>NW_024080851.1:2144580-2557536 GCF_003009895.1 Hyaena hyaena | reverse complement strand
CCATTGGATGTTCTTTCCTGCTTTGTCAAGGTTTAGTTGGCTGGGGGGTCACGCCACCTTTGGGCCTAGCTCTTGAGTACTCAATTCTATTCCATTGGTCTATGTGTCTGTTTTTGTGCCAATACCACCCAGGTTTGATAATGACCCCTTTGTAGTAGAGGCCAAAGTCATGGATTGTGATACCTCCCGTTTTGGTTTTCTTCTTCACTAGTACTTCGGCTATTCGGGGTCTTTTGTGGTTCCATACAAACTTGAAGATAGTTTGTTCTAGTTTTGAGAAGCATGCTGGTGCGATTTTGATTGGGATTGCCTTGAATGTGTAGTTTGCCTTGGTTATTAATGACATCTTAACTATTTTTATTCTTCCAATCTATGAGCATGGAATGTTTTTCCAATTCTTTGTGTCGTCTTCAATTTCTTTCATAAGTTTTCATAGTTTTCATCATACAGATCTTTTCAATACTTGGTTAGATTTATTTCGAGTTATGGTTTTTTGAGCAGTTGTGAATGGGATCAGCTTCTTGATTTCTCTTTCTGTTGCTTCATAATTGGTGTATAAGAACTATTTCTGTACATTGATTTTGTACCCTGCAATTTTGCTGAATTCATTGATGAGTTCTAGTAGGCTCTGGTGGAGTCTGTCGGGTTTTCTATGTAGAGTATCATGTGCGACGAGTGAAAATTTGACTTCCTCTTTGCCAATTCTGATGCCTTTGATTTCCTTTTGTTGTCTGATGGCTGATGCAAAGATTTCCAGCACTATGTTAAACAACAGTGGTGAGAGAGGACATCCCTTTCATGTTCCTGATCTCAGGGGGAAAGCTCTCCGTTTTTCCCCGTTGAGGATGATGTTTGCTGAAGACTTCTCCTAGATGGCTTTTATGATGTTTAAGTAGGTTCCTTCTACCCCGACTTTTTCTAGAGTCTTTTTTAAGACGGGATGCTGTATTTTGCCAAATGCTTTTTCTGCATCTATCGACAGGATCGTATGGTTTTTATCTTTTCTTTTGTTGATGTGATGTATCACAGTGATTGATTTGCGAAGGTTGAACCAGCCCTGTTACCCAGGAATGAATCCCACTTGATTTTGGCGGATGATTCTTTTGATGTGCTGCTGGATTCGATTTGCAAGGATCTTGTTGAGCTTTTTTGCATCCGTATTCATCAAGGATATTGGCCTGTAGTTCTCTTTTTTAGCTGGATCTCTGTCTGCCTTGGGATTCAGAGTGATGCTGGCTTCATCAAATGAGTGCTGGAGTTTTCCTTTGATTTCTATTTTTTTGGAATAGCTTGAGGAAAATGGGTATTAATTCTGTTTTAAACGTCTGGTAGAATTCCCCATGTAAACCATCTGGTCCAGGGCTTTTATTTGTTGGGAGAGTTTGGATAACTGATTCGATTTCTTCACTAGTTTGGATCTGTTCAGATTTTCTATCTCTTCCCGTGTGAATTTTGGTAGTGAATGTGTGTTTAGGAAAGTGGCCATTTCTTCTAAGTTGTCCAGTTTGTTGGCATATAATTTTTCACAGTATTCCCTGATAATTGCTTTTATTTCTGGGGAGGTTGGTTGTAATAAGTGTATTTTCATTCATGATTTTGTCTGTTTGGGTGCTCTCTCTTTCTTTTTCAGAAGCTTGGCTAGAGGTTTGTCTAAGAAGAAATTGCATTGCACTCCAGGCCTATTTCAAGAAATTAGATAAAGCACAAGTCCAAAATCTAACAGCTCACCCAAAGGAACTAGAAGCAGAGCAACAGAATACCCCAAGCCGTGAAGAAGAAGAGAAATAGTAAAAATTAGAGCAGAAATAAACAACATAGAGACCAAAGAAACAATTGAACAGATAAATGAAACCAAAAGTTGGTTTTTTAAAGAGAGGAATGGAATTTTAAAGTGCACTGGTCTTTCCATGTTTTTGCTATCATTGGGAGTGCTATGAACATTGGAGTACTAGTTCCCCTATGTATCAGCACTCCTGTGTCCCTTGGGTATATTCCTAGTAGTGCTATTGCTGGGTCATAGGGGAGTTCTATTGTTAATTTTTTGAGGAATTTCCACACTGTCTTCCAGAAGGCCTGAACCAGTTTACATTCCCACCAACAGTGTAGGAGGGTGCCCGTGTCTCCACATCCTCGGCAGCATCTAGAGTCCTCTGATTTGCTCATTTTAAGCCACTCTGACCGGCGTGAGGTTTTGATTTGTATCTCCCTGATGAGGAGGGATGCTGAGCATCATTTCATGTGTCTGTTGGCCATCTGGATGTCCTCTTTGGAGAAGTGTCTGTTCATGTCTTTCTCCCCCCCCTTTCTTTACTGGGTTGTTTGTTTCTCGGGTGTGGAGTTTGGTGATTTCCTTATAGATTTTAGATACTAGCCCTTTGTCTGATATGTCAATTGCAACTATCTTCTCCCATTCCATCGGTTGCCTATTAGTTTTATTGATTGTTTCTTTCACCATGCAGAAGCTTTTAATCTTGATGAGTTCCAAATAGTTCATTTTTGCTCTAGATTCCCTTACTTTTGGGGATATGTCAAGTAAGGAGTCGTTGTGTTTGAGGTCAAGGAGGCTGTTTCCTGCCTTCTCCTCTAGGGTTTTGATGGTTTTCTGTCTCACATTCAGGTCCCTTATGTATTTTGAGTTTATTTTTGTGTATGGTGTGAGAAAATTATCTAGTTTCATTCTTCTGCATGTTGCTGAAAAGGCAGCCTCTTTAACAGATGGTTCTGGAAGACCTGGACAGCAACATGCAGAAGAGTGAAACTAGATCATTTGACACTTGAATCCTGAGAACAAACTGAGGACTGATGGGTATGGGGGGAGAGGGAAAGGGGGGTGATGGGCATGGTAGAGGGCACTTGTGGGGATGAGCACTCAGTGTTATATGGAAACCAACTTGACAATAACTATTTAAATAAAAAGTTACTGGAAAAAAAGAGGTAGGAAAGAGGCCTTAGTGCACTATTTTTTTCAAAAGGTGTTTTGTGCATTGATTAAGTCATACAGCAAACTACACATGCACACCCTGATCGCTGTTCTGAATGAGCATTTCACCCTCAATGCGGGAGGAAAAGAGGGCCTCAGAGTCCTTTTCCACACTTTGGTGAAAGAACTGGGGACACATGAAGGCTACAGCACTCTCACTGCTCACTCCATTCAATGATGAGAAAAGTAAGCAAAGTCCAGGCTCTTTAGGTCCATGTGAAGGAAGTAAAACACACAGGCTTGCTGCTTTCAGGACTCCCAAATGCCTCCTGCTCCTGTTTGAACTGCCTGCTTTTCAGAAGGAAAATCCTCCATTAAAGTAATGAAGCAAGCTGGTTCCTCTGCCCCCACCTCTTGCTACAAACAGTCAAGCACCAAACTCAGAAATAGGGCGACTTTTCTCCTTTGGAGTAGCCAAAGCTCTGGGCTGTCACTGAGCACAGGATCGAGTGGGTGGCCGACACCCATGTCTTGGCGCCCACTGAGTGACTGCCAGCTCCATGCTTCATAAGTGTGAACAAAGGCTGAATCAGAAAGACATTAAGGGAATGTGAATGGCTGCAGCCAAGACCTAAGTGTGCAATACTTCCATTCAGTGGGAATGTGATCACTGTGGATGGGTCACGTTAAACATCATTTCCCCTAGGCCCAGCATGAAGGCTGGATCACGCTTAATACCTCTGGTCCAGCCTCCATGCAAACAGATCTCAATCGGACCCCTTTCCATGTCCTAAGTCTCTAGATGTCCATGTTGTTGTCCTGAAACTAATATGCTGGCCCCCCCCTTACCTCAGCCTGTATTTGCAAGGTGGATCCATGACTGTGTAAGACTGAATTTGTTTGGACCCCAAGACACACCTTGATGGATAAAAAGCAATGTCGTGAGACTCGATAAGCTTAGGGCAAGAGTTCTTCTTTAACGATGGGAACTGGATAATGTTTAGAATAAACTGACTAGCACAATATATGAGGAAGCTGGCTTGCTCAGAAATCAGAGTATTCTGCTTGTGGGATATGGCTACACGAGTTGTCCAAAGGGAGCCACTTGGAGCCCTGTGAGCGAGAGAACCATACTCTCCCTTAAGAAGGAGAGGGAAACAGTGGCTTTTTGTGTGCTTCTGCCCATCATATCAGAACCTAGGGGCCTTAGTGACCCTAAACTGTGAAGAGTGTGCTTCCATGGGAGGATCAAGTGGTGGGAACAAGGCTTGGTGCAGGAAATATTCAAAAGCATACCTACTGTCTCTTCTTCCACATGAGGGCATGTCCATCAGTAACAGTCGGGGGTCCAAGTGGATACCCATTCCCATGATACAGTAGCCTGCTATGAACTGAGGGCTCAAGGACACAATGCCTAGTTCTTTTCAACAATATCAGACTCTGAGAGCTCTTCCTCGACTCAGGAATGTTCTGGAACCTACATGTCCATCCTTGCTCATTACAGGACAGCCCCAAAGTCTTGGTGTGTGAAGTGAGGTCAAGTTAGAAAAGTCGAAATGGGATAAGAATTACTACCCGGTGAGCAGTAATAAGTAGTAAGCATACACGAAGCAGGCTGAACCTACCCATAAGCATTTTGCCGGGGAACGTTGAAACACCTTAGTTTTGGAGACCGTCCCATAATTCTGAAACCAGATCGAGAGGGGCCCGTTGCAAGACCTATATCATAACCAGAAGCACACCATCGGACTCTGGTGCTGAGAGAAGAGACTATCATTCAAAGACACTGGCTCTGGTCAATTCCATGCAGCACGGTTTTTCAAGACAATGGTAAGTGGTGGACATTTAGACACAGACTGCCAGAGTTCTTCCTCACACATGAGATGTGGAGAATTTTGAGAATAAGTACACAGCACAGGCTCCTACCAACCTGGGTGTATCTGAATAAGCAAGGCCTGTGAGCTTAGGCAAAGGGAGCCCTCTGAAGGAATACACCTGGGAGCCCTGCATTCTGACTTTAGGAGACAGAGATTTCTGGCTATGTGTGTCCCTCCCACATGTTCTAGCAGCTGATGTCAGCCCCAGGTTTGAGCTCTAGTTATTCAGATCTGCTGGCTCTTCGTGGGCAGAACAAGGAAATCATTCCTTGTGCCTGGAAAGGGCTTCCCCTGTGTCAATCCTTTCCTTGTCCATACTATGTGCAAACTGCTTCTCAGAATGAAGCAACACAGTCATCCAAGACAGAGAGGCCAGCTGGCTCCCCTTCCCCTTCCATACCTCCGCAGGCCAATCACCCATCTTCCAGGGAATACAGGCCATCTTTCCTCTATCAGGTCGGAGCCTAAGAGCACTCACTGAGCATGGGAGCAGAGTGGGAGTTTGTGGCCTACCCGGGTGAGCTACCTGAGTTTCTGATAGCTCCATAGCTCCTAAGGGAGAAAAAAAAATCGTCAGAAATGCAAGAAGGTGAAGGAAATGGGTACAAGTAGGGCGAAAGCTCGACACATCCAGTGGGAATTGGGATGCGTCCACTTGGAAAGAAGGTGTCTTACTTCATTTGCCCTTGGCCCAGGAGAAGGCTTGCTCTGTGCCCAAATCTTTTGCCCAAGATACATAGAAACATTCTCTGCTGGGACTCTTCTATTGGGCTGGATCTCTGAATGACCACATACTTCTTGGAGCCCAGTGAAGTAATAAAGATGGAGCCCTGTGGCCAAACTCTCTCCCCATCTCCAGGACTGCATCAGATTCCCAGGTGGAAGGCGGAGGATATGACTGTGAAACAGGGAGACTCTGAACAGATTGTGGGAAGAATCTTGTTTCTACAAGAGAGCAGAGATGTGTAAGGGTGGATAAGGAGGGTCAGAGCTCTTCGGAGATTGAAAAGGAGATTATGTGGAGAAGGAAGGGCCCAGCACCAGCTCCTGGCAACCTGGCTATAGGAAGAAGAAGAAACACCAGAAGACTTAGGCAACAGCCCCATCTAGCTTCCGCACCTTGGAGTCCTGGAAGCAGCAAGCCTGTCTCCTTCCTTCACGAGGATCTAGAGAGCCCTGTACTTTGTCTGCTTTTCTTGCTTTTCCCATCATTGAATGGAGTGAGTAGTGATGGTGCTGTAGCCTTCAGGTGCCCCCAAGTCTTCCTCCAAAGTGTGGAAAGGGGCCCTGGGGACCTCTTTTTGTAAAGTGCTCTTTCTTTGCTGACCAGCTTCTAGAGCCTCCTGCTCCTGGGTGAACTGTCTGCCTTTCAGAAGAAAGGTCCCTCCGTCAGGCAGAGAAATGAGCCAAGCTGTCTCCCCCCCGCTCCTTGCCCTGCCAATTGCTACAAACAGTCAAACACCAAGCTCAAGGGATTGGAAGGCTATTTTCTTTTGGGATAGCCGATGCTCATGCCTTTCACTGAGCAGGGGACTGAGTGGTTGGCCGATGCCCACTCCTTGGTGCCCACGGAGTGCCAACTCCATGGCTCCTAAGGGTGAACAACGACTGAATCAGAATGGCAGGAAAAGAAAGGGAATGGCTCCAGCCTGGACCAAAGTGCGGTCAATATTTTCATCCAATGTGAATGTGATCAATCTGGGAGGGACATATTTTTTTTTAATATTTTTATTTATTTCTAGGAGAGAGAGAGAGACAGCGTGAGCAGGGGAGGGTCAGAGAGAGAGGGAGTCACAGACTGAAACAGGCTCCAGGCTCTGAGCTGGCAGTCAGCACAGAGCCCGACGCGGGGCTCNTGAAGTTGACATGTAAAACAAAATCTCAAACCAAATAAATGGGAGAAAAATAAAAAAGAGGGATAGAAAACATGTAAAAGTATATGGGTAAAAACCTATGAATATTCAAGGGATGTGCCATATTTTATTTTATTTTTTTTAAATGTTTTATTTATTTCTAGGAGAGAGAGAGAGACAGTGTGAGCAGGGGAGGGTCAGAGAGAGAGGGAGTCACAGACTGAAACAGGCTCCAGGCTCTGAGCTGGCAGTCAGCACAGAGCCCGACGCGGGGCTCGAACCCACGAACCACGAGATCATGACCTAAGCGAAAGTCGGACGCTTAACCGACTAAGCCACCCAGGCGCCCCTAGGAGGGACATATTAAACTTTAGCCAGTCTCCCGTAATCCATCTGGCCCAGCCTCCACACAAACAGTTCTCAGCTGGATCCCTTCAAAAGGCCCAGGGCTCTGGATGTCCATGAAAAAATGGCAGTGCCCCTCTGGCTCATCCTGTCCCACAAGTCACAAAGGCTGGTCCACCTGGGACATTTGCAAGCCAGTACTATGACTCTGAGTGACTGAATTTGTAGGGATCACAAGAAGAACTGTGGTGGAGAATAAAGCAATGTCATGAAACTTGATACACTGAGGGCCAGGGGTCTTCATTAAGGATGAGATTTGGGTAATGTTTATAAGAGTCTGACCAGCACAATCTATTAGCATGCTGACTTGCTCAGGCATCAGAGAAGAACCCTTTGTCAGGTTGGCTAAAGGGGTATCTCAAAGGATGCCCCTGGAGCCCAGTGAGTAAGAGACCCACATTATCCTTATAGAAATAGAGGGAAGCTGAAAAGCGGCACAGGACCCAGAGATACAGAGGGAGGGGAGGGAACCTGGCTTGCATGCAGCTGCGGTGAGTGATACACTGGCAAGCAGTGGTGAGATGCCCCAAGTCCATGGGAAAGGAAAGAGAAGCTGAGATTGCTCATAGAACCATCCCTGCAAAAGAGGGGAAAAAAAACTCGGCTTGGAAAGAGATTGTTTTTTAGCTCTGGCTGGGGTGCTGACTTTAAACTAGGTGCTCCCGGTCCCAGAAGGCGCCAGGAAAAACTGCACTACAGCATGCCCAGCACCATCCCTGGCAGCGCCTCGGCTTGGAAAGACAGTGTTTTTTAGTTCTGGCTGGGGTGCTGACTTTGAACTAATTGCCCCCAGTCCCAGAAGGTGCCAGAAAAAACTGCACTGCAGCGCTCCTGGTACCATCCATGGCGGTGGCAGCCCGGTGAAGTGGCGGCGGCCTTGTGAAGCGGCGGCGGCCGGGTGAAGCGGCAGCTGTGCCGACTCTGCAGACCTGAAGTTGCTAAGTTCCCCGAATGCACTCGGATTGTAGTGCTGCTTGACCCTGGTGGATCTGAGGCTGCGACACTTCCCCCACCCCCCACTCAACCCCAAGCAGCAGGGAAACAGCCATCTGCAGGACTGTTTAGGGCGGTATAAACAAAGCCCATGGACTGCAACCTGGAAACAAGGTGGGGTGTGGGGCATAGAACTCAGCCCACCTTGGCTACATCCTCAGCACAGGGAGATCGGACCCGAAGAGTGATTTGCAGTGCTTGATTGAGAAGGGACTGGAGTGACCCCATTCTCCCACAACCAACAAGATGGGGCCTCAGGGAGCTCCAACGGACACAGTGGAGGCAAGACCTGCCTACACCAAACCACGCCCATCCCCGCCAGATAGCTCTTTTGTTGTTGCTGTTTTAACCAGAGCCTGGGTTTGCGTGCTTATTGGTTTTGTCTGTGCATCTGTGTACCTTTGTTCCCTCTGTGGTTGTGTTTTCTTTTTCCAGGGCTGCCTCAAGAAACAAGCCAAACTACACATGGTGGAGAGTCCCAAATACCACTACCAGTAGGGAAATAAAATAACTAAACTCTCAACAAGAGAAACCAAGAGACACCATCCAAAGAACACTTCCTGAACAGACAGGCCCTGATCAAAGAGCCCTCTCTAATACAACAGAACTACAGGGGCAGAGTGTACAACAAGTTTTTAAAATTAACAAGAGATAGATGGAAAGCTAAACAAAATGACGAAACGGAAGAACTCTCTTCCAAAGAAATTCCAGGAAGAAATGATAGCTAAAGAACTGTTCAAAACAGATATAAGCAACATAACTGAACAAGAATTTAGAATAATAATGATAAAATTCATCGCTGGGCTTTAAAAAAGCATGGAGGACATCAGAGAAACTATGGCTACAAATACAATGGAGCTTAAAAGTAGTTATGATGAATTTAAAAATGTGATACATAAACTAGAGGCATCAAAAGCACGGATTGAAGAGACAGAAAGGAGAGTAAGTGATTTAGAAGACACTATTTTAGAAAAAGAAGAAACCGAGAAAAAAAGAGATAAACTGATCAAGGAACATGAAAGAAAGGTTCGAAAGCTCAGCAAAACAATCAAACGGAACAATATCCATGTCACAGGAATCTCAGAAGAGGAAGAGAGAGAGAAAGGTGCTGAAAGAGACCTGGAACAAATTATAGCAGAGAACTTCCTCAATCTGGGGAGGGAAGTAGATGTTGAAATTCAAGAGGCACAGAGAACTCGCCTCAAACGTAATTTGAATCGATCATCTGCACGACATACCATAGTGAAACTGGCTAAATATAAGGACAAAGAGAGTTTTGAAAGCAGCTAGGAAGAAAAGGGCCCTAACATACAAAGGGAAACCAATCAGAGTGGTGACAGACCTATCTAATGAAACTTGGCAGGCCAGAAATGAAGGGCAGGAGATCTTCAATGTGATGAACAGAAAAAATATGCAGCCAAAAATCCTCTAACCAGCAAGCCTGTCATTCAGAATAGAAGGAGAGATAAAGGTCTTCCCAAATAAACAAAACTTGAAAGAATTTGTCACCACTAAACCAGCCCTACAAGCAATCCTGAGAGGGATTCTCTGAGGGAAATGTTGCAAGGAACACAAGATGCCAGAGATACCACCACCAGCATGAATCCCACAAATGACATAATGACTCTAAACCCATATATTTCAATAATAACACTGAATGTACATGGACTGAATGCTCCAATCAAAAGACATCGGGTAGCAGAATGGATTAAAAAAAAAACAAAATCCATCTATTTGCTCTCTACAAGAAACACATTTTAGACTGGAAGATACCTTCAGATTAAAAGTAAGGGGATGGAGAAATATCTCTCATGCTACTGGAAGTCAAAACAAAGCTGGAGTAGCTATACTTATATCAGACAATCTGGTCTTTAAAGTAAACAATAACAAGGGATGAAGAACGACATTATATAATAATTTCAGCAACTATCCATCAAGAAGAACTATTATAGAACTCCCTTATGACCCAGCAATAGCACTGCTAGGAATTTACCCAAGGGATACAGAAATGCTGAGGCATAGGAGCACATGTACCCCAATGTTCATAGCAGCACTCTCCACAATAGCTAAAACATGGAAAGAGCCTAAGTGTCCATCAACAGATGAATGGATCAAGAAGATGTGGTTTATCTATACCATGGAATACTACATGGCAATGAGAAACAATGAAATCTGGCCATGTGTAGCAACCTGGATGGACCTTGAGGGTGTTATGCTGAGCGAAATAAGTCAGGCAGAGAAGGACAAATACCATATGTTTGCACGTATAGGAGGATTAGGAGGAACTTGACGGAGGACCAAGGGGGAGAAGAAGGGCGGAAATGGTGGGGGAAAGGGAGAGAGGCAAACCATGAGAGACTCTTGAATGCTGACAAAAACTGAGGACTGATGGATGGGGGGGGGGGGGGGGATGGGCATGAAGGAGGGCACTTTGGGGATGAGCACTGAGTGTTATGTAGAAACTAATTTGACAATAAACTATTTGTAAAAAAAAAAAAAAAAGAAGAAGAACTATTATAAATGTCTATGCACTGAATATGGGAGCACCTATATATTTAAAACAATTAATCACAAACAGAAACTATGTTTTAGATAAGAATGTGCTAGGGGCGCCTGGGTGGCTTAGTCGGTTAAGCGTCCGACTTTCGCTTAGGTCATGATCTCGTGGTTCGTGGGTTCGAGCCCCGCGTCGGGCTCTGTGCTAACTGCCAGCTCAGAGCCTGGAGCCTGTTTCAGTCTGTGACTCCCTCTCTCTCTGACCCTCCCCTGCTCACGCTGTCTCTCTCTCTCTCCAGAAATAAAAAATATTAAAAAAAAAAAAAGAATGTGTTAATAGCAGGGACTTTAATACTCCACTTACAGCAATGGATACGTCAACTAGACAGAAAATCACTAAAGAAACAATGGACTTGAAAGACACATTGGACCAGATGGTTTTGACAGATATATTTAGATCTCTACATCCTGGGGCCATGGAATTCACTTTTTCTCAACTGCGCATGGCACATTCTCCAAGATAGATCACATACTGGGACATAAAGCAGCCCTAAATAAATATAAAAGAATTGATATCATACCATGCACAATTTCAGATCACAATGCTTTGAAATTTGAAATCAATCACAGGAAGAAATCTGAAAACTTCCAAAAACATGGAGGTTAAAGAACACCCTACTACCAACTTGAATAGATAGTAGTATATTTTTAAATAAACTATTAAAAAAAAAAAGAATACCCTACTAAAGAATGAATGGTCCAATCAGGCAATTGGAGAAGAAATTTTAAAAATATGGAAACGAAAATGAAAACACAACAATCCAAACTCTATAGGATGCAGCAAAGGAAGTCCTAAGAGGAAAGTACATTGCACTTCAGGCCTATTTCAAGAAATTAGAAAAAGCACAAGTGTAAAATCTAACAGCTCACCTACAGGAACTACAGGGAGAGCAACAAGAGCACCCTAAACCCAGTAGAAGACAAGAAATAGTAAAAATCAGAGCAGAAATAAATAACATAGAAACCAAACAAAGAGTTGAACAGATCAATGAAACCAAGAGTTCGTTTTTTAAAAAAATAAACAAAATTGACAAACCTGTAGCCACGCTTCTCAAAAACCAAAGAGAGAGCACTCAAAGAGACAAAATCACAATGAAAATGGACTGATTAAAACCAACCTCCCAGAAATACAAGCAATTACCAGGGAATACTATAAAAAATTTTTTGTGAACAAGCTGGACAACTTAGAAGAAATGGACAAATTCCTAAACACACACTCACAACCAAAATTCACAGGGAGGAGGAGATAGAAAACCTGAGTAGACCCATAACTACTGAGGAAATCGATCAGTTATCAAAAATCTACAAACAAATAAGAGCCCTGGGCTGATGGCTTCCCTGTGGAATTCTACCAGACATTTAAAACAGAATTAATACCCATTCTTCTCAAACTATTAAAAAAATAGAAATCGAAGGAAAACTCCCGCACTCATTTTATGAAGCCAGCATCACTTTGATTCCCAAGCCAGACAGAGATCCAGCATAAGAAGAGAACTACAGGCCAATATCTTTGGTGAATACGGATGCAAAAATCCTCAACAAGATACGTGCAAATAGAATCCAACAGCACATAAAAAGAATTGTCCACCAAGATAAAGTGGGATTCATTCTTGGGTCACATGGCTGGTCTAATATTCGCAAATCAATCAATGTGATATCAGCAAAAGAAAAGAGAAAAATCATATGATCTTGTCAATAGATGCAGAAAAAGCATTTGACAAAATACAGCGTCCCTTCTTAAATAAGACCCTCAAAAAGTCGGTATAGAAGCAACTTATTTAAACATCATAAAAGCCATCTATGAGAAGCCCTCAGCTAACATCATCCTCAACGAGGAAAAACTGAGAGCTTTCCCCCCTGAGATCAGGAACACAACAAGGATGTCCACTCTCACCACTGTTGTTTTAACATACTGCTGGAAATCCTAGCATCAGCCATCAGACAACAAAAGGAAATCAAAGGCATCAAAATCGGCAAAGAAGAAGTCAAACTCTCAATTTTCGCCGATGACATGATACTCTACATGGAAAACCTGACAGACTCCACCAGAAGCCTACTAGAACTGATCCAAGAATTCAGCCAAGTTGCAGGGTACAAAATCAATGTACAGAAATTGGTTTCATTTTTATACACCAACAATAGAGCAACAGAAAGAGAAATCAAGAGACTGATCCCGTTCACAAGATTGCACAAAAAAACATAAAATACTTAGGAGTAAACCTAACCAAAGATATAAGAGATCTGTATGATGAAAACTATGGAAAACTTATGAAGGAAATTGAAGAAGACACAAAGAAATGGAAAAACATTCCATGCTCATGGATCCGAAGAATAAATATAGTCAAAATGTCATTACTACCCAAAGCAATCTACACATTCAATGCAATCCCAATCAAAATTGCACCAGCATACTTCTCAAAACTAGAACAAACTATCCTCAAATTTGTATGGAACCACAAAAGACCCCTAATAGACAAAGTAATATTGAAGAAGAAAACCAAAATGGGAGGCATCAACATCCCAGACTTTAGCCTCTACTATTAGCTGTCATCATCAAGCCAGTATGGTATTGGCACAAAAACAGACACATAGACCAATGGAATAGAATTGAGAACTCAGAATTGGACCCAAAAATGTCCAGCCAACTAACCTATGACCAGGCATAAAAGAGTATCCAATGGAAAAAAGACAGCTTCTTTAACATGGTGCTGGGAGAACTGGGCAGCAACATGCAGAAGAATGAAAGTAGATCATTTTCTCACACCATACACAAAAATAAACTCAAAATAGATAAAGGACCCCAACGTGAGACAGGAAACCATCAAAACCCTAGAGGAGAAAGCAGGAAACAACTTCCTTGACCTCCACCGCAGCAATTTCTCACTTGACATATCCCCAAAGGCAAGGGAATCAAGAGCAAAAATGAACTATTGGGACCTCGTCAAGATTAAAAGCTTATGCATCACAAGGGAAACAATCCATAAAACTAATAGGCAACCGACAGAATGGGAGAAGATTGTTGCAAATGACATATCAGATAAAGTGCTAGTATCCAAAATCTATAAGGAACTCATCAAACTCCACACCCGAAAAACAATCAATCCAGTGAAGAAATGGGCAGAAGATATGAACAGACATTTCTGCAAAGAGGACATCCAAATGGCCAACAGACACATGAAACGATGCTCAGCATCCCTCCTCATCAGGGAAATACAAATCAAAACCACACTGAGATAGCACCTCACGCCGGTCAGAGTGGCTAAAATGAGCAAATCAGAGGACTCTAGATGCTGGCGAGGATGTGGAGACACGGGCACCCTCCTACACTGTTGGTGAGAATGTAAACTGGTGCAGCCCCTCTGGAAAACAGTGTGGAGGTTCCTCAGGAAACTAACAAATGAACTCCCCTATGACCCCGCAACACTGCTAGGAATTTACCCGAGGGATACAGGAGTGCTGATGTGTAGTGGCACATGTACCCCAATGTTCATAGCAGCACTGTCAACAATAGCCAAAACATGGAAAGAGCCTAAGTGTCATCAACTGATGAATGGATCAAAACGATGTGGTTTATCTATACAATGGAATACTACATGCCAATGAGAAAGAATGAAATCTGGCCATGTGTAGCAACATGGATGGAACCTGAGGGTGTTATGCTGAGCAAAATAAATCAGGCAGAGAAGGACAGCTACCATATGTTTGTACGTATAGGAGGATTAGGAGGACCGTGGGAGACAAAAAGGGGGGAAACGGGGGGAGAGGGAGGGAGGCAAACTATGAGAGACTCTTGAATGTTGAGAACAAACTGAAGACTGATGGGTAAGAGGGAGAGGGGAAGGGGGGTGATAGGCATGGAGGAGGGCACTTGTGGGGATGAGCACTGGGTGTTGTATGGAAACCAATATGACAATAAACTATTAAAATAAATAAATAAATATATAAAGTCAATTTAAAAAGAAAGAAAGAAAGATGGTTTCTCCAGGGTTTTATTTCAAGGAGTTGAGTGTCAGGTATTGTCATTATACATTTAGACCTAGATTTTCAAACACTTTTCAGTTGGGGAAAGAAGAGGTCAGTTGAAAGATGCTTTCTCCACAGTGTTCTTTCACACAGTTGAGTATATGGAACTTTCCTTATTCTTCCCTGCATAGGTGTTCAAACAATTTTCACTCAATGAAACACTATGTTAGTCCTAAAATGGTTTCTCGAGGCGCTTGGGTGGCTCAGTCAGTTAGGCGCCCGACCTCAACTCAGGTCATGATCTCATGGAATGTGAGTTTGAGCCCCACACTGGGCTTTGTGCAATCAAGCTCAGAGCCTGGAGCCCATTTCAGATTCTCTCTCTCCCTCTCTCTGCCCTTTCCCCACTCGTACTCTGTCTCTCTCTCCTTCACAAATAAGTAAACATTAAAAAATTAAAAATAAATAAAAATAAAAATGGTTTCTCCACACTGTTTCTTCAGTGTTGGATATGGCACAACCCTAAGCATTTGGGTTAGAGTTCGCCACTTCCATATCAACCACTTCTAGGGTAAGAAAACAAAATGTTAGATGAAAGGTCGTTTTTCCACAGTGTTTGGGTTTTTTGGTTTTTTTTTTCACAGAGTTAGGTATCTGTCACTTTCTTCAGAGTTGCCCACATAGGTTTTCTGACACTTAGGTCATTTTACAGAACTGAGTATATGGCCCTTTCCTTATAGTTCCCTGTAAACGTTTTGAGAAACTTCTAACTCTAAAACAATACATTAGTTGAAAGACTAGATTTTTTTCAAACACTTCTAACTTTGTGAAAGAAGATGTTCAGTGAAAGAAGCTTTCCCAAGTGAATTATTTCAGAGTTGAGTCTTTGACACTGTTGTTATTATTTCCCACATAGTTTTTCAAGCACTTCAAACCTAGTGAGCAAGAAGTTAATTGACAAATGCATTTTCCAAAATGTTTTCCCCCCACAAAGTTGAGTATGGGGAACTTAATGTTCCCTGCTGAGGTTTTCAAACATTTCTCACTCAACGAAATACAATTTTAGTTTAAAAGTGGTTTCTCCACAGTGTTTGTAAAACAGAGTTGAGTTTACGTCACTGCCCTCATAATTCCCTGCCAAGGCTTTCAAACACTTCTTAGTGAAACAAGGAATTTGTTGAAGGATTTTCCCTCGATAATGTTACCATCATCAATCAGTTACCATCTTGTTTCACTAAGTTAGTAATATTGGAAAATACATGCACGGAAGTATAAGATAAGTGTTATATACTCAACTCTGTGAAAGAACACTGTGGCGAACCCATTATTCAACGAAACACTGTGGCGAACCCACCATTCAACTAACATCTTGTTTCACTATGTTAGTAGTGTTTGAAAACAGATGCAGAGACCAATGAGGAAAGTACAGTATACTCAATTTTGTGAAACAATACTGTGTGGAAACATCAATCAGTTACCATCTTGTTTCACTAAGTAGTAATGTTTGAAAACACATGCATGGAGGTATAAGGTAAGTGTTATATACTTAGCTCTGTGAAAGAACACTGTGAGAAACCCATCCTCTCAAGTCTCAGCTTAGCTTCTCTGCTGAGTCTTTCCTGGATAATCCAGGTCTAGTTGCCATCCTTCCCTTAGTACCAGGCTGACAATTTCCCACATCATGGTGCAGTGGAACTCCTCAATGGCCACCACCAAGAACGATCCTCTTAGTGTCCTCAGAGCTCAGGATAGATCATGGTGCATCACTCAGTTAACCTTTGTCCGCTGAGTGAACAATGGTCTTGACGATCAGTGTAGCCCAGACGGTACCCTGCATTGGGGTTCTCTGAGATATGCTCTGTGCTCACATGCACTATGCAACACCCTAGGGATGCTGTGGCTTCAACTGCTGTTACAAGAAAATTATATTACTGACAGTGGTAGTCTGTTAGGGGTATATATCCAGAGCATGGGAAAGGTCCTCCAACCATCAGCATTCTGCTACAGATTTCTGTTTGAAGTGAGTCAATAGACAGGGTGAGATAGAAGGCCATAATGACCCACAGGTAAAAGAGCTAAGCTCAACCCCAGGAAGAAGGTCCTGGAGTTTGGGGCTTCAGAATACTAAACTCTAGAAAGTGAGAGTATCCTGTGAGGGTAGCCCATGCCTTTGCGGTGTTGCCCAGAAGGATGGGTTCAATTTCTCCTCCTCCCCATCACCGTTTCTGCCAACACAGTGGCTGCCAGAAACTCAGCATTCTTACTTGTCATCGCAGCAGCTCATGTGAGGGGAATGGCTTGGTGGGGCCAAGATCCCAGCCCGAGTCAATTGGACTTCGAAACTCATAACCTGCTGACCCACCCTGCCCCCACTGCCTACTGGGCATGGCAGTCCTTGAGCCCTTCAACTTGTGGGGTCTGATGATAACCATGAGCAGTTAATGTCACAAGATAATTGAATTCTCCCAGTTGTTGTTGGAGAATCAGAGAATTGGAGAATTGATTGATGTTGGAGAAGACATCCCAGACTTCCAACTCCACTTTCAGGGACATGAAAATGTCTTGAAATCAACCATGTCAGAATATTTACACCACAGCACTCAGCAGAGGCCTCCCCCACCCTCCTCCGGGACAGCAAGTTATTACACATTTATCAATGCACCATTGCACAGGCCCAGTGGGGATAGGGACATTGGCAGGCTTTCCCATGCCCCCTCCTCTCTGCTCCTTGCAGGGCAGAGCCTGGGCAAAGGAGAATACACACCACCTGTTACACACAACCATCTCTTTGCTGGCCCAGGACCCCACATGCTTTCATTTATCCCCTTCCTCAGACCTCCTGACAGGAAAGCTGGGCCACACTTTCTCCAGGGAGGGCATTAGCAGAGATCAGCTCTGGAAGAGCCACACAGGACAGCTACACTTAGGATTGGGAGGAAAGCTGAGGACCACAGGCCCAGATGGAGCCCTGCAAAGGGGGTCTCCAAGACCTGCTTTGTGCTCGTGTGCACCATGCCACATACTGTCCTCACAGAGCCTGCCATCTGGGGACACAGGGAGTCAGAGCTTAAAAGTCAGCAAGTCACTCCTCCATTAGAGTGTGTGATAAATGCTATAGAAGAGTCTACAGAGGGGGCCATATATACAGTGAGGGTCAGAATATGCTGGCATAGGGGTGGCTAGAGGCTCAGTCGGTTAGGCGTCCGACCTAGGTTCAGGTCATGGTCTTAAGGTTTGTGGGTTCGAGCCCCACATCGGGCTCTGTGCTGACAGCTCGGAGCCTGGAGCCTGCTTTGGAGTCTGTCTCCCTCTCTCTCTGCCCCTCCCCAGCTCATGCTCTCATCTCTCTATCTCAATAAGAAATAAACATAAAAAATTTTAAAAAACGAATGCACTGGCATAAGCCAATGTTCCTACTGAGTCGGACTCAGTCCACATTTGTTTTACAAATGCAGAAGAGAGACTTTTGACACCTAGAGTTTGAGCGCTGCATTAGTTTTATATTGAAGCTTGAACAAGTTTCCACAAACTTAGTGACCTGAAACAACAGAAATTTAGTATCTTACAGCTGTGCAGCTCAGAAGTCTAGTGTGGGTTGGCAGGGCTGTGTTCCTTCTAGAGGCTCAAGGGGAGAATCCCTTTGCTAGCCTTGTCCACCTTGTGGAGGACTCCCATAATACGGAGACATTACAACTGAGACTGCAGAAAAACAGGACTGTGAAACTATTATGAACAATTATAAGCCAAAAACTTAGATACCTTAGAAGAAATGGATACGTTCCTAGAAACAACTTATCAAAAGTGAATCAGAAAGAAATAAAAAATATGAACAGAACCATAATGAATACAGAGATTGAATCGGTGATCCAAAACCTTCCAACACAGAAACCTCTCCCAGGACCAAATGGCTTCACTGGTGATTCTGCCAGACATTCAAAGAAGAATTAATGCCAATTCTTCTCGAATTCTTTCAAAAAAAATTGAGGAGAAGCACTTCCAAAGTCATCCTGCAAGGCCAGCACTGCCCTATTACCAAAGCCAGAGAAAAGAAAACTATAGATCATTATCATGCCCTATTACCAAAGCCAGAGAAAAGAAAACTATAGATCATTATCTCTGATGAATATAGATGCAAAAACTCAACAACACATTATCAAACTGAATTCAAGAACACATATAAAGGGGGCACCTGGTGGCTCAGCCAGGTCATGATCTCATCGTTCCTGGGTTCAAGCCCTGCATCAGGCTCTGCTCTGACAGTGCAGAGCCTGCTTGGGATTCTCTCTCTCTGTCAATAAGCAAACAAACAAACATTGAAAAAAAAAAAACACATGAAAATAATTACAGACCATGAGTAGGATTTATTCCTGGATTCAAAGATCATTCAACATACACAATTCAATAAATATGATACATCTAATTAAAAAAAATAAAAGTGAGACACCTGGGTGGCTCAGTTGGTTGGGCATCTAACTCTTGATTTTGGTTCATGATCTCAGTCATGGGTTTGAGTCCCACATCAGGCTCTGTGCTGACCCTATAGAGCTTTCTTGGGGTTCTCTCTCTGCCCCTCCCCAGCTTGTATTCTGTCTCAGAATAATTTTTTTTAAAAATTAGAAAGAAAAGGAAAAATCATATGATCATCTTAATAGATGCAGAAAAAGCATTTGACAAAATACATCATTTCATAAAA
The DNA here is from genome assembly GCF_003009895.1 of Hyaena hyaena. NCBI lineage: Eukaryota > Metazoa > Chordata > Mammalia > Carnivora > Hyaenidae > Hyaena > Hyaena hyaena. The sequence goes on along the minus strand of NW_024080851.1, from coordinate 2,538,276 downwards.
ACCCTCAGTAGATCGAATATAGAAGGAATACACCTTAATATATTGAAAGCCATATGTTATGAGCTCACATATAACCGTACACTCAGTGGTGAAAATCGAAAGCTTTTCCTCGGGGTGCCTGACTGGCTCAGTCTGTTAAGCATCCAACTTTGGCCCAGGTCATGATCTCACAGTTCGTGGATTCGACCCCCGAGTCAGACTCTGTGCTGACAGCTATCTCAGAGCCTGGAGCCTGCTTCAGATTCTGTATCTCCCTCTCTCTGACCCTCCCCTGCTCACGCTCTCTTTCTCCCCCTCTCTCTCTTCCTCTCTCTCTCTCAGACATAAATATTAAAATTTTTTCTAAAAAATATTCAACAAAAAAGCCAAGAACACACAATGGGAAAAGGACAGTTTTGTCAACAAATAAGGTGGGGGGAAACTAGATGAGCACATTCAGAGCAATGAAATTGGACCCCTGTCTTACAGCTGAGAGATTAAAGACTTAAATGTAAGGGCCTGAAACGTAAAAAAATTAAAAATAGACCTACCAATGATCCATTGATTCCATGTCTGGGTATATACACAAAGGAAATAAAAACGGGATTTTGAAGAGGGAGATGCACTCTCATATTTACTGCAGTATTGTTCACAATAGCCAATATGGAAACAACCACCAGCCCATCAACAAATGAATGGATAAAGAAGATGTGGTACACAATGGAATATTATTCTGCCATGAGAAAATGGACATCCTGCCATTTGCAACAACATGGGTGGACTTGTGGAAATTATGCTAAGTGAAAGAATTCAGATGGAAAAAGACAAATACTGTAGGATATCACTAAAATGTGAAATCTGAAAAAGCCAAACTCACAAAAACAGTGAAATGGTTCCCAGGGGCTGGGGTGGGGAAGGGACTGGGCAGTTTTTGTCTAAGTGTACAAATTTATAATGAAGAATAAATGAGCCCTAGAGTTATAAGGCACACTACAGTGAATATAGACAATGTTGTATTATAAGCAACAAACTTGCTAGGAACCTAGAACTTCATTATTCCAATGACTCAAAAGACAGGATAATTCTGTAATATGATAGAAGTGCTAATTGTTGCAATCATATGATATGTATCAAGATACATTTAATACATTTAAAGTGTACATGTTAAGTTGATACACCATAAATTTATACAATGTTATATGTCAAATATATTTCAATTAAAAAATGGATCAGGGTCAAATCTGGGTAATGAGTGAATATCAAAGCAAGGGTGCACATCAGGGTCACTGTCTGGACCTGTGTCAGTTACGGATTTGATTAAGGTTCAGGGTCACGGTCAGGGTTAGTTTGTGGGTTGATCAGGGTCATGAGGGTCAGAGACATGATCAAATCCAGCTGAGGTTCAGCCAGATCACATTAGGGTAAGGGTCAAATTCAGTGTTACGGTGAGAATCAGGAAGATGGTGAGGCTCAAATTCACATGAAAACCAGGGTCAGGATCAGTGTCAAGAGTAGAGGTCAGAAAGGTCAGGGTGAGTGTTAGAATAAGGTTAAGGGTGAGTTTTGTCAGCAGGGGGCGAAGTTATCTCAGGACCTGAATGACAATCAGTCTTACCAACCGAAGTTTGTTGACTGTTAGAATCAGGGTTATGATCAGGGTTCATTAGGAAAAGGGTCAGATCTCAACAATAGCACTGTTAGGAATTTACCCAAGGGATACAGGAGTGCTGATGCATAGGGGCACATGTACCCCAATGTTCATAACAGCACTCTCAACAATAGCCAAAACATGGAAAGAGCCTAAGTGTCCATCAACTGAACTGATGAATGGATCAAAACGATGTGGTTTATCTATACAATGGAATACTACATGGCAATGAGAAAGAATGAAATCTGGCCATGTGTAGCAACATGGATGGAACCTGAGGGTGTTATGCTGAGTGAAGTAAGTCAGGCAGAGAAGGAGAGCTACCATATGTTTGCACGTATAGGAGGATTAGGAGGAACTTAACAGAGGACCGTGGGGGAGAAGGGGAAAAATAGTAGGGGAGAGGGAGGGAGGCAAACCAGGAGAGATTCTTGAATGCTGAGAACAAACTGAGGGCTGATGGGGGTGGGGGGGGAGGGGAAGGGGGATGATGGGCAAGGATGAGAGCACTTGTGGGGATAAGCACTGGGGGTTATATGGAAACAACTTGACAATAAACTATCGTAGAAAGAAAGTTTCATGGTTGACACATGTACACATTGTTTAAAAATTATTAAAGTCGACATTATTTTATAATCACCAAAAATGGATCTTTCCATTTTGAGAGAAAACAAAGAATTTTCAGTCAAGTTCCTGATAAAGTTACTGGCGCAAGATAATGATGGCATTGCAGCTTTTACCCAAACCTTGAACAAGTGGAGGCCTCGCCTGTCTGGGAGCCTTGGAGCACCCTCAAGAAGACCCTATTCCAGTTCTTTAAAGAGTAAAGAAACAAGAGACAAGAGACAAGACAACATGGAAAGTCTATTTATTCAACAGCAGCTTTGAAAACGAATCCTCAGTACACTGAGGGGATGCATTTTCCCCATTCCCACTTCACCCCTTCCCCACACATTTCTGTCCTTGGCAGGCTCGAGCCTGAATCAAAAAAAGAGACTGTCCTAGATGTACTTGTACACGACCTTGGAGGGCACAGTCTGGAGGTGCAGACGGACGGGACATTTGTAAAAGTGGGAGAGCAGTGTTTCACTGTAACCCACCAGGAAGTAGAACTTGTGCGCGGGCAGCTGCCTCAGGACCAGGGCACAGATCTCCACCTGATTAGCCCGGCGCTTAAGGATAACCTGGTCAGCCAGACACCCTGGGAAAGTGCCCAGCATGAACTTTCGAAGGAAAACATCCTCCACTGTTCGCTCTGCAGCATGGTCCTCCCCATCCAGGTTACCTGAAGAGAGAAGGAAACCAAGAAAAATTAGCAAACAACTCTGGAAGTAACATCCGAGAACACTAAGCACTCAATTCCATCCCCCACCCTGGCTTATTCTCTTTTCTTCTATAAGTGAAATAAAAAGAGTAACACTTTAAAGTTCAAAGTACCGGGTTGGGGGGGGGGCATATTGGAGAAATAGGGGGATCCAAAGTTTCCTCGTCTCTCAAACAAAGCAGTGTTGAGGCCAAAGGACTTTGAACTCCAAGAGTCCGGGAAGCAAAGTAATACAGTCCCTTCCAGGGACCCACTGGGACAACCTGATGGGCCATAGCTGCATGACTGCAAACTGGGAGAGAGAAAACGAACGGAGGGGAGGGTTCCCCTTCTGCAGAGAGACCAAGGGAAGACGAAGAAAAACTGCGGAAGCACAGGACTGTATCTGGACAAGAACAAAACCACAGACAGGGATGGAGAAAGATCCAATCTCTAACTGAGGGGCTTTCTCCAGACTGGGGCTGGCTGCCCTAACTGCGCACTTGGAGTGGAGGGGAGCCAGCCCTAGGCTCGGTAACTAGGTCAGAGGCACAGTCCACACTAGGACAAAGTGATCCCCTCCCTGGAGTGCTGTGGGAAGAAGGTATATATCTGCTCAAAAGACAAAGACTGCCTGCACCTGCCAGCCGGAGACCATATATCGGGCAATGCTGAGGACACTCCCCCAGTACCCGGATGCATGGAGCACGAGTTTGAATCCTAGCCAAGGACCAGGGAGGCATGGGAGTCTGCAGAGCGGGACATGCCACCTTGTTTGCACCCGCAACACAGTGAGAACGGCTAGAATAGAGTGGTTTGGGACACCTGGTCCATGTAGGAAAGACGGGGGGGGGGGGGGTCGCCATTTTTCTCCCCATCACCATCAAGGTTGAACCTCAGGGATCAGATAGCAGGGCCCACAGTGGAGGTGGGACCCGCCTACACCAAATTACTCCCCTCCAAGCCTGGTAATCGCATATATACTGGAACGGAATTGATGCTGATGAACCAGACAGCTCCTCCTCCAGACCAGAGCTGTTGAACTACCGGATTTAATTCTCGGACAATTCTTATTGTATGGATATATTCTTCCTTACTTTCCTTCTTCTTATCTCTACCCTCCTCTAGTTGGGTTACTCTGGTTGTTGGTTTGTTGAAGCAGACATGTTTAATCTATTCTCTTGATACATGTTCTACACGTCCTTCTTTTTTTTCCTTTCTCTCTCTCTGGATTAAGCTGTATAGTTTCTCTGGTCAATTTTATTTTTTCATTTCCCCACCCCCCGCCCTTGTCATTTCTCTCTTTGTATGGAATAAGGCCTCTTCCATCAGCACCAGCCTCCACCCTGTTGTTTATTTGTAGCTGGTGTTTCTGGTTTTTTGGTTTGGGGTTGGTTTTTTTTTGTTTGTGTGTTTGCATGCTTTTTGTCTTCTGGTTTCTGTTTGTTTGTTCGTTTCCTATCCTGGGCTACTTCAACGAACAAATCAAAGCATACCTAGTGGAGGGTCCAAAACATCAATAGAGTAGGGAGATAATAACCAAAGTCACAACAGCAGAGAGCAAGTAACACACTCTAAAAAACAACTCCTGAAGGGCCAGGCCCTAGACAGTCTATGACTCCTCTTTAATATAGTACTGCTTGCAGGTGCAGGACACATAACAAGCTTTTATTTTATTTTTTAATAGTTTATCGTCAGGTTGGTTTCCATATAACACCCAGTGCTCATCCCCACAAGTGCCCTCCTCCATGCCCATCACCCCCTTTCTCCTCCCCCCTCCCCCATCAGCCCTGTTTGTTCTCAGCATTCAAGAGTCTCTCATGGTTTGCCTCCCTCCCTCTCCCCCACTATTTCCCCCCTTCTTCTCCCCCACGGTCCTCTGTTAAGTTCCTCCTAATCCTCCTATACGTGCAAACATACGGTAGCTGTCCTCTGTCTGACTTATTTTGCTCAGCAAAACACCCTCAAGTTCCATCCATGTTTCTACACATGGACAGATTTCATTCTTTCTCATTGCCATGTAGTATTCCATTGTATAGATAAAAAACATCTTGATCCATTCGTCATTTGATGGACTCTTAGGCTCTTTCCATGTTTTAGCTATTGTTGAGAGTGCTGCTATGAACATTGGGGTACATGTGCTCCTATGCATCAGCACTCCTATATCCCTTGGGTAAATTCCTAGCAGTGCTATTGCTGGGTCATAGGGAAGTTCTATTATTGATTTTTTGAGGAACCTCCACACTGTTCTCCAGAGGGGCTGCACCAGTTTACATGGCCACCAACAGTGTAGGAGGGTGCCTGTTTCGCCAGATCCTCACCAGCATCTAAAGTCGTCTGATTTGCTCATTTTCAAGCTTTTAAAACACATAAGGGACAGACCACTAGCCAAAATGATGAAATGGAAGAATCCTCCTCAAAAGAAATTCCAGGAAGAAATGACAACTAAAGAATTGATGAAGGGGCGCCTGGGTGGCTTAGTCGGTTAAGCATCCGACTTTCGCTTAGGTCATGATCTCGCGGTTCATGGGTTCGAGCCCCGCGTCGGGCTCTGTGCTGACTGCCAGCTCAGAGCCTGGAGCCTGTTTCAGTCTGTGACTCCCTCTCTCTCTGACCCTCCCCTGCTCATGCTGTCTCTCTCTCTCCTAGAAATAAATAAAACATTAAAAAAAAAAGAATTGATGAAAACAGATATAAACAATGTAACTGAACAAGATAGAATAGCCATAAGATTAATCACTGGTCTCGAAAAAAGCATAGAATGCAGCAGAGAATCTATTGCTGCAGAGATCCAGAAACTAAAAAATAGTCATGATGAATTAAAAAATGCTGTAAGTGAGATGCAAAATAAAATGGAGGCAGTGACAGCAAAGATTGAAGAGGCAGAGGAAAGATTAAGTGAAATAGAAGAGAAAATTATGAAAAAAGACGAAGCTGAAAAAGAGATAAAAAAATTCTGTACCACAAGGGAAGATCAGAGAACTAAGTGATTCAATTAAACGGAAGAATAGCTGTAACACAAGAGTTCCATAAGAAGAAAAAGAGAGAAAGGGGTCGAAGGTGTACTTGAACAAATCACAGCTGAGAGGAGGTATAGAGAACTCTCTTCAAACAGGAATTGATCTTCTGTACAACATATCATAGTAAAACTGGCAAACTACAAAGATCAAGAGAGAATTCTGAAGGCAGCTAGGGATAAACGGCTTAATCTACAAGGGTAGACACATAAGGGTAGTGGCAGACCTATCTACTGAAACTTGGCAGGCCAGAAAGGAGTGGCAGGAAATTTTCAATGTGCTGAATAGGAAAAGTATGCAGTCAAGAATCCTTTACCCAGCAAGCCTGTCATTCGGAATGGAAAGAGAGATAAAGGTTTTCCCAAATAAACAAAACCTAAAGGAATTCATCACCACTAACCCAGCCCTACAAGAGATCCTAAGGGGAATTCTGAGGGAAAGTTGCAAGAAATACAAAGGACCAGAGACATCGCATAAAACATAAAATCTACAGATAACACAATAACATAAAACCATATCTTTCAATAATAACACTGAATGTAAATGCACTAAATGCTCCAATCAAAAGACACAGGGTATCAGAATGGATAAAAAAAAAAAAAAACAAGACCCATCTATTTGCTGTCTACAAGAGACTCATTTTAGACCTGAAGACACCTTCAGATTGAAGGTGAGGGGATGGAAAAATATCTTATCTATCATGTTACTGGAAGAAAGCATGAGTAGCTATACTTATATCAGACAAATCAGATTTTAAATTACAGGCTGTAACAAGAGATAAAAAAGGACATTATATCATAATTATGGAGTCTATCCATCAAGAAGAGCTAACAATTACAAATATTTATGAGCTGATTTCAGAAGTACCGAAATATAAAAAACAATCACAAACATAAGCAATCTTATTGGATAAAATGTGGTAATTGCATGGGACTTTAATACTCTACTTACAGCAATGGAGGAGATATAATCTAGACAGAAAAATCAATAAAGAAATAATAGCCCTAAATGATAAGCTGGACCAGATGGACTTGACAAATATATTCAGAAGTTTGCGTACTAAAGTAGCAGAATACACATTATTTGAATGCACCTGGAACATTCTCCAAGATAAATCACATACTGAGTCACAAAACAACCCTCAATAAATATAAAAGAATTGAGATCAAACCATGCACACTTTCAGATCACATTGCTATGAAACTTGAAATCAACCAGAGGAAAAAGTTTGGAAAACCTCCAAATACGTGGAGGTTAAAGAACATCCTACTAAAGAACGAATGGGTCAACCAGGCAATGAGAGAAGAAATTTAAAAATAACTGGAAACAAATGAAAATGAAAATACAACAATCCAACCCTTTGGAATGGAGCAAAGGCAGTCCTAAGAGGAAAATACACTGCAATCCAGGCCTATCTTAAGAAACAAGGAAAATCCCACATACAAAATCTAACAGCACACCTGAAGGAACTAGGAGAACAACAAAGAAACCGCAAACCCAGCAAAAGATAAATAGTAATGATCAGAGAAGAAATAAATATAGAATAAAAACAAAAAGAAAAGAAAACCACACCAGATCACAGAAACTAACAGTTGGGTTGTTTTTTGTTTTGTTTTGTTTTGTTTTTTTCACAAATAGTTTATTGTCAAGTTGGTTTCTATATAACACCCCGTACTCATCCCCACAAGTACCCTCCTCCATGCACATCTCTCCCCTCACCCCCCCCCACATCAGTCCTCACTTTGTTCTCAGTATTCAAGAGTCTCTTATGGTTTGCTTCTCTGTCTCTCGTCCACTATTTCCCCCTTTCTTCTCCCCCTTGGTCCTCCGTTAAGTTCCTCCTAATCCTCCTATACGTGCAATCATATGGTATTTGTCCTTCTCTGCCTGACTTATTTTGCTCAGCATAACACCCTCAAGGTCCATCCATGTTGCTACACATGGCCAGATGTCATTTTTTCTCATTGCCATATAGTATTCCATCGTATAGAGAAACCACATCGTCTTGATCCAATCGTCTGTTGATGGACACTTAGGCTCTTTCCATGTTTTGGCTATTGTTGAGAGTGCTGCTATGAACATTGGGGTACATGTGCTCTTATGCATCAGCACTCCTGTATCCCTTGGGTAAATTCCTAGCAGTGCTACTGCTTGGTCATAGGGGAGTTCTATTGTTAACTTTTTGAGGAACTTCCACACTGTTTTCCAGAGGGGCTGTACAGGTTACATTCCCACCAACACTGTAGGAGGGTGCCCGTTTCTCCACATCCTCGCCAGCATCTAGAGTTCTCTGATTTGCTCATTTTAGCTACTCTGACTGTCCTGAGGTGGTATCTCAGTGTGGTTTTGATTTGTATTTCCCTGAGGAGGAGGGAGGCTGAGCATCATTTCGTGTCTGTTGGCCATCTGGATGGCCTCTCTAGAGAAGTGTCTGTTCATATCTTCTGCCCATTTCTTCGCTGGTTTGTTTGTTTTTCGGGTGTGGAGACTGGTGAGTTCCTTATAGATTTTGGATATTAACCCTTTATCTGATATGTCATTTGCAACTATCTTTTCCCATTCCGTTGGTTGCCTATTAGTTTTATGGACTGTTTCCTTTGCCGTGCAGAAGCCTTTAATCTTGATGAGGTCCCAACAGTTTATTTTTGCTCTTGATTCCCTTGCCTTTGGGGATGTGTCAAGTAAGAAATTGCTGCGGTGGAGGTCAAGGAGGTTGTTTCCTGCTTTCTCCTCTAGGGTTCTGATGGTTTCCTGTCTCACGTTCACGTCCTTTATCCATTTTGAGTTTATTTTTGTGTATGGTTTGAGAAAATGATCTAGTTTCATTCTTCTGCATGTTGCTGCCCAGTTCTCCCGGCACCATCTGGTAAAGAGGCTGTCATTTTTCCATTGGATAATCTTTCACACTTTTTCAAAGATTAGTTGGCTGTATACTTTTGGGTCCAATTCTGAGTTCTCAATTTCATTCCATTGATCTATGTGTCTGTTTTTGTGCCAATACCATACTGGCTTCATGATGACAACTTTGTAGTAGAGGCTAAAGTCTGGGATGTTGATGCCCCCCTTTTTGGTTTCCTTCTTCAATATTACTTTGGCTATTCGGGGTCTTTTGTGGTTCCATACAAATTTGAGGATAGTTTGTTCTAGTTTTGAGAAGTATGCTGGTGAAATTTTGATTGGGATTGCATTGAATGTGTAGATTGCTTTGGGTAGTAATGACATTTTAACTTTACTTATTCTTCCAATCCATGAGTATGGAATGTTTTTCCATTTCTTTGTGTCTTCTTCAATTTCCCTCATAAGTTTTCTATAGTTTTCATCATAGAGATCTCTTATACCCTTGGTTAGGTTTATTCCTAGGTACTTTATGGTTTTTTGTGCAATTGTGAACGGGATCAGTTTCTTGATTTCTCTTTCTGTTACTTCATTGTTGGTGTATAAAAATGCAACTGAGGGGCACCTGGGTCACTTAGTCGGTTAAGCGTCCGACTTTCGCTTAGGTCATGATCTCGCGGTTCGTGGGTTCGAGCCCCATGTCGGGCTCTGTGCTGACTGCCAGCTCAGAGCCTGGAGTCTATTTCAGAGTCTGTATCTCTCTCTCTCTCTGACCCTCCCCGGCTCACGTTGTCTCTCTCTCTCTCTCCTACAAATAAATAAAAATATTTAAAAAATAAAAATAAAATAAAATAAAAATAGAACTGATTTCTGTACGTTGATTTTGTACCCTGCAACTTTGCTGAATTCTTGGATCAGTTCTAGTAGGCTTCTGGTGGAGTCTGTCAGGTTTTCTATGTAGAGTATCATGTCATCGGCGAAAATTGAGAGTTTGACTTCTTCTTTGCCGATTCTGATGCCTTTGATTTCCTTTTGTTGTCTGATGGCTGATGCTAGGACTTCCAGCGCTATGTTAAACAGCAGTGGTGAGAGGGGACATCCCTGTCGTGTTCCTGATCTCAGGGCGAAAGATCTCAGTTTTTCCCCGTTGAGGATGGTGTTAGCTTAAGGCTTCTCATAGATGACTTTTATGATGATTAAGTAGGTTCCTTCTATCCCGACTTTCTCTAGAGTCTTTATTAAGAAGGGATGTTGTATTTTGTCAAATGCTTTTTCTGCATCTATTGACAGGATCACATGGTTTTTATCTTTTCTTTTGTTGATGTGATGTATCACATTGACTGATTTGTGAATGTTGAACCAGCCCTGTAACCCAGGAATGAATCCCACTTGATCTTGGTGGATAATTCTTTTTATGTGCTGTTGGATTCTATTTGCAGGTATCTTGTTGAGGATTTTTGCATCCGTATTCATCAAGGATATTGGCCTGTAGTTCTCTTTTTCTGCTGGATCTCTGTCTGGCTTGGGAATCAGAGTGATGCTGGCTTCATAAAACGATGCTGGAAGTTTTCCTTCAATTTCTATTTTTTGGAATAGCTTGAGAAGAACTGGTATTAATTCAGTTTTAAATGTCTGGTAGAACTCCCCTGGGAAACCATCAGGTCCAGGGCTTCTATTTGTTGGGAGATTTTTGTTCACTGATTCTATTTCTTCACTCGTTATGGGTCTGTTCAGATTTTCTCTTTCTTCCCGTGTGAATTTTGGTAGTGAGTGTGTGTTTAGGAATTTGTCCATTTCTTCTAAGTTGTACAATTTGTTGGCATATAATTTTTCATAGTATTCCCTGATAATTGCTTGTATTTCTGAGGGGTTGGTTGTAGTAAGTCCATTTTCATTCATGACTTTGTCTATTTGGGTGCTCTCTCTTTTCTTTTTGAGAAACCTGACTAGAGGTTTGCCAATTTTGTTTATTTTTTCAAAGAACCAACTCTTGGTTTCATTGATCTGTTCAACTGTTTCTTTGGTCTCTATATTGTTTATTTCCGATCTAATTTTTACTATTTCTCTTCTTCTACTGGGTTTGGGGTGCTCTTGTTGCTCTGCCTCTAGTTCCTTTAGGCGAGTTGTTAGATTTTGCACTTGCACTTTCTCTAATTTCTTGAAATAGGCCTGGAGTGCAATGTATTTTCCTCTTAGGACTTCCTTTGTCGCATCCCATAGAGTTTGGATTGTCGTATTTTCATTTTCATTTGTTCCATATATTTTTTTAATTTCTTCTCTAATTGCCTGATTGGCCCATTCATTCTTTAGAAGGGTGTTCTTTAACTTCCATGTTTTTGGAGGTTTTCCAGACTTCTTCCTGTGATTGATTTCATGTTTCAAAGCATTATGATCTGAAAGTGTGCATGGTATGATCTCAATTCTTTTATATTTATTGAGGGCTGCTTTATGTCCCAGTATGTGATCTCTCTTGGAGAATGTGCCATGCGCACTTGAGAAGAAAGTGAATTCCTTGGCCTCAGGATGCAGACTTCCAAATATATCTGTCAGATCCATCTGGTCCATTGTGTCATTCAAGTCCATTGTTTCTTTAGTGATTTTCTGTCTGGTTGATCTATCCATTGCTGTAAGCGGAATATTACAGTCCCCTGCTATTAGCACATTCTTATCTATAAGCTTGTTTCTGTTTGTGATTAATGGTTTTAAATATTTAGGTGCTCCCATATTCGGTGTGTAGACATTTATGATTGTTAGTTCTTCCTGATGGATGGACCCTGTAATTATTATATAATGCCCTTCTTCATCCCGTTATTGTCTCTAATTTAAAGTCCTGTTTGTCCAATATAAGTATAGCTACTCCACCTTTCCTTTGACTTCCCGTAGCATGATAGATATGTCTCTATCTCCTTACTTTTAATCTGAAGGTATCTTCCAATCTAAAATGCGTTTCTTGTAGACAGCAAATAGATGGATTTTGTGTTTTTATCCATTCTGCTACCCTGTCTTTTGATTGGAGCATTCAGCCCATTTACATTCAGTGTTATTAGTGAAATATTTGGGTTTAGAGTCATTGTGTCCTTTGTGGGGTTCATGCTTGTTGTGGTGTCTCTGGTGTCTTTGTTCCTTGCCATAATTCTCTCAGAGAGTCCCCCTCAGGATTTCTTGTAGGGCTGGCTTAGTGGTGACAAATTCTTTCAATTTTTGCTTATTTGGAAAGGCTTTTATCTCTCCTATTTTGAATGACAGCCTTGCTGGATAGAGGATTCTTGGCTGCATATTTTTTCTGTTCATCACATTGAAGATCTCCTCCCATTCCTTTCTGGCCTTCCAAGTTTCAGTAGATTGGTCGGTCACCACTCTGATAGCATTGCCTTTTTATGTTAGGGCCCTTTTCTCCCTAGCTGCTTTCAAAATTCTGTCTTTATATTTTGCCATTTTCACTATGATATGTCATGCAGAAGATCGATTCAAATTACGTCTAAGCGGAGTTCTCTGTGCCTCTTGTATTTCAACTTTTACTTCCTTCCCCAGGCTGGGGAAGTTCTCCTCTATAATTTGTTCCAGGACTCCTTCAGCACCTTTCCCTCTCTCTTCCTCTTCTGGGATTCCTATGATATGGATACTGTCGCATTTCACTGTATCGCTGAGCTCTCGAACTCTTCTTTCATGTTCCGGGATCAGTTTGTCTCTTTTTTTTCAACCTCTTGTTTTTCTACAATGGTGTCTTCTAAATCACTTATTCTCTTTTCTGCCTCTTCAATCCGTGCATCGGACACCTCCAGATTATTATGTTTTTCATTTATCGCATTTTTAAATTCATCATGCTTATTTTTGTTCTCCATGTTGGTTGTAGCCATAGTTTCTTTGAGGTCCTCTATGTTTTTTGCAAGCCCAGCGATTAATATTACGATTATTGTTCTAAAATTTTGTTCAGTTATGCTGCTTAAATCTGTTTTGTGCAGTTCATTAGCTGTCAGTTCTTCTGGAGTTTCTTTGGAGGGGAGCTCTTTCGTTTCGTCATTTTGGTTAGTTTTCTGTCTCTTGTTAGTTTTAAAGACTTGTTATGTACTCTGCACCTGTGAGCACTGCTGTACCCAAGAAGACTCTTTAACTGTCCAGGGCCTATCCTTTCAGGAAGTGTTCTTTGAATGGTATCTCTTGGTCTCTCTTGTTGAGACCTTGGTTATTTTATTTTCCTACTTGTGGTGGTATTTGGGACTGTCCACCATGTGTACTTTGGCTTGTTTCTTGAGGTAGCCCTGGAGAAGAAAACAGACAGACAGACACACAGGGAACAGAGGGACACAAATGTACAAACAAATCCAGCAATCATGCTAACCAAGAGGGAAAACTAAAAAGTAATGAGAAAAGACGCAGGAGGGAAGGTGAATGATAGAAAATAAAAATACATAAAAAAGTCAAAAAGGAAAGAAAAGGAAGAATGAAGAAAACCGATAGACAAGATCGGTTTAAAGCATATAACCAGATTTCTCAGCTACAATTAAATAGCTGGGTGTATGCAGTGCTTGTTGAAGAGCTAGAGAAAGAGAGAGATGATAGAGCAGAGATGAGGCAAAATTGGAGATAGAATGAACAGGCAGAAGGGATAAGAACCTTTTTTCAAAGAGCTAAAGGTTGGAATATGGTTGGAGAGGTGAAAGAAAGAAGGTGGTGTTATCTAAGGAAACTATCTAGTCTGATTACTCCTAAGAGGCTTTGTTATACTGCCATTAACAGTTCTGCTGGTCGCTGCTTCCCTATTGCCGGGGGTTGAGTGGAGGGTGGCAGAAGTGCCGCAGCCTCAGATCCGCCAGGGTCAAGCAGCAATACAACCCAAGTGCGTCTGGGGATCATAGCAACTTTAGGTCCGCAGAGTCCGCGTCGCCTCACCCCGCCGCAATCGCTTTACCGGCCGCCACCGCTTCAGCAGGCAACTTTTTGCTCACACAGCCGCCGTTTCACCAGGCGCTGGTGGCACTTCACCGGGTCGCCGCCACCGCTGCTTCAGTAGGCCGATGTCGCGCACACCACTGCCGCTTCACCCGGCGCCGAGACCGCCGCTGCAGGCATTGCTGCCGGTTCGGCGGGCCGCCACCGCCATGGATGGTGCCGACGCACAACAGTTAGTTTTTCCTGGCGCCTTCTGGGACCAGGGCACCTAGTTTAAAGTCAGCACCCCAGCCAGAGCTAAAAAAAACAGTCTTTCCAAGCCGAGGTTTGTTTGTTTTTCTCTTCTCCAGGGACGGTTCTATGAGCAATCTCAGCTTTACTTTCCTTTCCCCTGGACTCGCGGAGCTCGCCACCAATTGCCGGTTTATCACTTACTGCAGCAAGCCGGGTTCTACCCCCTCCCTCCGTGTCTCTGGTCCTGTTCCCACTAACAGTTGGTTTTTTAAAAAATAAACAAAATTGATAAAACCCGAACCAGACTTCTCAAAATGATGAGAGGACTCAAAGAGATAAAATCACGATTGAAAATGGATTTATCACAACTAATCTCTCTGAAATACAAGCAATTATCAGAGAATATTATGAATAATTATATGCTAACAACCTGGACAACCTGGACAAAATGGACAAATTCCTAGACACCCATGTACTACCAAAATCAAACGGGAAGAAACACAATTCGAATAGACCCATAACTAGTGAAGAAATTGAATCAGTTATCAAAAATCTACCAATCTGCTCCTGGACCAGATGGCTTCCCTGGGGAATTCTACCAGTCATTTGAAGCAGATTTAATATCTACCCTTCTCAAGATGTTCCAAAAAATCAGAAATGGAAGGAAAACTTCCAGACTCATTCTATGAAGCCAGCATTACTTTTATTCCCAAACCAGAGAACCGATAAAGAATAAGAATTACAAGCCAATATTCCTGATGAACGTGGATACAAAAATTGTCAATAAGATACTTGCAAATTGAATTCAACAGCATATAAAAAGAATTATTCACTATGATCAAGAGGGATTCATTTCTGGGCTGCAGGGCTGGTTCAATATTCTCAAATCAATCAAGGTGATACATCACATTAATAAAAGAAAGGATAAGAAGCACATGATCCTGTCAACAGATGGAGAAAAAGCATTTGACAAAATACAGCATCCTTTCTTAATAAAAACCCTCAACAAAGTCAGGATAGAAGGAACATACTTAAACATCATAAAAGTAATATATGAAAAGCCCACAGCTAATAAAATCTTCATTGGGGAGAAACAGAGCTTTCCCCCTGAGATCAGAACACGGCAGGAATGTCAACTCTCACCACTGTTATTTAACATAGTATTGGAAGTCCTAGACTCAACAATCAGACAACAAAAGGAAATAAAAGGCATCCAAACTGGCAAAGAAGAAATCAAACTTTCACTTTTCGCAGATGACATGATATTCTACATGGAAAACCTAAGAGATTCCACCAAAAAAACCTGCTGGAACTGATACATAAATTCAGCAAAGTCAAGGGCACAAAATCAATGTAATCACTGATTACAAGAAATCAGTTGCATTTTTATACACCAATAATGAAGCAACAGAAAGAGAAATAAAGAAACTGGTTCCATTTACAACTGCACCAAAACCATAAAATATTTAGGAATAAACCTAACCAAAGGTGTAAAAGATCTGTATGCTGAAAACTATAGAAAGCTTATGAAGGAAAGTGAAGACATAAAGAAATGGAAAAACATTCTATACTCATGGGTCGGTGTGGGAGCCCGACTGTGACCGACTGTGGTTAGGGACGCGGGGATGTGCCTGCACACGGGGCTCCCTGCCTGGGCAAAGCATGCCTGCAAACAGGATGCTCTGCCAGGAGGCCTGCACACAATATCCAAGTTTAATGGTCCGCTCGCAAACGAGGGAACGTGCCCTCCTTAAAAAGTAAGGAGAAGGCTGGAATTGTGGGCAGGCCTCTTAGTAAACACGTTGTGGTCACTTCCTCCCTTTGCTCCCCCCTGTCCTTGAAATGTGTTTGGCTAACTTGCCCTTAATTGGTAAAGGAATGCATCTTGTAGATTTCAGTTTGTATCCAGTTACCGGGGT
This sequence comes from Hyaena hyaena, assembly GCF_003009895.1. Classification (NCBI taxonomy): domain Eukaryota; kingdom Metazoa; phylum Chordata; class Mammalia; order Carnivora; family Hyaenidae; genus Hyaena; species Hyaena hyaena. Next base: position 2,522,451 of record NW_024080851.1, on the reverse strand, counting down.
ATAAAATAAACCGCAAGAGGGGCTTGCATAGAATTGTTCCTCCGGCTGGAGTTGTGTCTGTGTCTGTCTTTTGTGTGTGTCTTGTCCTTTGTGTCATTTCGTCCGCAACAGGTCGGAAGAATAAATATTGTTAAAATGTCATTACTACCCAAAGCAATCTACACATTCAATGCAATCCCAATCAAAATTTCACCAGCACTCCTCTCAAAACTAAAACAAACAATCCTAAAATTTATATGGAACCACAAAAGACCCCGAATAGCCAAAGTACAACTGAAGAAGAAAACCAAAGCCAACTAATCTTTGACAACGCAGGAAAGAGTATCCAATGGAAAAATGACAACCTCCTTAACAGATGGTGCTGGGAGACCTGGACAGCAACATGCAGAAGAATGAAACTAGACCACTTTCTCACACCATACACAAAAATAAACTCAAAATGGATGAAGGACCTGAATGGAGACAGGAAACCATCAAAACCCTAGAGGAGAAAGCAGGAAACAACCTCCTTGACCTCCACTGCAGCAATTTCTTACTTGACACATCCCCAAAGGCAAGGGAAATGAGTAAAAATGAACTACTGGGAGCTCATCAAGACAAAAAGCTTCTGCACGGCAAAGGAAACAGTCCATAAAACTAATAGGCAACCAACGGAATGGGAAAAGATAGTTGCAAATGACATATCAGATAAAGGGTTAATATCCAAAATCTATAAGGAACTCTCCAAACTCCACACTCAAAAAACAAATAATCCAGTGAAGAAGTGGGCAGAAGACATGAACAGACACTTCTCCAGAGAAGACATCCAGATGGCCAACAGACACATGAAACGATGCTCAGCATCCCTCCTCATCAGGGAAATACAAATCAAAACCACACTGAGATACCACCTCACACCGGTCAGAGTGGCTAAAAGGAGCAAATCAGAGGACTCTAGATGCTGGCGAGGATGTGGAGAAACGGGCACCCTCCTACACTGTTGGTGGGAATGTAAACTGGTGCAGCCCCTCTGGAGAACGGTGTGGAGGTTCCTCAAAAAATTAACAATAGAACTCCCCTATGACCCAGCAATAGCACTGCTAGGAATTTACCCAAGGGATACAGGAGTGCTGATGCATAGGAGCACACGTACCCCAATGTTCATAGGAGCACTCTCAACAATAGCCAAAACATGGAAAGAGCCTAAGTGTCCATCAACTGACGAATGGATCAAGACGATGTGGTTTATCTATACAATGGAATACTACATGGCAATGAGAAAGAATGAAATCTGTCCATGTGTAGTAACATGGATGAAACTTAAGGGCGTTATGCTGAGTGAAATAAGTCAGTTAGAAGACAGATACCATACGTTTGCACATATAGGTGGATTAGGAGAAACTTAGAGGAGGTCCATGGGGGAAGAGAAGGGGAAAACTAGTTGGGAAGAGGGAGGGAGACAAACCATGAGAGACTCTTGAATGCTGAGAACAATGTGAGGACTGATGGGTATTGGGGAGAGGTGAAAGGGGGTAATGGGCTTGGAGGAGGACACTGGTGGGGATGGGCACTCGGTGTTGTATTTAAGCCAATTTGACAATAAATTATAAATAAAAAATTTTTTTTCAAGTTCAAAGTACATTATTTGATTCGATTCCCTAACAAATCCTGTGACGTGGGTATTATTGGTTATCCTTGTTTTACAATAGGGAAGACTGAGGCCTTAACAGGGCATAAAACCCAGATGATCCTTNCCCCCCCCCCCCCCCCCCCCCCCGTCGTTCCAAGAGATGAAGCCACCAGCTACTCCTGAGATTGGGGACATGAGCCGTCTCACCAGCTGGGGACACAGACTCAACCAGTAGATTCTCAGTATAGATCCTGAAACTCCTGCACCTCTTAGAGCATCCACGTTCAGCCCCAGACCTTAGGACCAGAACCTGAACAGGGTGGGGACAGGCATCTCTTTTTTAAATAGGTTTTCTAGACAGATGGATCTCAACACATCCAAGTTGAGAACCGTCATACTGAAGAAAATACAGCTGATCCTAATGCACAGTGGTTATATTCTATCAAGTCACCATGGACAACGTAGGGAACACTGAACCACACCGTCCCTAGGGGAAATACAGGGTTCTGTTTCTGCATGTTAAGTTATTTTGATAAACACATCAATATGTAACTTTGTTTCACGTGTTTCCGTTTAAAGACATCTTGAGACACCTTGTTTAATACAAACGGCCGATTAACACTGACCTCTCTGCCAGCAGCATTGTAGCTTATGCCTGAAGAAAGCTTACCTGACTGCAGATTTTCTCTGCAATGTGAGGCACATCCTTCTTGTGCTTCACACTTCAGCACTTGGGCTATCTTAAGGCGGAATAATCACCGGCAAAAAGCACAAAACCGTAAAGCCGGGGCACTAACAGATATCCGAAAGAACTCTGGTTTACAGCATGAAAGCCGAAACAAGAAGGCAGCGCCTAGCCCGACCTCAGCGGGAAAGGTGTATGCGCGGTCGCTGCTCTGCCCCATGTGAGAATGAGGGTGACAGCAAACACCGCACGCAACTCGCAAATGTGAAATCTGGGAATAAAACCTGTGAAAAAGAAGGAGCTGAAAGAAGCCTCTTGCACGTATTTATCTCATGCTGTCACAGGCCGCTGCCGAGAACTTCTTCCGCCAGCCCCCAGCACCGCGGCCCCTGCTGCCCCCTCACCTGTGTGCAACGACAGCCAGCCCTTGCGGTGGGCAATGTAGTGCGGAGCGTGCGCCTCCTCGTACGTCACCGGCTTGTCCCCCTTGCCCACTCTGACTCGGGCCGCCCGGTTCTAGAAGCAGGGAGGGGCCGTGACTCTGAGCGCCCATGGACCCAAGTCGCGGCCACACCCGTCCCCGCGCCCCTCCAGTCCCGGACCGCGCGCCCTCTGGTGTCCTACCCACGCGCCATCGGCCCCTCCAACCCCGGCCCCCGCGCCCCCTCGCCCGGCCGTGCTCACCTTAGCGCAAACTACGGACGTGTGCAGGGCACACCAGGAGCACGGCAGCTCTCGGCTCCAAGACAGCACCTGTGAGATAAGGAGCACGTGACACGGAGACTAAGGCCCCCAACCACGCATCGCGGGACCCAGCCAGCGTAGCCCACTCACCCGCGGCCTGAGGCCCCGCAAGCACATAGGCGCCGCCATCTTGGGCTAAGCGCAATGTGCCGGACGTACCACGCCGCCGAGAGGGCAGACGGGGCGGGGAGAGCTCAGGGCAAAGGTCAATCCTCGGGAGGCCACGCTTGCAGACAAGACCAAACCGGAACCTGCGATTGGCCGAGGGCCGGACCGCGGAGACGCGGGGTCTCCCGATCGGGGCGGGGACCTCTCTGCGGAAGCTGGGCCTTGTCTCCCGGCTGGGGCGGGGCTTTCCTTAAGAGCAGGCCCGCTGGTGGGAGGAGTCTCTTAAGATGGAGGCCCTACCTGCTGGAGCGGGGCCTCTGATGGGCGGTGTCTCTAGGTCGGGGCGGGGCCTTCCCGCCGCCGGGCGGCCGGCCCCGAGAGGCCGCAGAGGTGGACCAGGTCTGCTCAGGTGCTTGCAGTTTGCTCTTGGCGGGGCTGCGGAAGGTCTGGGTCTTCTGGCTCGGGAGGCTCTGGAGGTAGGCGGAGTCTCTCGGTCCCGGAGCTGCCTGCCTGCGCTGGCAGGCGGTGGGCTTGTCCTCTGGGACTGGTGCTGGGAGCTGGACTTTCCTGCACCCAGCAGCCCAGGAACGCTTAGCCGTGCACCTCCTCTTTGTCCTGCCACGGTCGGAGTGTGCGTCGTGGTTCAGGTGCGAAACATGGATGGTGCGGAGGTGAGGTGTCGCCCTCCAGGAGCTCGCATCAGCAGGGACGGGGCCTCCCGGACAGCTTGGAGTTCGCCAGGCCTTCTGCGCCCTGCCTGGAGCCCTGGGGCTAGGATGTGAGCGGAGCTCGTCCCCAGATTCTAGAAATCAGGCTGCTGAGTTCTGCCTCCAAATAATATTCTTTAAAAAGGAAAAGGCCGCCTGGGTGACTCAGTCAGTTAAGCGTCCGGCTTGAGCTTAGGTCATGATCTCCTGGTTTCGAGCCCTGGGGTCTGACAGCTCAGAACCTGGAGCTGCTTCAGATTCTGTCTCTCTCTCTCTGCCCCTCCCCTGCTCACAGTCTGTCTCTCTCAAAAATAAACTTTTAAAGTTTTTAAATAAAAAATAAAAAATTTAAATTTAAAAAACCTTCTGGCTTTTATCTACAAAAAGAAGAAATATATTTTGGTTAAAATTTTACCCCGTTCAAATACAAATCAAAACCACACTGAGATATCACCTCACGCCAGTCAGAGTGGCTAAAATGAGCAAATCAGAGAACTCTAGATGCTGGCGAGGATGTGGAGAAACGGGCACCCTCCTACACTGTTGGTGGGAATGTAAACTGGTGCAGCCCCTCTGGAAAACAGTGTGGAGGTTCCTCAGGAAACTAACAATAGAACTCCCCTATGACCCAGCAATAGCACTGCTAGGAATTTACCCAAAGGATACAGAAATGCTGATGCATAGGAGCACATGTACCCCAATGTTCATAGCAGCACTCTCAACAATAGCCAAAACATGGAAAGAGCCTAAGTGTCCATCAACAGACGAATGGATCAAGAAGATATGGTTTATCTATACCATGGAATACTACATGGCAATGAGAAACAATGAAATCTGACCATGTGTAGCAACATGGATGGACTTTGAGGGTGTTATGCTTAGCGAAATAAGTCAGGCAGAGAAGGACAAATATCACATGTTTGCACGTATAGGAGGATTAGGAGGAACTTAGCTGAGGACCATGGGGGAGAAGAAGGGGGGAAGTGGTGGGGGAAAGGGAGGGAGGCAAACCATGAGAGACTCTTGAATGCTAAGAAACAAACTGAGGACTGATGGATGTGGGGGAGGGAGGGGGGAGATGGGCATGGAGGAGGGCACTTGTGGGGATGAGCACTGGGTGTTATATGGAAACCAATTTGACAATAAACTATTTGTAAAATAAAAAAAATAAAAACAAAAACAAAAAATTTACCCTGTTCTTCGGGGGAATATGTAGGGTTTCACATGGGCCAAAACCCTAGTGTCTGGTTCTTGGGGAAGGAAATGTGTAAGTTAAAAAAGATTGGATGGTAAGGAAATTCATACTCAAACTAGAGCTTTGTCGTTGTAATTGGTATCCAGTATTATTGTCGGGGAAAATTGTAATACTGGGTATCTTGTTTCAGAACTCTTCACAGAAATGGAAAAACAGAGACTGGAGGCCTCCCAGGTGTGACAGTCTTTGTGGAATTGAGCCTCAGCTCCACAATCTATAAAATGTGTTTTATTACCAGTACTAGCTCATAGAGCAGTTAGGATAAATGGTTATTATTGATAGGCTAAAAGATATGGAATTGCCAACGTTTGGCCATTTTTACCTACATCATTGGCCCTAATGCTACTTGCATACTCCTGTGGTTTCCTGTGGTAGGGAGGACTGGGTTATCATCTACGTGGAGGGGAAACAGAGGTAAAAGTGGATGGTGAGTTGCCCAAGATCCCACCGGGGAGGTGCAGAGGGACCAAGACATGTCTCTTGGCTCACAGCCACTGTATTTTCCATAATCAAGATTTCTGTGATGATTAGAAGCTCAAAAAAATCTTCATCAAGGGATAGCATTTTTCATGTCCACCTCACTAGAAATATTTTATTTCTAATATTTTAAACTATGCCCTTCAACAGCTCCGCATACTGGACAAGGGGACAGAAGAATGACCTGTTCTCCAATCACAATACTTTCCAAGTAGGAAAACTTTCAACTTTTCCCAAAGGACCTTTTTTTGTTTGTTTGTTTGTTTTTTAAAGTAGCCTCCATGCCCAGCGTTGGGCCCAATGTTAGGCCTGAACCCATGCCCCTCAGATTAAGACCTGAGCTGAGATCAAGAGTCAGATAATTAGGGGCACCTGGGTGGCACAGTCAGTTGGGCATTTGACTTCGGCTCAGGTCAAGATCTCTCAGTTTGAGGGTTTGAGCCCCATGTCCAGCTCTGTGCTGACAGCCTGGAGCCTGCTTCAGATTCTGTGTCTCACTCTCTCTCTGCCCCTCCCCTGCTCATGCTGTCTCTCTCTCAAAAATAAGTAAACATTAAAAAAAATTTTTTAAGAGTCAGATGCTTAATGGACTGAGCCACCCAGGTACCCCCTCAAAGGACCCTTTGACAATATTTTTTTTCCTTTTAAAGTTTCCATAAAGTTTGATAAATTTCATAATTTGAAAAGTTTTAAATCTGCCCAACATGGTGAGGAATATGGGATCTGGTATATGAAATACAGGCTCCTGGCTATGCAACTTAGGCAAGTGACTTGACCCTTCCTGAGCTTTAGTTTCTGTCATCTGTAAAATGGGAACACTGACAGTTGTGAAAATTACATTGTAAAATGCCTAACAGAGTGAGCAACTAATAAATGTTTTTTTAAAACAGAATATGGGCGCCTGGGTGGCTCAGTCGGTTAAGCGGCCGACTTTGGCTCAAGTCATGATCTCGCAGTTCGCGAGTTCAAGCTGTTGGGCTCTGTGCTGACAGCTCAGAGCTTGGATCCTGTTTCAGATTCTGTGTCTCCTCTCTCTGTCCTTCCCCTGCTCATGCTCTGTCTCTCTGCCTCTCAAAAATAAATAAACATTAAAAAAAATTAAACACAGAATAAAGTCAGGATGCCCAACTGGCTCAGCCTGTGGAGCATGCCACTCTGGATCTCAAGATTGGGAGTTCGAGCCCCCTGGTGGGGGTAGAGTCTCTGACGTGTACATCTGCTTGGGGAGACGAACTTGATATGGATTCATGAGGACTCACAGGAACACCAAACCCCCGAAGGAAGGCAGGCTGGTGTTGCAGCGAAGGAGATTTCAGGATTCTTTTGGAGCAGCAGGCGGCAGTGCGGGGCTGCTGAGCGGAGGCTGCTCTGGCTCATCTCACCCTCAAGGCATCAGGCAGTTACACCCTCAAATATGTGTTTGTCTTCAGTCATGTCACTCTCCCTTATGCCTTGTTTGAGGGTGGGTCTTGTGTATTTGCATGATTAAAATAACCGAAAAAAATTTTACTTAAACATTAGTATTGATTGTTACATTGTTTTAAATCACCAGTGAAGGGATGCCTGGGTGGTTGAGTCGGTTAAGCTTCCGACTTCGCCTCAGGTCATGATCTCACAGTCCATGGGTTCGAGCCCCGCATTGGTCAGGGCTCTGTGCTGACAGCTCAGAGCCCAGAGCCTGCTTTAGAGTCTGTGTCTCCCTCTCTCTCTGCCCCTCTCCCGCTCACTCTCTGTCAAAATAAAGACATGAAAAAAGTTAAATCACCAGTGGAAAAAGTTTAATGACTGTTTTATTTTTCTGTAGTTGCCGTTCGTTAGGGTTTTCATGTACGTTGCTTCTCCCCTGAACCCTGTAAAGGAGGCAGTATTGTCCAGGTTTTGCAGAAAAGAAGATGGAGGCTTCTGCCAGCCAATGGTAGCAAGCCTTCTTGTTCCGAAGCATGTGATTATTCCTTATCAGGGGTTCCCCTACATTTTGGGTGGGCATGAACATTCAGAACCACATAGGACAGGGGAATGGTCTGGGTTTCTGGAGGTGGGTGCAGAAGGCTCAGGGCTGGCCTTGGGGGGCTTCCCGGAAGTGGAGTAGACACATTTAGGAACAAGGGACCCACACAAAGGGCCCACCTGGGTCCCCAGACCAGAATCCTGGGAAGATGAGGGTGTACACCTGTTTTTTCTCAGACATGAGCCTCTTTGCTCTCCTCATGATAACCAGGAAGAGCTAGAATCACTATATGCTTTCAAAGTGGTAGTATCTGCTTGTTTGAGTCCACTGGGCCCCACAGCACAGGTACAGGACTGGGGAAAAACCCAGGCTTTCCCAGTGTTGCTTAGATGATCCTGATGTGAAGCCAGGGTTCAGTCCTAAACTCCAAGTTTATGTGGGAGTCTCCCAGACCTGATTTGTAGAGATCCTTCTCAAGGAGAGGGCTGTTGGGTGCTTCTCACACCCCTTTTCTACCCCTGCTCCTACAAGACAATGGCATCTGTCACTCTGAGGGTCCTGGCCTTAGTCCAGTCCTATCACTCTTTGGCCACAAGGCAGGGGAGGAGGCCTGCTGGCTGGCCAGCACGTCTCTGAGATGGCCCAGTGTGTTCCAGCACTGCTCACGGGTGCACCTGTATCAGAGAATAGAGTGCCCATTCAGGCTGCAGGATGACATTGGTTGAGAGAGAGACTCTGGGCCCAGCTGGACTTGTAGAAGGCAGTCCAGCCTGGAACGTGATTTTATTTCCTGGAAGTCACCAGAATCTAGCCTGAGGGAGGGATCCTTTCCTGTCGGATGCAGGATTAGCCTAGACAGCCCCATTCATTTGGACTTATCCTAACTCAGAACTGCTGACGTTTTCCATTTTGTAAACCTCTGCTAAAGCTGGTACTTCATACTCCTGGTAATTCATTTTCTCCTGATGACCAAACATTCACCAGAGGTTCTCAGCTCTATTGTGAGAACTAAGCCGAACCACCACTGACATCCAGTTATAACAGAGTCTTGAATTGTCCTGCTTCTTGTATAGATAGCCGGAGGAGCTCTGATCTCACATTCCCCCACCCCAGCTCTCCCTCAGCTAGCACCCAGGAGGAAGGGGCAGGTTCCATGGGTTAAATGATGCTTCTGCTTCGGGGCACTGAGGGAGGAGGCACAGTCTACTGATAGCAGGGCTGCTGCGGGTGTGAAGAGGGTGGATGGGCCTCCTGTGTGCAAGCAGCTGGAGTTTTGGTCCCTGGTTCTCACACACCATGCTAGATCTGGACACAAAAATGAGCAAGAGGCTCTGCCTTCCACAGGGACCTCAGGCAGGGAGGGCAGAAAGCAGACAAGTAAAAGGAGGAAAGACAAGGATGAGGACAAGGCACCCCTCAGAGGGTGGAATGGAGGGGGAGCTGCCACCAGAGCCCATCCTGCGAGAGGCGACAGCCAGAGTCTGCCAGGAAAGGGACGGTAGGAGGCCCAGGCAGACAACAGCATGAACGAAGCCATGGGGGACAGAGTGTGGGAGGCCACCAAAGCTACGATCAAGGTCACCTGGCTCTTTTCTGTGGTCCTGACTCACCTGGGCCAATAAAGCTGAACTCTGGTGTAATTTGGTTAAGTCTTAGGAACTCAGGATAAGTTTATAGCCAAAATCATTTTTTTATTGACTTAGAAAAAAATAAAGTTTGTTTTTTTTTTTCAAACTGGGCTAATTACAACTGAGAAGCTGAGGAGAGCAGCCGTATCAATTTTACATTGGTGAAGATTTCTCAACACCAGCGCTCCTGTGTTTCAATAAATCTAAGATAACATTGATTAGAAGATACTGCTTTAGGTACCATTAAGAAAGAGAAAGAGCTGCAAATTTTGAGATACCACGGATTACAAGATGTCCTGTTTGCCATATGAAAATGTTTAAGACCGATTACAGAAGATAGGCACTTTCCTCTGCACAAACCTGTGGGTATACAGACTTGTGCAGACACAGGCCTTGCTTGCTGTGAGCACAGATTGGCTCCTCAAACACCAGGTTTGTGCACCTACCGCAGAGCAGGTGCTGGGGGGGGGGGCGGGTAAGGCCTAGGGAAGTTGAGTAACTTTGCTCAAGGGCAACAGAATCATCTGGAAGCAATGGCCCAGGTGTCCCACAGGCTGAGAACTACTTCCACTCTCCTGGGAGAGGGGCAGGCTCTCTTGTGCCTGGTTACAGACTCCCAGGCACATTTACTCCATCACTGACTAACCAAGTCCCCCGGGAGCTGTCTGTCCACCTTCTCTGAGTGGCTCTCCACCTCACCAAGCTTGGCTCCAAGGATATCAGTGCCCAGTAGCCCTGTGGCAAGTCCCGGGGTCCCTCAGACCCTAATGTCTCCAGGACCGGGGAGGGCAAACTTACACTTAGCGTTCTGAGCCCCAAGTTGCTAGGCAAGACCTAAGTATTGTGAAAACTGGAATCACGAGAGCAGCTCTGACTTCAGGGTATGAAGGGGAATACCCTTGTGGAATTGAACATCACCACCTAAAAAAGGATGAGGGGAAATTTCTGGGAAAATCACTCAGCTCCAGTGCAACTTCTCCTGTCCCTGCACCTGAGAGGTGACAGTCTTCTGACATTGTCCAGGCAGCTGGGGGTTGTGGTTAGACGGGGAGTACACTCCACCTGTAGGGTCCTGCCCAAGACAACCTTGAGCTAAGATTCTGTTACACCCTGTCTTCAGACTGGTTTGTTTTCAAAAGTTTAAATACTTTTAGCAAAGGGCGCCTGGGTGACTCAGTGGGGCGACTCTTAATTTTGGCTCAGGTCACGACCTCATGGTTCGTGGGCTTGAGCCCCCCACATTGGGCTCCATGCTGACAGAGGAGCCTGCTTGGGATTCTCTCTCTCTCCACTTCTCTCTCTCTCTGCTCCTCTCCTGCTTGTGCCTCCCCCTTCTAAAAATAGAAAAATAATGGGGTGCCTGGGTGGCTCAGTCAGTTAAGCAACCGACTTCGGCTCAGGTCATGATCTCATGGTTCGTGGGTTTGAGCCCTGTGTCGGGCTCTGTGCTGACAGCTCAGAGCCTGGAGCCTGCTTCAGATTCTGTATCTCCCTCTCTCTGACCCTCCCCTGCTCACGCTCTCTATCTCTCTCAGAGATAAATAAAAAATAAGTAAAAATAGAAAAATAAAAATACTTTTGGCAAATGCTGGATGTAATTTCACAGCATCTTAGGTCAGGGAGATATAATTTTCCTGATTACTAAGCAGTTATTAACCCAACAAGGTCAAGAATCTTTGTTTAGTAGGAGCCACTACAGATAACTTCCCTGTTTCAGATGTCAGGAAGAGCTTGAATCAATTAAGGGAAACAGTTGATATTCAAAAATTCTAAGCAAGGTTTCCAGTGCCTAACTTTGGACACATGATGATCCTGGGTGACATTCTTACTATGCTGGAGAAGCTACTGGGTAGCTCCCCGGCTCTGCAGGAAGAAAGTAAGAAGATGTTTTAGTATTTCCAGGTGAACCAACCCCTTCCTTAAAATTTGTGTTAATGATCCCAAAGAGATGAGTTTCTAGTGCCTGAAGGTTAGAGGTTCCAAGTTTCAGAAGTGAAAAGGTTTTCCTAAATTTATAATGATATATTTTTTAATGTTTTTATTTACTTTTGAGAAAGACAGAGAGTGCGCGTGCCAGAGCACAAGAGGTAGAGGGGCAGAGACAGAGGGAGACACAGAATCTGAAGCAGGCTCCAGGCTCTGAGCTGTCAGCACAGAGCCTGATGCTGGGCTTGAACTCATGAACCTTGAGGTCATGACCTGAGCTGAAAGTCAGGCGCTTAACCGACTGAGTCACCCAGGCACCGCAGTTTTCCTAAATTTATTAGCAAGAGGTCAGGTTTTCAGCTTCTGTCTGGAAGTCCAGAGCCAGGCTCCCAGGACCCAGAGCAGCACTGAACATCAGGGAAGTAGCAGGCTGGGCATTCTGGGACTCCAAAAAGGGCTTCAAGAAAGTGTTCTGGTCCAGAGGGGGCCCCCTGTGGAGTCTGGCAAAAGAAGAACAAGGAACACAGAGGAGCTCATGGTCACCACTAGGGGCCCAGCTCTTCCCCAAAGTCACAAAATATGGAGGGACAGATTGGCCCCAGGGCCTGGGCAGAAGACCCCCAGAGCTGGTGAGGGAGATGGGGCTGGGTTCCAGGGGTCCTGAGGTGCCCTGGCCTCAGGGAGGGCCAGCACTGGCAAGGCTCTGGCTGAAGCATCCACAGTAGAGGTGCTTGAGGTGACGTCCAGGAGGGAGCCTGGCCCCACATGGAGGAAGTGAGACGAAGGGCGGATGCCAGGGACTGACTCAGGTCCACCTGGCAGCTGTGGGAGTCTGAGGACGACCATGGGCAGGGTCCTGTCAGCCCCTCTCCCCACCCAGGTGCGTGGGCCAGGGCTTCACTGCTCCAGGCCTCCCTTCTTCGTCTAGCAAGTGGGACCTTTATGGCCACACCCAGCGTGGAGGTAAAGACTTTTATTCCCATGCTCTCCATAAGAGTCTGAGGGGAGACCTCTCCGTAAAGATGGGGGACAGGAGGGCAGGTGGAGGACGCTTCTCTCAGGCGTCCCCCACTGCAGACGCTCTGTCTGCACCCTCCTCAGACACTGTGATCCTCTTTGAGGAAACAAAAAAGTTAAGGCAGAGAGGAACCTGCCCATCACTATCAGATGCACATTCATTCACTCCACTCTTTTAACAAACATTTATTAAGCGCCTACAGTGTGCCAGGCCCTGGGGGTATAGTCAGGTCGCACACAGCCCCATCCCCAAGGAGTTCACAGTCTGGGGTGGGGCAGACATGGCTGCAGGAGGCGGAGGGGGCCCGGGGCGACTCTTGGTGGGGGTCAGTCGGGACCAGCAGATCATGGAGGAAGGGCCTGCCTCTGCTTCCTCAGGACGGAGTTCAGGCCTCTCCCCAGGTACCGGATGGGCTGCAGGGGTACCACCCCCCACCCTAGGAGTGAAGAAAAGGGAGCCAGAGCCCAGAGGCCTGGAAAGGAGCTGCACACAGAACAAATTCCTGCTGCGTGCCCACACTCAGTCCCAGGCCCACAAGGCTCCTGGGAGCATCTCTGGGCAGGTCTGCTCAGTCACTTCCTTTTTCAACACTGTTTAGGGAACCCCAGCCCCCTACCCCCAGGCTCTCGCCCTTCTCCCTTCTACAGGGTCAGGAACCAGGCACAGCCCAGGCCCCTTCCTAGCGCTCAGAGCCTTCTCATCAGCTCAATAAGCTGCTGGATGTTTTTGTTTTGGTTGGACAGGCCGTTCCTGATGTTTTCCAGCAGACACCTCTTTAACTCAAAAATGGCCTCACTGTACCCCAAGCTCACCGTGGCCATGGGAGGCACCCCATGCCACAGGCCAGGGATATGCCAAACGTGCTGCTTCTCAGGGTCACAAAAGGCCAGGTCAGCCAGCGTCCGGATGCCGTCACCCTGCTTCTCCATCTGTGCTGTGGCTCTGTTCACATCTCCAGGGGGCTCCAGGAGTGGCCTCCACTCCCGTGGCCTGGGGCCGGGGCCACAAGCGTCCTGGAGGTTCTGGTACACAAACTGATAGTTGGGCATGTGCCCTGTTTTCTCCAACCTCAGAAACGCATGCAGAATAGCCGGTGGTATGTCCCTTGTCTCGGCCAGGCTAACCACGGTGACATTGCTCAGCCCCATGAGCAGAGTGGCCAGGGAGGCCTCCAGCTCAAACCTCTCTCCGGCCGTGGCCAGGGCCCCGCCGATCAGGCCCCCCGAGTCTATCACCAAGATGTGGTCACAGCCCAGATCCTGGCTGAAGCTCTCGGCCACGGTGACCAGCTGCATGAAGGCCCCTCGAGGGCCACAGCCCCGCCCCGTGGCAAAGCGCAGCCCAAACATGGTGTTGAGAAGCGTGGACTTCCCGGTGCCTGGTGCACCCAGTGCCGACAGGACCACCAGGCGTGACCTCCTCTCCAGGCGGACGTGCAGCTCCTTCAGGAGCCCCGTGACCCAGCGCAGGGGCGTGCTCAGCGTGCTGCCATCGATCAGCTCCAAAGGAAGCCCCTTCAGCAGCAGCTCCAGGGCCAGGCCTGGGAAGTGGGCAAACCGCCGCTGGCCTGTCGGCAGCTTCCCTGCCTCCACCAGGCAGCTTTCTGCCTCATAAAACTGTCCCATCTCCCGCAGGAAGTGTTCTACCCCCAGGGGCTCGGGCCAGAGCAACTCACTGAAGTCCACCATGCCACAGTGTTTGGGTCTCAGGGTAAGAATGGTCTCAGGAGGCTGCCGCAGCCTTGGCTGGGCCACGTGCGCCAGTCCCCATTCCATCCACCTCAGGAAGTACTGCTTCTCGGCCAGCGAAGTGCTGCTGATGCCCGCGATGAACTCCTGCAGCCCCCAGGCTGGGTCCTGGCAGTTCTGCTGTGTGCGAAGTTCCAGCAGGCGGTGCCCCAGCTCCACCCTGCCCTTGTCAGGAGGGTCCCCCGCCCGCTGGGCCTGGCACAGCTCCTTCTCCACCTGGGCTGCCTTCCGCCAAGGGTCCCCCTGCAGCCGCAGCTCGTCCCTACGGTAGGCGTCACAGTCCTTGATCCTCCTGGTGATCCGCTCCATGCGCTGCTTCGCTCGCTGACACTCGTCACAGTCCTCATCCACCCTGAGCCCCAGCTTGCGGGCCGCATGTGCCATCTCCTCCACAGACAGCCTCCTGCAAGGGGACCGGGCCACATGCGCCACGATGGAGCGGACCCGGCGCACGAAGCCCACACTGTCAGTGCTGCTGACCTTCACCAGCACGTGAGAGTGGTCCATCTTCAGCACTGGGATGAGCTTGTTCAGGAACCTGAGGTTTGTGTTCCGCTTGCCACGGTAGGGGCTCAGGATGAAGTAGTACTTGGTGGCTGAGCCCCGCATAGAGTACAGCAGCTTGTAGTCCTTCCTGCTGATGTTGTCAGTCAGGATGAACACGGCAGATGAGATCTCGGTCAAGAGCTTGAACTGCAGCCAGTGAGACCCGATGTCGCCCCGCAGGTTCAGAAAGGCCACGGGCTCCGGGAAAACGTCCAGGTCCTCCTTGCCACTGGGGAGGAACCAGGACACTTCCACCAGCCCATCTGCGATCTCCCGGGGGTTGGTGCCTATGCTCAGGTCGCGGTGCCAGAAGCAGTCCCGCGGCCGGTGGCCGGGGCTGAGCACAGCGTTGAGCAGCTGTGACTTGGAGTTGCTGCTGACTTCCATGCGCACAAAGGCAAAGGCAGGGGCTCGGGACAGCACCGCACTGTCCTCTCGGAGGCCGCCCACCCCCCGTGGGGGCTGTGCCCACCATGTCCGCACCACAGCCCTCAGGGCCCACAGCAGAAACGTGTGGTAGTGATTCTCCGAGTCGGGCAAGATGAGAGGGAGTGCAAACTGGCACAGGGACATTTTCAGTACAATTTCCTGCTGTAGGAAACCATCTGAGGAGAGCAGAAGGGCACAGAGAAGGTCCAAGGGGTTCACAGGCGTGTCGGGCGTCGGCAGCTCTGAGAAGGAATAGATGTCTGCAGAGATGTCCTCGGAGGCGTCCCAGTAGATGATCTCCTCTTCCATCTGGCTCTCCTTCTCCGCAGGCCTGGCATCCGGGGGCATGTCCAGCACCATGGTGGTGCTCCTGGCCTCGGCATTGAGCGCCTGTAGCTTCCTGAGGAAGTTCCAGGGCAAGTCTTTGGGAGCCTGAGGAGCCCAGTTCCTCATGCTGTCGCTGCTGATCTGCAGGGCGTCCTGGAGGCTGAGCTTCTGGGCCTGGTAGGTCTCCAGCCCCAACAACGATAGCATCTCTTGCAGCCTGCTCCTCTCCACTGCGGGGGGCGGAGGGGGGTGTGTGGGAGGAAGACGTCAGTGCTCACCCCACCCATCAGGGGCCCGATTACAGGTGGGAGGGGGACAGCCTCCCCAGGACTGCCCGAGACCAAACTCACACCACTCCCAGACCCAAACACGCCAGGCACATTGGACGCTAGAGAGAAGACACCCAGGTGCCACGTTCAAGAACTGGGAGAGTCCATGAAAACATCTATGACTCAGGTTTCTCCTGAAACCCACAACACACAGCCACACTGGGCCCCAGTTTAACCATGTAGAGTGCACAGCCATGCACCCACACATGGGACGCAGACTCCCTTCTCTAACCACACCCCCAACCCTGCCAAGTGACCCTACAGCCTTTCCCCACACTCTGGGCCAGCAGTGGGTCCCTGCACACTGTCACCAGGAATTTTCAGGTTATGTTCTTTTCTTTTTACAAACAACTTGGAGAATTTTTAAAGGGAACAGGAAGTTAACATTAGATACAGAGTCACAGAAATCACAGCTACCAACAATTTTGTGAATCTGAAGCCAAAAATGTCATTTTAATGTCATGGGGGTAAAATATTTGGTAGAGGTGATCATAAGTCTGCTCTTGTTCAGATCTTCAAATACCACCCAACACAGTAAGAATACTTAGGGGCACTAGATGCTGGGCACAGTAACTCCTCAAAAGGTTTCATCCACTGTCCCTGTTCCTGGGTGTGGCATCTTACCAATTTCCATACTGCACAGAATTAATATGCTTTCATGGTCAAATAAGTGAACAAATTTAGAAATGCAAATCCTACTAAGCTATAGGCTTTTTTTTCACTCCTTTCTCAAAAGAGAAAGCTTATGAAGTTACCCAGATGTTTATAGAAACCCTGCCAGGAGGCACAGCCCTGGTCCGGGGCCTTCCTGGGTGACCAGCAGGACTCAGCCCTGGGACACAGGTGTCTCCTCCCCTGCAGGGCCCACCTGCTGCCTCTCTTCAGAACCTGCTCTGCACTGGGGGGATGGAGAGGGGGAGGTGGTGCAATGTGGCTGCAGTACCACAGGGCTGGCAAACTTGTTGCAGAAACAAAAGAGCTGCATGGGGTCACATGGGGATCAAAAGGGTGTTGCTCAGGTCTCCTGAGTTTTGCCTGAATGAAACCAGGGACCTGGCTTTTCTGATCCAGGCATGGAACAACTGTTTTTGTCTTTTAAGTAGCATGGTAGGGAGGGTCAGTGGGGGAAAATCCAGAAAAGAAACCTCATAGACATCCATGCCTAGTGTGTAGCCCTTGGTGGGAGTGTCACAGAAATCACTGGAACAGCCAGAGGGTCCCCAGATCCCACTGTGCTTTAGAACCACTGTCAGGGGTGCCTGGTAGGGGGAGGTCAGTCAGTTGAGTGTCTGACTTGGGCTCAGGTCATGATCTTGAGGCTCATGGGTTCAAGCCCCATATTGGGCTCTGTGCTGACAGCTCAGAGCCTGGAGCTTGCTTCTGATTCTGTGTCTCCCTCTGTCTCTGCCCCTCCCCCACTCACACTCTATCTCTCTCTTTCAAAAAGAAATAAACGTTGAAAACAAAAATTTAGAATCACTGTGGGGACTCAACACAAGTAAGATTCCCGTGTTTGTAGCTTTGCCTGCCAAGATGCTAGTGTCCGTCACGGTCCCAGGTGTGGTGGCATTGAGGGTTAAGGGGCCAGTGGAGACCCTGACACAGGTGCTGTCCTCCCTCGTCAGGACAGGGGTGAGAGCAGAGAAAATGCATACCTGTTGGGAAGTCACTGTCCTGAGCCTCATTTGTACCATCTAAAAAAGCAAAGGAAAATGAGGTGTCAATCAAATCAGCATCTTAGATTGACACACATTAATTTAGGCTAAACCTAGAACCCACCTTCTTCTAAGACAGCAAATTCTCCCCAGTGATCACAACATAAAGTCCTGGTGATTTCTCACTCTGCCCACCCGCCCCCTTTCCCCAGACTGGTCCGCTTCAAACCCTGCTGTCTCTCCCTACACAATGAAACTCACAGTCATCTGCTTCCATTTCTCTCCATTCCAGATCTGGAAGAAAACACACACATGGTGACTTTCATCAGCAAGTTAGGACCTTTCTACCAAAAATCTCAGTGAGATATGAGGGCTACTGTTTATTAATAGTGCTATTCACTTCAGTTTTTCCTATGTACATTTCTTTTCTCCAGCCCCAAATATGACACAAAGTAGTAACAGCTACATATGAAAGAGTGATTTGCTCTAGAATACATATCTTGAAGAATTTGTTTCAAGTTTCCAAAAATAAAATATAAATAAGTTCATGAAACTTACATAGATTAAGCTTTGGTGTTAGAAACTATTTAAAACATAAGTTAGTGCAAATTCTTTGGCTCAATTTCAAGATCACCTCCTACAAACATCATTTTTATTCGATCATAAAGAGTTTTTGAAATCCTTGAAATGAGGCACCTCTGCTGGGGAAGGGCTACAACTTCCATGTCCACAGTTATCTGTCCAAAGTCTAGCATCAGGATATGTCCATCAACACTAACATTTTACTACAGGGTACATTTAAGTTAGTGCCATTTAGATGTACAAAGACCTTAAAACCCTACTGCCATGCCTTCAAACATGGGACAGTGGGAGCAAGACTTCGGTGTGTACTTTTTTTTATTGTTCTGACTTTTGATTCAAGTACAAGTACCATCTAATCCAAAATTAAATTTATATTTTTTAAAGCTTATGAATCAAGAAAAGATTCTGGTATTTTCAGATTTATTAACTCCTCTCATGATTTCCATGTCATCAGGCAGATAAACAGGACCTTTCAGTCTTCTTTGATGGCATCTCTGGAGACAGACATGAAGAGCATGGAACAGAAACAGGAAAGGGGTTGGAGAAATCATGAGAGCATGGAGGACAGATGATTCACACACATCAAACCACAGTGTTGAGCAATCAAAAGATCAGTTTATTCGAAGTGGAGAAAGGGCACTAGAAGATTTTTTCCCAAGGAATCCAAAATGTCCTCTGAGAAAATATGGCAATTACAGGATATGATGGGACAGAGAGGAGCCTGAAACTGGCTCCAGGTAGCTCTGTGAGCAGTTGTGAGCAGGAATCACAGGATAAATCTCAGACTCACAGAAGCCAGGGCCTTGTTTTGTTAGGGATGGGACACAGCTCTCATGCGCAAAGGACAGATTACAGGTAGGCGATGGCAAGGAGGCACAAAGTGGCCAGAGGGTCAGCTTATCAAACTGTAGGAACCACAGTGGGGCAGGAGAGCTTAGACTCCGCAGGCCGAGATCACCAGGAGCCCAGATAAGCACCGGTCAGCAGCAGACACAGGGACCAGCAAGGGCTTGCTCTTGGGGGCCAAGCTCTTCGCTACAGTTCCTGCTGGACAGGCTGGGCTCCAACCCCCGGGAGCAGCAGGCTGAGAGGGACAGTTCTGGCCAGGCTCTCCCACTGAAATGATCTGTCAGTGGGGCAACTAAAACCACTCTCACTCATGAATCTGAATTACTTTTCCCCAGTTATTATGGCACCCAATACTCACTCCAAAGAGCTTTCACTGAGTTTTGGAATGCTTGCTAATGGGAAGTCCGTGGACATTGAAGACACCGTTTGACAACCTTGGGCCTATTAGTGTATATGAAAGAGAATGAAGTTGAACTCCCACCTCACACCCTGTATAAAGATGAACTCAGTTGTATTAAAGGCCTAAATATAAGAGTGAAAGGAGTAAATCTTCATAACCTTGGATCTGGCAAAGGATTCTTAGCTGTCACGTCCAAAGCACAGGTAACAACAGAAAAAAAAAAAAAGACAGATGGGATGGCATGAAGATAAAAATTTCATGTGTATCAAAGAGCACTGTGAACAAAGTGGAAAACAACCTACAGAATGGGAGGAAATACATTCAAATCATATGTGATTTGGGTCTAGTTTCTAGGATACGTAAACAACTCTCACAAATTCAAACAAAAAAGAAAAAAAAACAGTTAAAATGGGCAAAAGATGAGGTGCCTGGATGGCTCAGTTGGTTAAATGACAGACTCATGACTTTGGCTCAGATCATGATCACACGGTTTGTGAGTTCTAGCCCCGCATGGCACTCTGCACTGACAGTGTGGAGCCTGCTTGGGATTCTCTCTCTCTCCCTCTCTCTCTGCCTCCTCCTCCACCCACCCCCGCTCTCAAAATAAATTTTCCTTTCTTATTGTGTTAAAATATATATAACATGGGGAACCTGGGTGGCTCAGTTGGTTGAGTGTCAGACTTCGGCTCAGGTCATGATCTCATGGTTCATGAGTTCAAGCCCCATATCCAGCTCTCTGCTGTCAGCACGGGGCCTACCTCAGATCCTCTGTCCCCCTCACTGCCCCTCCCCAGCTCATGCTCTCTTTTTCAAAACTAATTTTAAAAACATTAAAAAAATATATACATAACAGGGGCTTTTGGGTGGCTCAGTTGGTTAAGCATCTGACTTCAGCTCAGGTTGTGATCTCACAGTTAGTGGGTTCAAGCTCCATGTTGGGCTCTGTGCTGGCAGCTCAGAGCTGGAGCCTGCTTCAGATTCTGTTTCTTCCCCTCTCTCTGCCCCTCCTCCACCCATTCTCTCTCTCTCTCTCTCTCAAAAATAAACATTTAAAGAATGCACATTACAGAAAATTTACTACCTTGCACATTTGTGGGTGTACAGCTGAGTGGTGTTGAATCCGTTTGTTCACTGTTGTGCCGTTATCCACCATCCACACTGTGAATATGGAGTCCTAATTGTACTAGAGAGTAACTTCCGTTCTCCTCCCAACTCAGTCACCGGAAACTCTGTGACTCTCAGTGCCTCACATACATAGAATCACACAGCATTTGTCTTTTCGTAACTAGCTTATTTCCCTTGGTTTGACGTCCTCATGGTCCATTCATGCCGTAGTGTATGGTGGTGTTTCCTTCCTTTTTAAGGCTGAATCTTATTCCATTGTGCAGATGGATCACATTTGGGTAATCTCTCCAGGTGGTTGTGGACACTTGGGTTGCTTTCATGTTTTAGCTCTCGTGATGACTCTATCAATATAGGTGTACAAAGATCTCCTGCAGACCTTGCTTTCAATTCTTTGGGCCCCATACCCAGAAATGGAACTGCTAGACCGTATGGCATTTCTATATTTAATTTTTTGTGGAAGCTCCACCTGGTTTTCCCCAGCTGCCATACCCATTCATGCTCCCACTGGCGGTGCACAAGGCTCCAGCTCTACTACATCCTCACCTGGACTTATTCTTGTCTCTCTTGCTCTTTATTGTGACAGTGGCCATGGTGGGTGTGAGCGGTATAGCACTGTGGTTTTTATTTGCATGTCACTAGTGACTAATGATGTTGAGTTCACTGCCCATTCCTGTATTTTCTTTGGAGAAATGTCTGTTCGAGTCTTTTGCCCATTTTTAAACTGTGGTATTTTTTTTAATTGTTGAGTTTTAGTTCTCCAGATGTTCTAGTTATTAATCCCGTGTCAAATCCATGGTTTGGAAATTCTCTCCCATTCTATGCATTCCTTTTTTACCCCATGGATGGTGTTATCTGACACACAAAATGTTTAAAGTTTCATGCAGTGCAATTTGTCTATTTTTCTTTTGTTGCCTGTGCCTTTGGGGTCACATCTAGGAAATCACTGCCACATCCAAATGTGTGAAGCTTTTGTTCAGTGTTTTCTTCCAAATATTTGTTGTTTTAAGTCCTACACATAGATTACATGATCCATTTTGAGTTAACTTTTGTATATAGTATTGGGTAAAGGACTGACTTCATTATTTTGCATGTGAACATCCAGTTTTCCCAGCACTGTTTGTTGGAAACACGATCCTGTACCCAGTGAATGTTCTCAGCACCCTCGTCAAAAATCACTTGACTGCACGCATAAGGGTTTACTTCTGGGCTATTCCATTATAGAATATGGCTATTCCTATGTATCTGTCTTTATGCCAGTACCACACTGTTTTGATTATTATAGCTTTGTAGTAGGTTTTGAAATCAGGAAATGAGTCTTCCAGTTCTGTCCTTCTTTCTCAAGATTATCTTGGCTATTCACTGTCCCTTAAGATTCCATATGAAGTTTAGGATGGGCTTTCCCTTTTTCTGCAAAATATGTAATTGGCTTTTTTTTTATTATTTTTTTAATGTTTTATGTATTTCTAGGAGAGAGAGAGAGACAGCGTGAGAAGGGGAGGGTCAGAGAGAGAGGGAGTCACAGACTCTGAAACAGGCTCCAGGCTCTGAGCTGGCAGTCAGCACAGAGCCCAATGCGGGGCTCGAACCCACGAACCGCGAGATCATGACCCAAGCGAAAGTTGGACGCTTAACTGACTAAGCCACCCAGGCGCCCCTGTAATTGGCTTTTTGATAGGGTTTGCAATTAATCTGCAGATCACTTTGGATAATACTGACATCTTAACAATATTAAGTCTACCAATCCATGAACATGGGATGTGTTTCCATTTATTTATATCTTCTTTAATTTCTGCAGCAATGTTTTATTTTATTGTACAATTCTCTTCCCTCCCTGGTTAACTCCTAAGTACTTTATTCTTTTTGATGCTACTGTAAATGGACTGTTTTTGTAATTTCCTCTTCAGTGTGTTCACTGTTAGTGTTTACAAATGTAACTGGTTTTTGTGTGTTGACTGAATTTATTAGTTCTAACAGCTCTTTTTGTGGAATCTGTATGATTTTCTACATATAAGATAATATCATCTCCAAACAGGGATAATTTTACCTCTTCCATTCCCATTTGGATGCTGTTTATTTCTTTTTCTCCCCTCACTGCTCTGGGCGGGATTTCCAGTACGAGGTTGGGCATGAGTGGTGACGTGGGTGTCTCCTGATCTTAGAGGAAAAGCTCTGTCTCTCACCCCCGATTCTGCTGTTTGCTGTGGGTTGTCCACATGGAGATAGATTCCATCTACTCCTACTTTGTAAAGTCTTTTCATCAAGAAATGGTAGGGAATTTCATCAAATGTTTTTTCTGCATCAATTAAGATGATCACTTTTTCCCTTCATTTTGTTGATGTGGTTGACACTACCCTTGCATTCCAAGAATAAATCCTACCTGGTCATGGTATAACACCTTTTTAATATGCTAGTGAATTTTGTTTGGTGTTTTGCTGAATATTTTCACATCAGTGATCATAAGGGATACTGGTCTATAGTTTCCTTTTCTTGTAGGATCGCTGTCTGGCTTTGCTTCAAGGTTATGCTGGCCTCAAGAATGAGTTAGGAAGTTTTCCCTTCCTTCAACTGTTTAAAAAAGTTTGAGAATAGGGGCACCTGGGTGGCTCAGTCAGTTAGCTATTGGGCTTTGGCTTAGGTCATGATCTCGCAGTTCATGAGTTTGAGCCCCACATCGGGCTCTGTGCTGACAGCTCAAAGCCTGGAGTCTGCTTCAGATAATATGTCTCCTTCTCTCTCTGCCCTGCCCCTACGCATGCTCACTTGCTCTCTCTCTCTCGCTCTCTCTCAAAAATAAATTTAAAAATTTTTTTAAAGTTTGAGAAGGACTGGAAGTAGTTCTTTAAATATTTGTAGAGTTCACCAGTGAAGTTATCAGGACCAGAGTTCTTCCTTATCAGGAGATTTTTTTTTACGTTTATTTTTGAGAGAGAGACAGAGCATGATCTGGGTTGGAGCAGAGAGAGAGGGAGACACGGAATCTGAAGCAGTCTTCAGGCTCTGAGCTATAAGCACAGAGCCCGATGTGGGGCTCAAGCCCACGAACTGCAAGATCACAACCTAAGCCAAAGTCAGATGCTTAACCGACTGAGCCACCAGGTACCCACTGTCAGGAGATTTTTTATTACAAATTCAACCCCCTTACTTCTTATAGGTTTATTCAGATTGCTCATTTCTTTTTGATTCAGTCTTAGTGGGTTTTACGCTTCTAGGAATTTGTCTTTTTCATATAGGTTAAACAATTTTTTGGCATACAATTGTTCACAGTACTCTCTCATAATCCTTTTTATTTCTGTAGAATCAGTAGTAATGTCCCATGTACATTTCTGATTGATTTTAGTGATTTGAGTCTTCTCTCCTTTTTTCTTAGTCAATGTAGCTAAAAGTTTGTCAGTGTTGTTGATCTTGTCCAAGAACTCACGTCCAGTTTCACTGATTCTCTGCACCGTTTTTCTACTCTCTGTTTTATTGATCCCTGCTCTAATCTTCCTTCCTCCTGCTAGCTACAGGTTTCATTTGTTCTTCTTTTTCTAGTTCCTATAAGTTGTAAAATTATGTTGTTGATTTGAGATGTTCCTTATTTAAAATTTTTAAAATAATGTTTATTTTTTGAGACAGCGAGCAAGCAAGCATGCACGAGTTGGGGAGGAGCAGAGAGAGAGGAAGACACAGAATCCAAAGCAGGCTACAGGCTCTGTCAGCACAGAGCCCAGCGCAGGGCTCAAACCCCACGAACCACGAGATCATGACCTGAGCAGAAGTCAGACACTTAACTGACTGGGCCACCCAGACGCCCTAGATGTTTATTTTTTTTTTTAAGTTTATTTATTTTGAGAGAGACAGAGACAGAGTGTGCAGTGGAGGGACAGAGAGAGGGAGAAAGAACCCCAAGCAGGCTCTGAATTTTCAGTGCAGAGCTCGACATGGGGCTCAAACTCACAAGCCGTGAGATCATAACCTGAGCTGAAACCAAGAGTTGGACACTTAACCAACTGAGCCACCCAGGCGCCCACATGTTTATTTCTAATGTAAGTGCTTATAGCTCTAAATTTTCCCCCTAACACTGTTTTTGCTGCATCCTACATGTTTGGGTATTGTGTGTTTTTGGTTTCATTTGTCTCTAAGCATTTCCTAACTTCCTTGAGATTTCTCCTTGGAAATCCTGGTTTAAAGTGTGTTGTTTAGTGTCCACAACTTTTACAATTATTCAGTTTTAGGTTTCATTGATTTCTAACTACACCCCACAGTGCTCAAACACTTTGTATGATATTTGTCTTGTAAAGTCTCTGTACACTTGACTTGTGGAACTATATAGATATATCCTGCAAAATGTCCCATGTACACTTTACAAGAACAGGTGTGTCATGCTGCTGGGTGAAGTGTTCTCTATGTCTGTTAGATGCAGACAGTTTACTGTGTTGTTTAAATCCTCTACTTCCTTTCCTGTCTTCTGGTTGGTTGTTCTATCCATTTTTGTGAGTGGGGTATTAATGTTCCCAACTAATACTGTAGAGCTATTTCTCTTTTCTATAAAATTTTTTCAAATATTTTGATGGGCTGTCATCAGGTGTGTGAATGTTTATAATTATCATATCTTCTCACTGTATTGAATCTTCTATTAATACACAATGTCCTTGTTTGTCTCTTGCAACCTTTTTTATGTGGAATCTATTTTGTCTGATATTGGTATAGCCACTCCTACTATCCACTGGTTATTATCTGCATGGAATACCTTTCTCCATCCTGTCACTTTCAACTTGTTTGTGTCTTTCGATCTCAAGTTGAGTCTCCTGTAGACAGCATATAGTTGGATCAGGTTTTTATACATTCTCCCAATCTGTCTTTTCATTGGAGAGTTTAATCCCTTTATATTTAAAGTAATCACCGACAAGGAGCCACTTACTTCTGTCATTTTGCTATTTGTTTTCTATATGCCCTATATACACCCCAAAACTCTGTCCCTTTACATTCTATCCCCACCTCTTTTGGTTGTTGATATCACAAAATCAGATCTTGATGCCCCAGAACATAAACTGAATGCCCCAGAACTTAAACTACTAATTCTTTCAAATGCATTAGTCTCATAAATTATGCAGAAAACAAGATTTGGAGTTAAAAACCAAAGTTATAGTGATATTACTATTACATTTTTTTCTTTAAAATGTATTAGTCTCATGTCATATAGAAAACAAGAAATACAATTACAAACCATTATTAGAATTGTTACATTAGCTATTATATTACTCATGTCTTTACCTTTATTGAGATCTTTACATCTCAATACATTAATAATACAGTCACTGTTTAATGTCCTTTCTTTTTACCTGCAGAATTCCTTGTAGCATTTTCTGCAGGGCAACTGCAAGGTCACCAACTTCCTCAGCTTCTCTTTACCTGGGAATATCTGTTTCTGCTTCACTTTTTTTTAAAGTAGGCTTCATGCCCATCATGGAGCCCAATATGGGGCTTGAACTCATGACCTTGAGGTCAAGACCTGAGTTGAGATCAAGAGTCAAAAGCTTAACTGAATGAACCACTCAGGCATTCCTCTCCTTCCCTTTTGAAGGACAGATTTGCTGAGTATAGGATTCTTGGCTCACAATTTTTGTTTGTTTAGCACTTTATTTTTATTTTTTTAGCACTTTAAATATATATTCCCACTGTCTTCTGGTTTCCAAAGATGAGAAATCTAGAGATGATCTTAGAGTGTCCTGTGTATGTGATGATCTGCCTCTCTGCTGCTGCCATCAAGATTCAGTCTTTCTCTTCTCTAAGTTTAATTGTAACATGTCTCAGTGTGGGTCCCTTAAAATTCATCTTATCTGGACTTTGTTGAGTTTCTTGGATTTTATATGCATGTCTTTTTAGGAGGTTCTCAACCATTATTTCTTTAAATATTCTTTCTGCCCTTCTCTCTCTCTCTCCCCTCCTTCTAGGATGCTCACAATGAGTACCTACTGATGGTGTCCCATGGGCATCTGAAGCTCTATGTGCTTTTCTTCAATCTTTTCTCTTTCTGGTTTTCAGCCTCCATAAGTTCCATTTTTCTGTCTTCAAGCGAACTGATTCTTTCCTCCATCTGCTCAATCTGCCTCTCAAATCCACAAGTGAGGTCTTCATTCTGGTTACTGTAGTTTTTGACTCCAGAATTTCCTTTAGTTTCTTAGGCTTTCTGGCTCTTTATTGATATTATTGTTTACTTCATATATCATGTTCTCGATTTTCTCCACATTTTCCTACAGATTTCTGAGCATCTTTAGGACCACTGTCTTAAAGTCTTTGCCTAATACATCTGCCCTAAATCTTTTCAGAAACCACTTTTGTTCAATTTATTTTTTCTTTGAATGGGGATATTTCCCTGTTTCTTTGTGTGCCTTGTGATTGCTTTACTGTGCACTGGACATTTGAATCTAATAATGTGGTAACTCTGGAAATCAAATACACCCACCTTCCCCAGGGTTTGCTGTTCTTTATTATTGTTTTTATTTGTTGGGTTTTGTAGGCAATCTCTGTGCTCAGGAGCAAACAGAGGTGTGAAATTTAGGTCCTCTGAGGTCTTTTCTGAAACCCTCTTTATTTAGGTGTGTACACTCACTGTCTAATTTCCCAAAGATGCATTTGATTTTGAATGTTCTAGTCTCTAATGTCTGACTCCCAAAGGGGAAAGAGCAAAAAGTTAATGGGAGGAAGGATGTTGGTCTTAAAATCCCCTGGAAGTCACTTCAGCTGGAGGAGGACGGGCTTGTGACAATGAGGAAGGGGCAGCAACAGCCACGGCCACCCTGGGTGTCTGCACCTCTGTGATCAGAGGCAATAAGCAGCAGCGCAGAGGTTCCCGGTACTTGGGCAGGGTTCTTCCTACCCACTCTAGCTAGCTCCCACCAGCCATGCACAAGCTGCTGTAGGACCGTGTGCACCTTAGCCTGCCACTTGTCAGGGAATGGGAGGCAGGGAGCTGCTACTGCGCTAGGAGACATAACTTACCAAGTTAACTGCAAATTTACTCCCCAAGCCTTCCCCTGGAAGTTGCAAACCTCCACCCAACTCCAGAGTTACAGGGCAGTTAACGGAAAGATCCACCAGTCAAGTGCTGTGCAGGCTGGGAGACAGATTCCTGGTGCTTCCTGTTCTGCTACCTTTCCAGAATCCTCTTAGATTTCTTAAATTTCTTTTAAAGAATGAACTAAAGGCCCCATCTTGGGCTCTGTGCTGACAGCATGGAGCCTGCTTGGGATTCTTGGGATTCTCTCTCTCCCTCTCTCTCCCTGCTTGGGATTCTTGGGATTCTCTCTCTCCCTCTCTCTCCCTGCCCCTCTCCTGCTTCTTCTCTTAAAATAAATAAACATTTTTTACAAAAATAAATTTAAAAGATAAGGAATGAGCTATGAAGTAATTAGCATCCTCAGATGGAGGTGAGGTAAGTACACTCTGTAGGGGGATTATATATAAAACTAATCCATACTTTTAAAAATCAGGAGTGTGGATATCCCTGGCAAAGGCGGGGGTGGGGGGGGCGGCTACTGGGGGAATGATGTGTTTGGCTTTCTTTGTCCGATGCTGCTTAAGATCGGTCCGTTCATGTTTGTGAAAATTTCTCCAGTTACACACTGGGAATGTAGGCACTTCTTTGGGTGTACATCACACTTCCATACAACTTCTTTCTTAATCCTATAGGTTGAAGAGTTTGCTTTAAATCTTATTAATGAAACAGGCTGAAGAGGAAATCACATACCTCCAGAAGAAAATTTTTTTAAATAATTATGGGAGGCTTATTCACTGGAGAGATAAATATGGGACTCTGCAGAGGTAGCAGAGTGTATCTGAGTCTCAGTTTCCTCAAATGAAACAAAGGACCAATAGTAACTAACCACCCAGCTCACAATAGGCAGCCAGTGAGGGGATTCCCTCCCCCAGCCACCCCCTGCTGCCTCCCCAGTCTCTCTAGAGCAAATTCGTGTTCCAACAGAAATCCCTGTGGTCAAGGAATGTTCTGTGTCTGCATGTCCAACAAGCACATGAAATATACATGGTGTAATCAAGGGACATATTGTGTACCTAAGTGCCTACTGTACTGAACAGCACATTCTAGATCTTTAGAAGCTGTAAGGCTTTGGCCAATTTCTACTTGACCCCTATTTTGCTGTGAGGCTTGACCTGGCCATTACTTCCCCCAGTGCCTACCTTCTAGAACAGAAGCTCCACAAAGACAAGGGATGCGGGTCACTGCTTTCACTATTTACTATATTCACAGTGCCTACTCCAGTGCCCACACATGGTGAGTGGTCAACAAATACTTGTTTGAATGAAGGAAATAAAACACAATTTGATTAATCCAGACTTCTTTGGATATTTTTGTGGGGTTATCTTTGCATGCCACTATGAAGTCCAATAGGACATATTTATTTCGAGAACCACTGAATTAGTGATAGATCCAACACAAATTTCTAAGAGAAAAGGTGTCAGATGTGTGGCCACCATACCTCAAAGCTGAAGTCGTGAGAGGGAGTCCAAGCCACAGCCCCCAAACCCCCTGAGAAAGAGACGCAGCCCATGTGAACCATGGCCAGGAAGACCACGAGCCACAGCCTGCTTGGGACAGCTTTATCCCTGTTGTCCCAACATAGCACTCACAAGTGCCCCAGTCACAAACTAGACAGTCACCCTAAGCAAGACTCAGGGTGGCAGGGATGACATGCTTGAATTGGACCATACATTCCTGTTGGAAACTGAATCCTACTTTGAATATATGAAGTTTAAAAGGCCCTTAGATGGAATCTTTTCACAAAAGGAAAAACAAAAGGCTTAGGCTTATTTATTTCTGAGGCCTGTGCCCCACCCCTGCCCAGGACTCTGCCACAACTAGCTTCTGCACAGGTGCTGGCCCCCATTACCTGCAATGGCCACAGCGGTCTGTCTCTCAGATGTTTTTATTTCTGGGGCCACTTCTCCCAAATCCGAGCGTCTGAAACAATTCCAAAGGAAAAGTGTAATGACAATAATGAAGTAATACCACAACTTGATTCTACCTATCAAGTTGGCTGCACGTCAGAACGAACCTCTTGGGAGGACTTGAAAACTATAAATCCTGGCTGCACCCCAGCTCGTCGAAACCAGACCTGGGGTCTGGGCCTGGATGGCACGGCTTTGAAGAACACCCTTGGCAATCCCAATGTGCAGCCACCGCGGAGAAGCGCTGGTGGAGAAGACCCAGCCCTCTGCAACCACAGGCCAGAGCTCACTTCGTCATTCAAAAAGACAGAAAAACATGCATACCCTTTGACCACTTCTAGGCTAAGGAAATAATTAAGATTTATTTACAAAGGTGTTGATGCCAGCTTTACATATAATAGTGAAAAATTGGATGCCTTTTAAAATCAAAGTCCAGAGGCACCTGGGTGGCTCAGTTAGTTAAGCGTCCGACTTTGGCTCAGGTCATGATGTCACGGTTTGTGGCTTCGAGCCCCACATCGGGCTCTGTGCTGACAGCTCAGAGCCTGGAGCCTGCTTCAGATTCTGTGTCTCCCTCTCTCTCTGACCCTCCCCTGCTCATGATGTCTCTCTCTCTCTCTCAGAAATAAATTTTAAAAAAACATTAAAAAATTTAAAAAAATAAAATCAAAGTCCAATTACAGAGAAGTGCAGTACAGTCCTATTATGTAGTCATTAGAAAATACTGTATGGATCGCACTCTGTGGATACAAAGATGTTGGACGATGTTATGGAATGACATTAATGATATATTCTTTTTTTTTAATGTTTGTTTATTTTGAGATTAAGATTGAGATTGAGAGAGAGAGAGAGAAAGTCGAGGAGGGACAGAAGAGAGAGATGCAGGGAGAAAATCCCAAGCAGGACGCACACTGTCAGCACAGAGCCTAACATGGGACTCAAACTCACAAACTATGAGGTCATGACCTGAGCCGAAATCAGGAGTCAAATGTTCAACTGACTGAGCCATCCAGGCACCCTGACATTAATGATATATTCATTAGTGGAGGAAAAGCCAAGTTTCAGAACAACATGCATAGCCTGACAACGTTTCAATAAAATTGTGCGTATTTGCATATTTCTCTACAGGTGTAATAAGAAGATCTAGAAGGATGTTCATCAAGAGTTAACAGTGTGGGCAGGGAGGGGTGGTCCTGAATTCTTTCAAGTAGGTTTGGTAAGTGTAGTCCATTGAAGAATAAACTATTTTAGATATATTAGAGGAATGAGTAAGTGTGCTGATTTTGTCAGGATCCAGGGTTCCACTAGTGAAGAAGGGATGCACAAATACGGAAAGAAGAAGCTAGAACAAGAACTCCCAGGGGCGCACTGAACCGGCGGAGCCAGTGTGAATGTATGATTTCTACACGCTCGCATGTACACGTTTGTATTTACATGCATATCTCTCCTAGCTCCATCCACAGAAAGGGCCAAACAGCAAAGATATTCTATCATAGCAGGGAGTGCACCAAAGTGCACCATTCCACACTAAAAGACAGTGGGTCTCCTGGGAGAGCTGGCTGACCCCGGGGCCGGGAGAGAACAAGAAGAGTCTGAGATCTTACTCCAGAAAATAAGGAAGTGCTCAAAAAAATGCTAGGGTATGTCACAGAACACAGGTGCCAGCTTGAAGAGGCTCCCACTGCCAAGTCTGGGGCAATTTGAGTGTAAGCATAATAAATACCTTAACTAATGAAAAACCACTGAAAAACAGGAATGAATGAGTCCAGAGAGGCAATGAATAAAACAAACTGGGGGAGGGGAGAAGGCTCTTGCTTACAACCATCTGATGTGCGAGTGCTGCACCTGGAGTAGCATCACTTGGCAACCATCTCGATATCAATGAAGAAGTTCAAGCCAGGGACGCCTGGGTGGCTCAGTCAGTGAGCGTCCAACTTCAGCTCAGGACATGATCACATGGTTTGTGAGTTTGAGCCCCGTGTTGGGCTCTGGGCTGACAACTCAGAAGCTACTTGGGATTCTCTCTCTCCCTTGCTACCTGCCCCTCCCTCGAGTGCACATGTACTATTTCTCTCTCTCTCTCTCTCTCTCTCTCAAAATATCTCATCACAGACTGCTTCTTAGGGGCCAGGGAGAAAAAAAAAACCTAGTAATTACAACAATGGGCACTTGGGCAATACCTGACTGGTGATCAAATTAGTGACAATGTGACAGAAGGCCACTATGTATCCCAGCCATGGCACCCTGAGAAAGGACTTGTCACCAGGCAGTGATCCGGCTAAGAATGAAAAGTCCTGGTCTAATGTGGGGACAAATCCAAAATGGAAAGTCACCTGGAGCAGAGAACTATATTATCCCAAAGTCACAGAGATCACAACAAAGGTGGAGGAGACGTTTCAGATTCAAGGTGCTGGAGAGATGTGAAAACAAAATGCAGGACCTGACCCCACACTAGATCCTGAACTGGAGGGAGAGGCTTTGGGATCAAAAGACAGGACTGAAATGTGGGCGCTCTGAGTGTTGAACGTGTGGACACTGATGACGGTACTGCATCTGTAAGAGAATATCTCTGCTCTCAAGAAACAGACCCCGAAGGATCTGGGGAGAAAGCAAGATGCTATATGCAACTGACTCTCTAATGGTGAAGAAAGATTATGCATGAGTGTACTCGTGTGTGTACATAAACACACATGCAGCAAGAGATGGAGGATGAGATATGAAAATGGTGAGCTAAAATATAAAAAAATAGCAGACTCTGGATAAGGGGTCTTTTCATTTTTTATCATTTACCTATACGTACAAATTATTTTAATAAAAATAAAGTTTATTTTGTCTTATTTGCATTCTTTAAGTGCAAGAAGCATGTATTGACTTAATAAAACCAAAAGAGCTTTAAAATGATGCAGTAAGCGGGGTCTAGGCCAGAATATGATGTGCAGGTGCTCCAAGGACACCTGAGGCTCTGCCACCTATTCCAGGAGTGCTTGTACACTCAACTCTGGAAGGGGCCCTCAGGCTACCTAGCCCAGATAATTCCCCAGCAAACAAGTCACATCCGCAGTCCCAGAGGAAATTCTAGAACCCTTGGCTCCTCTGCCGGATGGGTCTCTGGGCGTCTGGTCCTCTGCCTGCTGTGAGGAGAGTCCTGGAAGCACAACGATCACTGTGTTTGTGGTTGTTTTAGTCACTGTATGGTGCAGAGTGCTAAGCTCTGCCCCCGATGCTGATAAAAAATGAGTTTTCATTGCCTTTGTAATAAGAAAACAAACTAACCTTAAAAGTAGAGAACAGGACAGGTAAAAACTAGCTCCCAGAGTAGAAGAAGGCGTGGTCTGGCCTCACACAGGCCACCTGAGGTCCCAGCAGGGGGAGAGGTGGAAACAGGGGACAGGTGTTTAGGGCCGGGGCTCCTCCCAGGACAGGAACTGAACTTCAACCCTTTCCTTCCCACACAAGAAAGCAGGCAATGAAAGTGGTATTATCACAGGGATCCCGTCCTGTACTGCTGTCCACAAACTGCACATCTGATGCAGCCTCTGTGTTATGAACGGAACAAAAGGCCCAGCCTGGCAGGGGATCAGAAGCTCCGCTCTGTCCAGCGCTTTTTACCTTATGATCTACTTTCAACCCTTTCACAGCCTTAATTGTGCTCAAACTCCTTTGCTGAAACTGTCACCCCCAGTATGACTACATTTGGAGACAGGGTCTGTGGGGAGTGTGATACTCTGATTTATAACAATTTATTTGGTTCATCTCCATTCCTGGCACACAGCTCCTAAAAACCCTTGGGATTTTTTTTGGGGGGGGGGGGTAGGGTGGGTAAAGGTGCCTCTTGTAATGTTAATGAGTGAGTTTGGGAAAGCACGGGGGTGGGGGGACAGGTGGTCTGGGGACCTGACTAACTACATGGTTACAGGATTGGAACCTGAAGTCTGTGGGTGGGAGGGGCTGGAGGTTGAATCAATTACCAATGGCCCATGAGTTCATCAATCATGCCTGTGTACTGAAGCCTCCACAAAACCCCAAAAGGACAGGGTTGTGAGAGCTTCCAGGTTGGTGAGCACATGATCTGACGATCTGAGAGGGCAGGGAAACTCCGTGCCCCTTCCTCTGCACCTCTCTGGTGCATATCCTCCATTTGGCTATTCCTAAATTACGCCTTTTACAACAAATGGGTAATCTAGTAAGTAAAACGTTTCCCAGAGTTCTGTGAGTCACTGCAGCAATTAGCTGACCCCAAGGAGGAGTCATGGGAACCAGATTCACACCAGGTCAGCCAGAAGCACAGGAGGCAACCCAGACTCTCACAGGGGTATCCTAGGCAGGGGTTCACAGGAGCCCCGATCTGTAGTCCATCGGTCACGAGCACAGCAGTGGCCTGGGGCCTGCAGCGTGGAAGTGGAGCTGGGGGTGGGGGTTGGAGGGAGGGTGGTCTTGTAGGTTGGAACCCTGAACCTGGGGTATCTCATGCTGTCTCCAGGTAGACAGGGTTAGCAATGAGCTCAATTTCAGACACCCTGCTGATGCCTCAGAATTGTTTGTTGGTGTTGACAGAACCTCCCCTCAACATTAGAATTGAGTCAAGAATACCATTTTTGGAGTAAATACAGTTAAATGAGGTCACAAGCCTGGGGCGTATGGAAGGCTGGCTCTCTCTCTGCACTTCACAGAAAAGGTCACGTGAGGGCACGGTGAGAAGGTGGTCGTTCACAAGCCAGGGAGAGAGGCCTCAGGAGAAACCACGTGTGGCCACGTGGCAGTCAGGGCACCCGGCCTCCAAGACCATGTGCCACGAGTCTATTGATTACGGTACCATGAGCACAGCAACACCATACCCAAAAGGTGCCATGAGGCAGAAATGGTGCACAGGCCTGCCCACCACCACCGTGCGAGCAAACATGGTCAGACCCAAGCCACAGTCCTCTGGCTCCCTCCGGGCTAGTCACTTTTAAGATTCAGGAAGGTTTCAGGTAACTTATAATTACAGCTAGTAATTTCAGAAATCAAAAAAATCAAGCTTTGTGCAGTGGCAGTATCATAGCCAATGATGTTTATCCGAGGTGTGATTAGTGCTAATTGAAAACTTTTCCCAGAAATCCAAAAACTCAGCCCATCTGCCAGGTCCAAATATGGCCCGTCCACAGGCATGCTCATGCGGCCCCATGAGCAGCCCAGGGGGCTTTCTGCTGAGCAGGTGTGGAAAACTACTAACATCACTACTATCTTTTTCTGCTTCCCCAAATAAAAGACAAAAATATAAAATACTGGAAGAATACCAAGAAAATGCCTTTGCTCTTCTGAAAATTACTCAATAGATGAACCAATCCCCTCCCCTTGTTAGTTTATTTCATTGCTACAGCTCATTCTAGCACCTGCTTCCAGGGGACGATGTTCTGTGAGGCCAGTTCACCTCCCCATTAGGGGCCAGAGTGCAGAGCCAAACACGGAAGCCAGCTCAGGCCTTGTGCAGACGTCCGGGGTGGGTGTGGGCTCCCAGCCTCCATGTGGACCAGACATGGGCCATCTCCTCACACAAGGAGTGATCTGACTGCCACCTTGAGGGCCCAGCGCATCTAGCAGTACTTCCTCACTAAGTCAGTGGGCAGACATTGTGGTCTGCACCCTCCAACAGCTCCCTTCGAGTCTGGCAGGAAAATTGAGGGCCCTGACAACTCCCTGGCCGTGTCTCCTGGGTGATGAGGCATGCCACACTTCCTCGTCCTTCTTTTTCCAACTGCCCAGCAGATTTACCTGCAGAGGTTTTCTACGTCCACCTGGAGAATCTGATTCTGAAGACCAGGTGTTCAATGCATGCTGACCCACCTCTGACAACAGACACACCTGTACCTCAGAGTTGAGCGCTTGTTGGGCAGTGTTCTTCAATGCCCAGAACGAACTGTCCAAACCTGGCGAGCAGGGCTAATTCCTAGCAACCAACCCCAATCCTTCACCAGGTGGTGCCAATAAAGCAAGATGGCATAAAACCATTCCAAACAGGATCCTAGATAAATACAGATGCAGCTGCTTCCTGTAATGCAGCCAGCAGCTTACTATCTGCTGCCCTGGATAATAAAGAACCTGCTCAATTTTTGTGGTTTGATGCTGACACCTTCTAAAGACGTGACACTCACCCTCCTGCCCTGCATCTGGGCCAGTGGATGGGAATGACTGGGGACTCCTTCCTTTGGCCCCGGCGGCGGCCCCTCGTCCCATTACCTCTCTTGAAATGAAATAAACCCCGAACCCAGTTGTTCTGCCCAGAAAGCCTCACTAAATTAGTGAGTTAAACCATTCTGGTGTGTGTTTGGGGTTGAAATGTGTCCCCCAAAAAAGATATGTTCAAGCCCTAACTCCAGTACTGTGAGTCTGGCCTTATTTAGAAATATGATCTTTGTAGATGTGATTAGTTAAATCACACAGGGTACAGCAGGTCCTCTTATTAGCAAAGTGTGGTTGGTCCACAGGGAGGAAGACATCGGGCAGGGCAGGCAGAGACTGCAGTGCTGTGTCTATATATAATCCACGGATCACCAGCGGCCACCAGAAGCCAGGGGACAGGGAGGCACCAACCAGGCCCACACCCTTGTTCCAGACTCCTGGCATCCAGAATGGTGGCAGAATATGCTTCTCTTTTCTTTAGGCCACTCAGTTTGTGGCCCCTGTGACAGCATCCCCAGCAGAGTAATAGAGCATGAGTGTGGCTCCCGACAGCTGGATGTGACATTTTCCCCGATATGTACCTTCTCTGCTTCTTGCAAGGACACCAGTCATTGGATGACAGCCCACCGAGCCCAGCATGACCTCATTTTAACTAATCACATCTGCCAGGAGCCAATTTCCAAAAACGGTCACATTCACAGGTATGAGGGGTTAGACTTCAACACGTTTTGGAGGGACATGATTCAACCTCTAACAACATCCAAGCCACACGGAGAGGACATCCCAGCTTTGCAGGGGACCACCCACATTGAAGAGCTTAAATCTATCATTGTGTGCAAGGGCGGGACTGGCTGAAAAAAACAGACGAGACGGGTCCATGGCATGGTGTGAGGGCGGGGACACAAGCAGAGTTGGATGTCACAGCACAAGCGAGATGCTAGCATGTGCAGCCTGGAGTGTAGTCCACAAGCGAGAGTCCACAGCCCCCCCCCCCCACAAGCGGCAGGTGAAGGGAGTGAGATGGACTCCCGTCCCCCAGCAGAACTTCCCCAAAGCATGGGAGGCTGAACCTTGCATGTCAAACAGTGGTGTACTGCTGCTCCCTCAGCAGCCCCCAGGGGCCATAATCATCGCAACATCCCAAGCTGAGCAAGTTGCAGGGAAAGAAATGGGGCTGTGTGCAACAAGGCTGTGTCCTGGGTTCACTGAACAAGAGGAAGTGGCTCGGCATCCTCCATGTCACACCCCACAAGGCTGGCCGTCCCCGCCCCTCACAGCTCATCAGGATGCTGTGAGGGTCTGGGGAGGATTACATGTGGGAAGCAAGTTCATGTAAGGCAGTCAATGTTTTCCTGGGCTTACCCTCACATTTATTCTGTGCCAGGGACTTCCCTAGGAGTTTGGGATTGTTCAGTGAAAGACACAAACGTTCTTGCTCTCAGCTGGGGGAGATGGACAAGTAACAACTTTTAAGTAGAGGGCACACTGGAAGATGCCCGAGGCCTGGGCTGGGGCTGCTGTGGGTAAAAGGGAGGTGGGGGCCCCCAGAGGAGGGGGGGACACAGGAGAGCACAGGCAGGGCAGGGGGCTCCCGGAGGAGGGAGGCCCAGGATGAGCAGGAGGGCAGAGCGAGCAGAGGGAGGCAGCAGGAAGCAGGACAGGTGAGGCTGAGCTCTACAGGCCATAGACAAGACTCTACTTTACTCTGTGGTGGGGGTGTGTGTTGAGTGTAAGTGGCACACCTGTCCAGTGACAAAGGTCAGACCTGGGTGGTGGCAGCACCAGAGTCACTGACACAGGGCTGGGTTCATAGTCTCTGTGAAGGGTTCAGCAGACGGGTCAGAGTGTGTGAAATAGACAGTGCAGGCGGCCGGACAGCCTGACTGACAGGGGGGTGGCATAGGTGGCGGTGGGAGGTCTGGGCTGCCCCCATCTCAAGAGACCGATTGTAAAGAAACTATTTGTGTATCCTCAGCTTCCCAAATTCTCTCACTGGGGTGGGCAGTTTTCCAGATCTGTTTGCAAATAAAGGAATCAAAACCCACAAGCAGTTTACAAATGTGAGAGGAAAACCCCATATACATTGTCAACAACGAGAGAGATGAAGAATCCACATATCAAACAGGCAGCGTCTGTATGAGAACTTCTAGATACTAAAGACTCTGAAAGACTTGAACAAAATGAAAAGGTGTGTCCTGTTTGAGAAAGGAAGGCTTAACACAATTTTCTAAGTCAATGCTCCCTGAATTAACCTGTCTGTGCATCAAGGCTGAAAAACAGATAAGCTGATTCTATAGAGAAATATCTGTACAGTATCTATCAGGAAAATTCTTTTTTTTTTAATGTTTTTTTATTTATTTCTAGGAGAGAGAGAGAGAGACAGCGTGAGCAGGGGAGGGTCAGAGAGAGAGGGAGTCACAGACTGAAACAGGCTCCAGGCTCTGAGCTGGCAGTCAGCACAGAGCCTGACGCGGGGCCTGAACCCACGAACCGCGAGATCATGACCTAAGCGAAAGTCGGACGCTTAACCGACTAAGCCACCCAGGCGCCCCTCTATCAGGAAAATTCTTAAAAAGAACACCAATGAGAGAGGGAGGACAAAACCTGCCAGAGAGTAGGACACAGGACTGCCCACCAGAAATAAAGGCTGCAGGCCTGGCGGGAGAGCAGACAGGCCGCTGGGTGGCAGGAGGCCACAGGCAGGTCCCAAATCCGCAGGGAATCTGGTCTCCGACCCTGGGAGCTCACAGGGCCTGGGGGTTAAAAACAACCTGGAAAAAGTCAAGGCGAACCGTGGCCACTCCTTTCACCAAAGTGACTATCAGCTGCATCTAAGATTTAAATTAGAAAATGAAACAAAAATTGCACTGAAAAGAAATATTAAAGACTTAAAACTCAGAATTGGGAAGGCTTCCTAAAGTCACAGGACAAACAACCAAGACTGAGGAAAAGTACTTGCAACACAAGTGGCAAAAGGCTGGTTTTCTCCATGTACAAAAAGCTACAAATTCATGAAAAAGAGGCAAGAATCCAATGAGAAAACCAAAGTGAGAAAGGGCGCCTCCAAAATGCATGTCAGGTTTAAAACACAGCAAGGAGGACCCAGAGACTGGCTGTGCCCTGGCGCGGGGTTGGGGGGTGGGGTAAGGATGCCTCCGGGGACCTGGGTGTCTCATGCCTGCATTTCCACAAAAGTCCTTTAATACTTTTTGAGATGTGTACCCTGTGTGCATTACTTGTTGCGAACCATAAGGCAACTAAAGGGGCCTGGGGGGCTCAGTCGGTGAAGCACCTGACTCTTGATTTGGCTCAGGTCATGGGTTCATGGGATCAAGCCCTGTGTCAGGGTCTGCCAGTGTGGAGCCAGCCTGGGATTCTCTCTCTCTGCCCCTCCCCTGCTCATACTCCTTCTCTCTCAAAATAAACAAATAAACTTTTTAAAAAGTTTTAAAACAGAAAACTCCCTGACTGGAAAGCCCCTGACACTCGTGGTGCTGGTTAGGAGACCCTCCCCTGAGCTGATCAAGCGCTGGCCCCCGCACCGCACCTAGGTGAGGTTTACTGAGTTGCTCTGCAGAGCCAGGGACGCTTTGCCTACAACACCCCTCTGTAGCTCTCCCTTCTTCTCCAGCAGGGACACACCAGGTGGCTGGTGGCTGCTGTAGCTCATTTGGAAATGGGCAGGGGTAGGGGGCGGCAAAGTCTGCATGCTGCTGGCAAGACCGCGTCCCTTCCCTAGAAGCTACAGGAGCCACTGAGCAGCAAA
The DNA here is from genome assembly GCF_003009895.1 of Hyaena hyaena. NCBI lineage: Eukaryota > Metazoa > Chordata > Mammalia > Carnivora > Hyaenidae > Hyaena > Hyaena hyaena. The sequence goes on along the minus strand of NW_024080851.1, from coordinate 2,483,485 downwards.
GGTCTCCTGACAGACTTCTCCTGGAGCAGACACACACCTTGTCTGAGTTCCTCAGTGTCCCCACCCCACAGTGTATTTATGGGTCCTCTCCTCCCCCCGCCCCCTGGTGTGAGGAGCCTATCTAGACCAGGCCAGACTCTGGCAAGAAAGCTGAACTCTTCCCAGAAGGCGAAGCCCCAAAGCCCCAGATCGTTTCCCTTCCCATAGAATGATGGTATTAAGAGTGGATCCTCCCGGATAGGAATGACAAACGGGTAAAATACAGTCTCAGATACTTTTAACTGTCTGGCAGATGATGGGGATCACCTGCCCCAGCGGACATGCTGTTCTGGGACAGGCCTCACTGTGTTAGGTCTCACTTGTGGGGAGTGTGTGGCTAGAACCCTATGTCAACAATGGGATCAAAGACATTGGGACTATTTCTGAGCAAATACAAGTGGTCAGGTAGGAAGTTTCTATCTTTATTTTTTTTTTTTTCAGAATTAAAAGTATTTATTTATTATTATTTTTTAAAATGTTTTATTTATTTCTGAGAGAGAGAGAGAGAGAAACAGCATGAGCAGGGGAGGGTCAGAGAGAGAGAGGGAGACACAGAATCTGAAACAGGCCTCCAGGCTCTGCGCTCTCAGCACAGAGCCCAACGTGGGGCTCAAACCCACTAACCGTGAGATCATGACCTGAGCCAAAGTCGGACGCTTAACCGACTGAGCCACCCAGGCGCCATGGAAGTTTCTATCTTTAAAGACTCGGTGAATGAAGATGCCATTAGCTTCCTAGTTCTTGTTTTTTCAATTTTTTGAAATGGTTTTCTTATTTATGAGAGAAAGAGAGAGAGAGACAGAGTGTGAGTGGGGCAGGGGCAGAGAGAGAGGGAGGCACAGAATCTGAAATGGGCTCTAGACTCTGAGCTGTCAGCACAGACCCGGACGCAGGGCTTGAACTCATGAACTGTGACATCATGACCTGAGCTGAAGTCAGACGCTCAACTGACTGAGCCACCCAGGTGCCCCAGCTTCCTAGTTCTTAACTCAGTAATTCCATCAGACAGGCAAGACTTTTAAAGTCTGATGTCATGTGTTGGGAGGTGCAGAGAGAGGATGGTGGTATGACCACTCGTGAGGACACTTTGGTAGTATCAGGCCCCCTTACTACAACGTCCAGTTCTTTGAACCTACTCTAGAAAAATACTGTGCACGTCCGGGGGGGAGATGTGATGTGCGGCATCATCTTACAGAGAAAACTGGAAACCTCCTTAACTACGTAATGTGACCATGCCACACGATATGATATAAATGTCAAGATTTACATAGACCTGATCCTGGTTCTGACATGGAAAGAACTGCAAACCATACTGTTGGGTGAAGAAAGCAAGCTGCAGAACAATTTGATAGCATTTAAGTAAAAACAGAACAAATATATGCTCCAGAGAGAAAATTGTGTCATGTATATTTTACTACAATATAAAAAAATGGGGGGGAGGGGCAAAGCAAAGAACAAACATAATGTGTAAATGCAAAGGAAAATGTCAGGATAGTTGCCTAGCTAAGACATGGGGAGGGTGAGGCGGGGGGTGGGGGTGAGGGTGGCTGGAGGGAACTACAGATGTATCTGGAAGTCTGCCTCTCTGATAAGAACAGCCTAATAGGGGCGCCTGGGTGGCTTAGTCGGTTAAGCGTCCAACTTTCACTTAGGTCATGATCTCGCGGTTCGTGGATTCAAGCCCCGCGTTGGGCTCTGTGCTGACTGCCAGCTCAGAGCCTGGAGCCAATTTCGGAGTCTGTATCTCCCTCTCTCTCTCTGACCCTCCCCTGCTCACGCTGTCTCTCTCTCTCTCTCCTAGAAATAAATTAAAAAAAAAAAAAAAAGAACAGCCTAATTAAAAATACCCCAAAATAAGGGCACCTGGGTGGCTCAGTCAGTTGATCGTCTGACTTCAGCTCAGGTCGTGATCTTACAGTTCATGAGTTTGAGCCCCATGTCAGGCTCTGTGCTGACAGCTTGGAGCCTGGAGCCTGCTTCACATTCTGTGTCTCCCTCTCTCTGGCCCTCTCCCACCTGCACTCTGTCTGTCTCTCAAAAATAAACATTAACAAATTTAAAAATACACCAAAGTTTTAAAAGTAGTGGTTTATGGAAGTTTGAATTACATTTTTTATTTCATTTTATACTTAATTTGTTTTTTAAATTACCTGCCATTAACAATCTGAAATATAAATATATTTAGCCCAGGTAATCCAGACTTGCTGTCCCTCTAGGTGGGTATAGATGGGTGGCTGTAAGCCTGCTGAGGTGAGAGCCCCTTCAGGATGGGCTGTGGACAACAAAGGCTACAGACTCTGGTCCCACCAACATACACACTGACCCCCAACACTGCACAGGAACCCTAAAAGCCCACCAATGAATCACGGACCCCAGGTTAAGAACCTCTGATCTAGACAACATTTAAAGCCACAGAAATGGGGGTGCCTGGGTGGCTCAACTGGTTAAGTATCTGATTCTCCACAACGGCTCAGGTCATGATCTCACAGTCTGTGTGACTGAGCCCAGTGTTGGGCTCTGCACTGACAGCATGAAGCCTGCTTGGGATTCTCTGTCTCCCTCTCTCTCTCTGCCCCTCCCCCATTCATTCTCTCTCTCTCTCTCTCAAAAATGAACTTAAAAAAAAAAAAAAACACCACAGAAAAGGATGCAATCTGGCAGAGAACACATTGGGATTAGCAGAAAGGGACTACAGAACCCCCAGGACTCCCGACAGCAAAGGCACTGGCAGAGCACAGAAGACCAGCCACAGGGCAGCAAGGACGGGGCTGACGGTAGCAGGGTGAGAAGTCTCGTCCCTCCTGACCCTGCCATGCTGCCGTCACATGGACTCCCCCTCAGTGAGTGGTGGGCAGTGAGCCAGGCCCACAGTCTGGCCTGGCACCCTGGTCTCTACGGAGCTCCAAACTCATGGGGCTGTGGGTCACCTCAAATGTATCTTTCCCTTCGGTGACTTCCTTCTCACCATTCCCTTCTGCTAAATGCCCAGCACACCAGTAAGGGTCTCTTCCTTCTCTCCCAGCTCTCTTGCAGTTTCAGAGCTCCTCCATGAACAGCCCAGCAGAAATCACTGACCCCTTCCCATCCCTGGCCTGAGGCTCAGGACTAGTTTCCATGGCACCGAGTCCAGTGGGCTGGATGTCTGCTGGTCAGCTGACTGAGACAGGCCAGAAAGTCCCAGGAAGGCAGGTCTTGCTGGCTGGACTCTGCCCTACCAGTGAAACCTGCACATTAGGCATCCAGGGGTTACATCTGGAGGTACGCACTGTCCCCAGATGCATACATGCCACAGTGAGTGATCATTCTCTCTACAAAATGAAATAAAGGAAAATGAAAGTTTTGTGACCTCAGCTTTGCAGTGAGTACATGTCAGAACATTACAGTTTAGTAGTAACTGCAGACTCATGGGGTCACCCGCTATGATGCAATATCAAATCTACACTAATGCCACCTGCCACAGGGACACCACTTAGGTAGGGTCTGTTTGCTCACAGAACGGCTTACTAGGCCACCATTAACTCCACCTCTGACCCAGGTCTAAATGCACCATCACGTTTGGAAGACCGGGTAGCAGCTGCATCACAGGCGCAGACATCACCCTGCTTCAACCACTCCCGACAAGAGAGCCCGGAACATGGTGGGACCTTGAACCCGCTGGAATCATTCTGGCCTTTTGAGGGATGGGCCAGTGTTTATTCTATTTATGAGCTCAGAGTCCTGGGTACTTTATAACCAGAGATCCCAGGCCCAGAAAGCCTGCAGGTGGATGTAAAAGACCCACCACTTGGTTATCACAAACCCACTGCTCAATGGTGGCTGAGGACAGAGCCAGCCCCCACCTGTAAGAGGCCTGACATCCTCCTCTCTACCCCACAGGAGCTGCTACCTCAGCTGCCAGGTCTAAGACCCTCTGAATGTGGACAGTAGTCAAATGAAGAATTTTACCAACTAAAGCAATGACCTTGAGGGTAATATTCCTCCTCTGTGAACTGAAGGTATTGGATTAACTGTCATTCTCAGCTTTCATGACTAGTTAGATTATGGAAACAAAAACTAATTATAGTTAATTGCTGAGGTTTTGTTTTTAAAGTAAGGAATTTTTTAAAAAATCACAAACTCGGTGTGTCACCATATTTTCCTCAAGAAAGAACATTTTAGCACCGAGGCAGGGGAAGGCGGTTATGTCAGAACAGGGGCCGCCACCCTGGCGGGGCCCGCGGCCCGGGACTGACCCAGGTCCCGACCCGAAGCCCCGCGGGCGGGCGAGGGGCCTCCCCCATCCCCGGAGACCCTCTGAGATCCACAGGCTGCGCCCCGCTGCTGGGAGGGCCGGCATCCGCTCCTCCGCAAGCAAGTGGAAAACAGCTGCGCAGGGCAGGGCGGGGGCGCCGGCCGGCCAGGCACCGGGTCCTGCGGGCCCAGCGGCTCCCGGACTCTGGGCCGCGCCCGCCCTGCCCCCAGGCCCCCGCCCGGCCGCCCCCGCCCCCGCCCCCGCGCCCCTCGCCCAGCAGCGCCCGCCCAAGGTCTGCGGGAGGGCCGCGGGGCCCGGAGGGCGGGGGTCCGGGCGGGAGGCGCGGGCCAGGGGCAGTGAAGGCGGCCCGCGCCCTCACCTGCACCCGGGGGCTCCCACCTCGCGGCCCGCAGCCCCCTCCCCGGCGCGGCCTTGAGCGCCTCACTCACCCCGGCGACGCCATCAGCGCGGCGAGGTCTCGGCGCTGCCGCCGCCTCCGCTTCCTCCGCGCCGAGCGCCTCCGCCGGGGAGGGGCCTAGCGCCGGCCACGGCCGCCTGCCCGGGCCGCTCCGGGCAGCGGGGGTGCAGGGAGGGGGCCGCGCTCGGGGATGGGGCCCGGGACGCTCGGACAGGGGCCCGGGAGGAGGCCCGGGGCGGCGGGGCTCGGAGTGGTGGCGGTGGGACGCTCGGGGAGGAGGCCCGTAACGCTCCGCCAGGGGCCCCGGGGCGGCGAGGAGGGTTCCCGGGGTGGTGGGGGCACGCGGGGAGGGAGCCCGGGGGGCACTTGGTGGGGGGACCCGGGGAAGTGGGGGGCGTCCGGGGAGGGTCCCCGGGGCGGCGAGGTAGGGACCCGGGGCGGTGGGGGCACTCGGGGACGGAGACTGGGACACTCGGGGAGGGGGCCCGGGGCGATGGGGGGGCGCTCGGGGAGCGGTCCCGGGGCGGCGGGGAGGAGTTCCGGGGGTCGCTGGGACGGCGGAGGGCGCTGGGCTGGGGGAGTCCAGGACAGCGGGTGGCACTCGGAGATGGGGCGGAGGTCGTTCGGGAACTGGGCCGTGGGCGACGGGGGGCTCTCCGGAAGGAGGCGCGGGGCAGCAGAGGGAGACGCTCAGGGAGGGGGCCCGGGGCAGCGGATGGGGGCGCTCGAGGAGGAACGCGGGGGTCGCGGAGCTTGGGGAAGTGTTCGGAAAGAGCCCAGTATCATTTCCCAGAGACCTTGGGTCGGGGGTGGGGGGCGACAAGCATCACTGGGTTGGACCAGAGGAGGGGCAGCCGCGGCGACCCACCGCCCCGAACCGCCCATCGGCCCACCTGCCCAGGTGCCCGCGGGCCAGGACTCTCGCACAAGTGACTAGGTTGCCAAACCAACCGAACACCTGTCCCGGGGCCATGAAGCAGCTGCAGGACTGGGTGAAGTCGACACCTCCCTTCGATCAGAGTTTAATTTCTGTAAGGAAAGCGTTTCTTTAGTCCAGGAGAGCAAGGCGTTGTTAGCACTATTAAGCAAATGGTAACTTTGTTATTTCTTACTTGATGTGCTGTCTTGCACGAATTGCTGGCCTCTCTGAGCCAGTTACCCCTTGTAAAATGTGTATAAAATTACACTGTTCAGCTCTTAAGGACCGTGGAGCACTTTTATTATTCTTTACATTGCGTTATTAAGCAATAGTAATGAGTCTGGGGTTCCTATGGTGCTTTTCACAGATACTGCTTGTGAGTGCTTGAGCCTCAGTGCCTGTTTCAGCAAAATGTTTCAAAAATAAATGAACTCTTGTTAAGTGAAAACGCTTAACATAAAGCTCTGGAAAATATAAACCACTGTTGATCACATTTCTGTGTTATATTAGATATTATTAATAATCAATATTTTGTTTTTACTGCTAATAAGAATGAGAGATAAGCAAAGCAATGACTGAAAACCTTGCCTCTGGAGCCAGAATATCTGAGTTGAAATCTGGGATCCACCAATTACCAGCTCTGGAAACATGGGCAAGATAGAACCTTCTCAGTGCCATAGTTTCTTCATTTGAAAAATCGGGTGAGAATAGGTCCCTTTCTTTCTGAGGGTTGAATGAGTAATATTTGTAAAGTGATTAATACATTGGCTGGTGCATGGTCTCTTTCTCTGCCTGAAAATCCATATGCCATTTTGAGCATCTTTGTACCCTTCCATAAAATGGAAGCTCAAGGAATTGCTGCCTTAAGTTCAGCGGTAATTAATGCTCTGTAAAGTGAGTTAAGTAAATCCACAAGGGCTGTGAGACCCAAAATAGGAAGAAATCCAAGAGGACCAAGGTTAGAAGAGTTTGGGGAGGGGGCAACTCTTAAATAGCCTGACTCAAGGCACTAAAGATTGCTACTAGAGTGAGGGAGGTCAGATAATTTTTTAAAATAAACTTAGTTGATTTTAAAATATATTTTAAGGGGCACCTGGGTGGCTCAGTTGGTTAAAAGTCCAACTCTGGATTTGGCTTAGGTCAGGATCTCACAGTAGTGAGATAGAGTCCCACATCTCGTCAGGCTCTGTGCTGGGTGTGGAGCCTGCTTAAGATTCTCTCTCTCTCTCTCTCTCTCTCTCTCTCTCTCTCTGCCCCTCCCTCACCTCAAAAACTAAAGAATAATACCTTAATAACTATAAGTTCACTGACATATTATTCTTCCTTAACATAACTTTTAGTGGCTGTGTGCCATTTCACTGCCTGGTGGATGATCATGTTTTAACCAGCCCCTACTGTTGGACATAAATATTGCTGCCAGTATTCATTACTATAAGGAATATGGACAGTACATATCCTTGTAGTCAAAACTCCCCATCCATGATTACTTCATCCAGTAATCATCCATGATTATTTCCTTAAGCCAAATTTCTAGGAGTTGTACTTCTAGGTCAGATGATATTAGTATTTTAAGTCTTTTCAGATAAATATGTAATATACATACATGCAAGCAAATACATACATATATATATATATATACCAGTACACATGTATATACACACACATATATACACATGAAAACATACATACTGATAACATGTATACACACACTTATACATATAAATGTACACACACACACACACACACACAACTACAGACTACTCTCCCAGCATAGTCATCAACACCAGTTTCCCAAAACTCACTCTATAAATTTCACAATTTCTTTTATTGCCAATTTGATAGGTTAAAAAAACAGTATAAGTTCCAAGCTCTCATTTCCCCACAAAAACGTGAAGAAAACCTGAAACTATCTGAACGAATTGTGTAGGGGCTCTGAACACCCAAGATTTACAGCAACCAAGCAAACATTCAAGTGAGAAAAAGCCATATTTAAAATTGCAGGAAAGCTCAGTGGCATTTTTATTTGCATTGTCCCTCCTTTTCCCCACAGTAGCAGTGGCCTTGGCCTTGAACAGGTAGTATCCGGTTTCCCAGTCCCCACAGACTCATTGCCTTCAACAGGCCTTATTCGCAAACTACCTTAGAACAAATGGTAAAGGGAGGGAGTCCTTCAGAATGAAATGACAGGATGCTATGGATAAGAGACATAACTCTAAAACCTGAAACCATAAAACTCTTAGAAAAAAACCTAGGGGAAAAGTGAAATGTTGCATTTTACAATGAATTCTTGGATAAGACACCAAAAGCACAGACAACAAAAGGAAAAAATAGACAAATGGGATTATCAAACTAAAAAATGAATGCCTGGCAAAGGAAACAATCAGCAAAATGAAAAGGCAACCTATGGAATGGAAGAAACTATTTACAAACCATAAATCTAATAAGAGGTTAATATTCAAATTATAGAAGAACTCCTACAACTCAATAATAATTTAAAAAAAAAAACTGATTTAGGGGCACCTGGGTGGCTCAGTCAGTTAATCTGACTGACTCAGGTCATGATCTTACGATTTGTGGATTCAAGCCTCACATAGGGCTCTCTGCTGTCAACACAGAGTCTGCTCCAGATCCTCTGTCCCCCCCACCTCCCGCCCCTCTCTGCCCTGTGCTCTCTTTCTTTCAAAAATAAATAAATAAACTTAAACAAAACTTATTTAAAAATAGGCAAAGGACCTTGAGACATTTCTCAAAAGAAGACATACAAATGGCCACAGGTATATAAAAAGGAGTTCAACATAACATCATCAGGGAAATGCAAATAAAAATCACAGTAAGATATCACCTCACACCTGTTAGAATGGCCATTACAAAAAAAATAAAACATACACATTGGTAAGGATGTTGAGAAACGGGGCACCTTGTACACAAAATGTACACATTTCTACACTGTTGGTAGAAATGCAAACTGGTACAGCCACTGTGGAAAACAGTATAGAGATTCCTCAAAAAGCTAAACACAGAAATACTATATGATCCGGAGTACTCGGACGGCTTAGTGGTTGGGCATTCAACTCTTGATTTCGGCTCAGATGATGACCCCAGGGTCATGGGATCAAGCCTCGTGTTGGGCTCTGCACTGAGCATGGAGTTGGCTTGGAATTCTCTCTCTTTTTCTCTCTCTGTCTCTTTGTCTCTCTGCCCCTCTCCCCCACTTGCAGGCTCTCTTTCTCAAATAAAAATAAAATAGAAAAGAAAAATTAAAAGAAAACAATACTATATGACCCAAAATCACACATTTAGTATATATCCAAAAGTACTGAAGATCTCAAAAAGATATCTATACTCCGATATTCATTGCAGCATTATTCATAATAATCAAGATAGGGAAACAACCTAATTGTCCATCAAAGAATGAATGAATTAAAAAATGTGGTGTATAAATACAATAGAATATCAGTGAGCCTTTAAAACAGAGAAAATCCTGACATTTGCAATGACATGGATGTACCTGAAGAACATTATGCTAAGTGAAATAAACCAGACAAAGGACAAATAATGCATGATCCCACTCTTAAGAGAAATTTAAATAGTAAAATTTAAAACCACTGCATAGGATAATGGTTACCAGGGCTGGGAAGAGTGAAAAACGAGATGTTGGTTAGTCAAAGGGTACAAAGTTTCAGTTATGCAAAATGAGTAAGTTCTGGAGATCAAATGTACATTACAGGGTCTATATTGACAACACTGTATGGTATACTTAATAATATGCTAAGAAGGTAGATCTTAAGTGCTGTTAACCACAAAAGAAAAAATGTATATGAGTAAATAAGCAAAGAAACATAAATAATAATACATAAAGGGAATGAGAGGAAAGCTTTTGGCAGTGATGGATAGGTTTATGGCTTTCATTGTGGTGATGTTTTCACAGGGATATTATGATCTCCAGGCTCATCAAATTGTATACATTAGATATGTACAGCTTTTTGAATTTCAGTCATACTCAATAAAGAGATTAAGAAAAGTCAGTTGAACTTCCACTCATTAACAATGAGCAATACGAAAAAGAAATTAAGGAACCAATTCTATTTACATTAGCATCAAAAAGAAAACAATATTTAGAAATACATTTATTCAAAATGACAAAAATGTGATACTGAAAACTACAAAACAATGTTGAAAATATTAATGCAGATATAAATAAGTGGAAAGCTGCCCCATGCTCACAGATTGAAAATCTTTTTTCTAAATTTTTATTTATTTCTGAGACAGAGATAGAGACAGCATGAGCAGGGTAGGGGCAGAGAGAGAGGGAGACACAGGATCTGAAGCAGGCTCCAGGCTCTGAGCTAGCTGTCAGCACAGAGCCCAATGCAGGGCTCGAACCCACGAATTGTGAGATCGTGACCTGGGCCAAAGTTGGACGCTCAACCTACTGAGCCACCCAGGCCCTAAGACTGAAAATCTTAATACCATTAAAATGTCAATGCTACCCCAATGCAATTTACAGATTCAGTGGAGTCCCAATCAAAATCTCAAGACATTTTTTACAGAATAGGATAAGTCATCCTAAAATTCATACGGAATCTCAAGAACACTGAATAACCAAAATACTCTTAAAAATAAAGAACAAAGTTGGAAGACTCACACATCCCAATCTCAAAACTAACAATAAAAACTATAGTAATCAAAATAGTACAGTACATAAACATAGACATATAGACAATGGAATAAAAAAAGGAGCCCAGAAATAAAGTCTCACATACATGGTCCAACATATTTTTGACTCCAGTGTTAAGACCGTTCAATGTGGAAAGGATAGTCTTTTCAATAAGAATGAAGTTGGACACATACCTTACATCATATACAAAAATGACTCAAAATTGGTCAGAGGTCTAAACATACAAGTTAAAACAATAAAAGTCTTGGAAAAAACATAGGGGAAAAGCTTCATGACACTGTATTTGACACTGATTCTTTTGGATATGACACCAAAACCACAGGCAACAAAAGAAAAATCTTTATCAATTGGATTTCATCAAAATTAAAAAAAAAACTATATCAAGGGACATTATCAAAAGTAAAGACAACCCACAGAATGGAAGAAGATATTTGCAAATCATATATCTGATAATGGATTCATATCCAACATACATAAGGAACCCTACAACTCAACCACACACATACACACACACACACACACACACACACACACACACACACACACAGAAATCCAAACAACACAATTAAAAAATGTGCAAAGGGCTTGAATAGATATTTCTCCAAGGAAGATATACTCATAGCAAATGACCACATGAAAATATACTCAACATCATTAGTCATTAAAGAAATGCATTAAAGTATGTGAAATACCACTTCCCACATATAAAATGGCTACCACCAAAAGCCAGAAAATATCAAGTGTTGATGAGGATGTGGAGAAACTGGGACTTTAGTACAGTGTTGGTGGGAATGTAAGTGGCTCGACCACTGTGGAAAACAGTTTAGCAGTTGCTAAAAATGCTAAACACAGAAATACCATGTGATCTAGCAATTCTGCTTCTAGGGTATATGTCCCAAAGGAGTTAAAGCAGGAACTCAAACAAATACTTGTACACCAAAGTTCACAGTAGCAGGTATTTACCATAGCAAGAAGGTGGAAACCCAAATGCCCATCAACAACTGAATGGATAACAAAAGATAGTATAAACATTATTTATTCATAAGAAGTTGTGGAATTTTGATTCGCACCACAACACAGATCAAACTTCAAAACACACTATGTGAAATAAGCCAGACACAAAAGGATATTGTGGCACTCCACTTATATGAGGAAGCTAGAACAGGCAAACTAACAGATACAGATAAGTGGATTAGGGGTTACCAGGGGCCAGGGGTGGGAGAATGGGGAGGTACTGCTTAGTCGTTACAGAGTCTCTGTGGAATGGTCATTTTAGAAATACTGATGTCATGGTTGTACAACACTGGGAATGCAGTGAATGGCACAGAACTGTATACTTCAAATATTACAATGGTAAATTTTATGTTGTAAAATTTTTGTTTTTGCCAAAACAAAAAAAAATGAAGAGAATCTATTTAGAAATCTCAGAAATTTAAAAAATATATTGTTGAAATAAAAGGTCTGAAAGAGTGGATTTTAATTATCAGAAAATGCAGGTTATATACCTAATTTGACCTAATCCTAAAAACAGTTAAAAGCCCTGAAAAATTATTTTAATATCAGAATTATCTAATGATTTGATAAGAAAGCTGAGCTTTCTCTGGTTAGGTAACAGAAGCAAAGAGGTGAGCCTAGAGAGTGACAGCAGCTTCCTTCTGGGGACCCTCGTCACACCAGGGAACCTGCATTCGAGATTTCACAGCTTCTGGCATTTGAGGAACAGAAAACAACACCTAGGACCCATCCAAGGCAGGGGCTGTGAAAGAGCAGCCTCTATCCCTCAGGATGGGATTCCAAAGGGTAAAACCCAAGAAAAAGAAATAACTGGCCTCCACCCCAGAGGAGAGTTAAGTGTCTTCAATTTGGTTTGGGAGAGGATTCCCTCTGAGGATAGGAAAACCAGGAGCAGCCCTTACATGGCTGTGCAGCCTGAACTCCTACCACCTGGGTAACCTGAAAATTGAGAAGAGTGATCCTGGGTTGAGAGTGCTTCTGGAGGCTGGCAGATGCAAACACAAATCCCTTCTGAAAGAATCCACATTTATTCTGGGCATCAGAGAATATATGAAATAAGATTCCAAGAAAAATCAAATTCCAAATAAAATTTTAATAGTCAAAAATAACACAAACAGAAACATAGCACCATGAATTAGAAAGGAAAAAAACCCCACTGGAACAGACCTTTAAGAATTTCAGATAAATGGAATTATTAGACACAGACCTTACAATAACTGTTTAATACTTTGAAATAGATAAAAGATAACCTTGAAATATATACCAAAAGGATGAGATTTGAAAAACAATCAGAATTTAAATACAATAGGCTTGAAATTACAAGTGTAATGGATGTGTTTAATAGCAAATTAAATGCACTGAAATTAGTGAAATGGAAAATAGAACTGAAAAGTTCACCAGTAATGGAACACAAGTCAAAGAGAAGGAAAATATGAAGAAGAGCTAAGAAACACAGAAGATAAAATCAGAAGGTCTAACTATGTATACCTATGGACCCAGATGGGAGACAAGAGAAAATGGAGAAGCAGTATCTGAAAAGACAGCTACTAAGAATTTCAGAACTGATGAAAGATACTGCCTCACAGCTTCAAAGGGCCAGACAAATCTCAAGTGGAACAAATAAAAAGAAATCCATACCAGGTTATATAAGAGTGAAATGCATAAAACAGGAGAATGTACTTTAGGCAAGAGGAAATTAGCAGATGGATCTGGGCTTCAAGAAGTAATAAAGAGCACAGAAAATAGTAATTTAAACAAACATTGGCCTTAAAAACAATAATAACGTATTGTGGATTAACTTTAAAAAATTTTATAGCAAGAGTTGGAGGCAAAGTAATGGTCTTCCAAAGATGCCCATATACTTATCCCCATACCCTATGAATATTTCATGTCACATAGCAAAAGAAAATTAAGAGTACAGATGGAATTACGGGTGGTAATCAGCTGACTTTAATGTGGAGCGCTTATCTGGATTGGGGAAAGGGACAATGCCATTACCAGGGTCCAGGAAGGGAGATGAGGAGATGCAATGACTGCTCAGTCAGCTGTCGCTGGATCTGAAGAATGACCAAAGGGCCATGAGATGAGACCGACAGGCACTGGGAAAGTTAAGGAAACAGAATTCTCAGCAGCCTTGCCAGCACCTCTAACCTACAGAACTGGAAGATGATGAATTGGTGCTTTACCAAGCCACTAAGCTGGCGGTAATTTGTTATAGAGCAATAGAAAACTAATAGAAAGTTACAATACACATTCACAATTGCTTCAGAGTTGGAAAATAGAGTTAAAGTATTTTAAGACTCTTTATCGAGGGTGTAAGTGGTATGAAACTAGCTGGAAGCAGCTTCTTTTTTTTTGTTTGTTTTGTTTTTTTTTGTTTTTTGTTTTTTGTTTTACAAATAGTTTATTGTCAAATTAGTTTCCACATAACACTCAGTGCTCATCCCCACAAGTGAAGCAGCTTCTTACAAGCAATTTCTGCACCTCAGTTTCCAAGTGCACACTCACTGAAGGTAGCCTGAAATCAGATGGAAGTATTTACATCACAGAAATAGGCAAGTGTTACAAATTGAACTTTTATTTATTGAATGTATTACTTTTTAAGAGAAAGAGCACCATTGGAATTCTTGGAGTAAACAATGAAAGTACTACACCCTAACTTAACTTTCAAAGTGCGTGGGAGGAGGGGTAAACAGTGGGAGAGAAGAAAAATACCAAATATATACAAAAGAGGACAAGAGAGAAACATGAAACTGGTGATACAAGAAAAAGTATGAAATAAGATGATAGTTATAAACTGAAACAATGTCAGTAATTCCAACCATGCATGTAAATACGGTAAATGTTCAAGTTAAAAGGCAGTTTGTCATGCTGCTGTTAAGGAGACACTTTTCAAGCATAAGTATGCTGAGAGGTTGAAAGTCAAAGGATACAAAAGATACTTAGGTAAATTCTAACCAAAAGAAAGTTGCTATAGCTACTCTAATACCAGACCAAACAGATTTCAAGGCAAAAATCCCTATAAATTTAGGATAAAGAGGAAAACATTTAATAAGATTAAATGTTATTTCACCTAGCAGATACAGCAATTTTACATTTGCATGTGCCTAGTAATATAACCTTAAATGCATAAAGTAAACATTGATAAAATGATGAGGAGTATTTAAAAAATTCAACTGAGTACATTTTAAAGGTCTTATTGTTTTATTCAGTGATTCATGAAATGGGCAGCATCTCATGTGGCAGACGGAAAGGAGCTCTGAAGAGCTGGACACAATGAAAGACTTTGACAGACAAAAGGGAGCAAGAACGGGAAGTGGATTGGTTCTAGCAAGGTTAGTCCTTTAGGGGATGGCAAGGGTGTAGCAGGCAGATGACCTCACTAGTGTTGACCAGGTGGTTTCTGATTGATGCATCTAGGTCTCGTCAACCCTGTAATTAAGTCTCAGTTTGTGGGGTTTAGCATAAGTGATTCCATTTTGGGCCTGTTGTCTTGTTTTTAACAAAGGAAATATACTAATCTGTCATCATGGCAGGAGATTTTAGCATCATTCAGAAATACGCACAAAATCAAATAAGCACATGGGATATACAAACATAAACCTGACTTAAGGGACATTTTTGATGTAAGGAAAAGTCACAATGATTGTATAACATTCCCCTATCCTCTTCATCCAGTATAGCCAAATGTTAACATTTTATATAACCACAGTACTATTATCAAAAGTAAGAAATTAACATTGTTTCAATGCCACTAAATAAACTACAGACTTCACTCAGATTTCACCAGCTATCCCAATAATGGTTTTTTTGGTCCCAAAATCCAATCCAGGGTTCCATTCCAAATTTAGCTGTCATGTTTCCTTATTCTCTTCTAATCTGTGACAGATCCTGTTTTTCCTTGTCTTTTATGACCTTGACACTTTTGAAGACTACAGGTCAAGTATTTTGAAGAATGTCCTTCAATTTGGGTTTGATGTTATCTCATAAGTAGACTGAGGTTATAGATTTTGGAGAAATATACTACAGAAATGTTTTCCAAATTGTTCCAGTTGTGGCCAATGGGAGCTTTTTCAGGTTGGCTCTTGTGTCTGTGTGCCCCCATCCTTTCCTCTTTTTTTTTTTTTTTTTTTTATATTTTTATTTATTTCTAGGAGAGAGAGAGAGGCAGCGTGAGCAGGGGAGGGTCAGAGAGAGAGGGAGTCACAGACTGAAACAGGCTCCAGGCTCTGAGCCGGCAGTCAGCACAGAGCCCGACGCGGGGCTCGAACCCGCGAACCGCGAGATCATGACCTAAGTGAAAGTCGGACGCTTAACCGACTAAGCCACCCAGGCGCCCCATCCTTTCCTCTTTTTATCTAGCACTTCCTTACTGTCTGCCTCCAAAGAAACTCCAGGATTACCTTGTATTTTCCTTGCTTCAGTCCTGGAACCAAGTACTTCTCCAACGGTGCCCCGGCCCCTTGGACTAGAGAATAGTATTTAGAAACCAAGATCTGGGGGTTGCCTGGGTAGCTCAGTCGGTTAGGCAACCGGCCTTGGGTCAGGTCATGATCTCATGGTTCGTGGGTTTGAGCCTCGCGTTGGGCTCTATGCTGATGGCTAGCTCAGAGCCTGGAGCCAGCTTCAGATTCTGTATCTCCCTCTCTGACCCTCCCCTGCTCACGCTGTTGCTCTCTCTCTCAGAAATAAATTAAAAAACATTAAAAAAAAAAAAAAAAAGATCTGGGAGCTAGGTGTGCTCATCACTATCAGTATGTCATTGTTTTTGGTTCCTCAGCTGACAGAGCAGGAAAACCTGTGTATATATACCAAGTTATACTATATGTATCTATTGATCTACTTACAAATATATATGAGTGAGTGTGTGTGTGTGTGTGTGTGTTTGTGTGTGTGTATTCAGCAGAAAATAAGAAATGTTGGCAAGAATGTGGGGAAACTGGGACCTTTATGCATTGGTGGTGGCATTCTAAAATGGTGGTCATTGTGGAAAAAGTATGGTGATCCTCACAATGTTAAACATAAAGGGGCACCTGGGTGGCTCAGTCAGTTAAGTGTCAGACTTCAGTTCAGGTCATGATCTCACAGTTTGTGGGTTCAAATCCCATGTCAGGCTCTATGCAGACAGCTCAGAGCCTGGAGCCTGCTTCAGATTCTGTCTCCCTGCTCACATTCTGTCATTCTCTCTGTCAAAAATAAATAAACATTAATTTTTTTAAATGTTAATCACAGGGGCGCCTGGGTGGCTTAGTCGGTTAAGCGTCCGACTTTCGCTTAGGT
Organism: Hyaena hyaena; assembly: GCF_003009895.1. NCBI lineage: Eukaryota > Metazoa > Chordata > Mammalia > Carnivora > Hyaenidae > Hyaena > Hyaena hyaena. Next base: position 2,466,906 of record NW_024080851.1, on the reverse strand, counting down.
CATGATCTCGTGGTTCGTGGGTTCGAGCCCCGCGTCAGGCTCTGTGCTGACTGCCAGCTCAGAGCCTGGAGCCTATTTCAGAGTCTGTGACTCCCTCTCTCTCTGGCCCTCCCCTGCTCACGCTGTCTCTCTCTCTCTCTCTCTCTCCTAGAAATAAATAAAACATTAAAAAAAATGTTAATCACAGAATTAACACTTGACCCAGCAATTTTTCTTCTGGGTATATACTAAAATAATTGAAAAGATGGACTCCAGCAATTATCTGTTCATCAATGTTCACAGAAACATTATTCACAACAGTCAAAAAGTAGAAACAACCCAAAGGTCCACTGATGGATATATTAAAGTGGTATATACATATGATAAAATATTATTCAGCCTTGAAAAAAGGAATGTAATTCTGACATATACCACAGTAAGGATGTCCCTTGAAGACATTATGTTAAATGAAATAAGCCAAAGAAAAAAAGTCTGGTATTAGTGCACAAATATGGCATGGGTCCACTTACATAAGGATACTTGAATACAAATACAGAAAGTAGAACAGAGATTACCAGGGCTGTGGGGAGGAAGAATGGGGAATTACTGTTTAATGGGTTCAGAGTTTCAGTTTGGGATAATAAAAAAGTTCTGGAAATGGAAATGGTGTTGGTTACATACCAGTGTGAATGTACTTAATGCCACTGAACTGTACACTTAAAAATCGTACCATGCTGTTGGTGAAACCCAACGTGGAAAACAGATGGTAACAAATGAACCTAATTGTATTATAATATATACAGCATACCACACTGAAAAGGGTGGGAATGAGGGAACTAAAACCTACATAACTTTGGAAAATAGTGTTTTCATTGGATACTATAAGGGTAATGACAAAAAGAACCATACATATACAGACTCTGGTTGGTAAATCTGTTTCTCACATCCTGTAACCCACAGCATATGGGTTAGCAATCCTGAAATTATTTTATATGCATAACAAATGTGGAAATATAATGAGAGTAATGTTTCCCAACATCAGAGGAAGAAGTTATAGATCCACAAAGGAAGAATGCTACCCTGTGCTGCTAGAGTAGATTCTGAGGTACCAGTATGAACTCTTTATATGCAATTTTTAAATTGTTGGTAAAATATAGTAACATAAAGGTTCCCATTGTAACTTAAAACACATTCATTGTGGTATACTGTTTCATGAGTTCTGAAAAGTTAATAGAGTTGTGTGTTCACCATAGTCCATCCAAAAATTTCCTTTGTAGTCTGTAGTCAGCCTCTCCTCCTAGCCCCCCACCCATGGCAACCACTGATATTTATACTATTCCTATGGATTGGCCCTTTCCAGTATGTCATATATATGGAATCATATAACTTATATCCCTTGGGTCTGGCTTTTTTCATTCAAAATACTTATTTTTAGGTAGTGATAAAGAAATCATAAAAATGAGATGTTAACTTCACCAGGAAAATATAACAATTTCTAATTTGCATGTGACTAACAGCATTGCCTCAAACTATATAAAGCAAATATTAATAGAAGAATGAAAAGAAACAAATAATCACAGTAAAAACACATTCTGCCACTTTGCTGAATCCATTTATTAGTTAAAAGTTTTGTAGCATCTTTAGGATCTTATACATATAAGATCATATCATCTTCCAATAGAGGTCATTTTACTTTTTCCTTTCCACTTTGGAGGCCTTTTATTTCTTTTTCTTGCTTAATTGCTCTGGCTAGAACTTCTAGTACTATGTTGTAGAGAAGTGAAAGCATCCTTGCCTTATTCCTGACCTTAGAGGAAAAACTTTCAGTCTTTCACCATTGAGTGTTAAGTCTGCTGTGCTTTTATGTATAGCTTTTATTACATGGAAGCAGTTTCCTTCTATTCCTAGTTTGTTGTGTTTATCATAAAAGGATGTTGAATTTGACAAATGACTTCTCTGCATCAAATGAGATGATCACGTGTTTTTCCCCTTCATTTTATTGATGTGGTGCATCATATTGATTGATTTGCTTGAATCATCTTTGCATACCAGGGATAAATCCCACTTGGTCATGATGTGAAACCCTCTTAAAATGCTGAATTGTTTACTAGTATTTTGTTGATGATTATTGCATCAATGTTCATAAGGGACATTGTAGTTTTCTTTGCTTGTAGTCTTTGGCTTTGTCTGGTCATCAGAGTAATGCTAGCCTCATACAATGAGCTTCAAAGTGTTCTCTTCAATATCTTGGAAATTTTTGAAAAGGTATTCTTCTTTAAATGTTTGGTAGAATTCACCAGTGAAGCCATCAGGACCAACACTTTTCTCTGTTGGGAGATTTTAAAATTGCTGATTCCATCTCCTTACTAATAATAGGTCTACACAGACTATTTCTTCATGACTTAGTCTTGGTAGGTTTTTGTGTTTCTAGAAATTTGTCCATTTCATCCAGATTATCCAATTTTTCAGCATACAATTGTTCACAGTACTCTCTTTTTAATTTCTGTAGAATCAATAGTAATGTCCACACTTTCATTTCTGATTTTAGTAATTTGAGACTTGTTTTTCTCTTAGTCATCTAGCTAAAGGTTTGTCAATTTTGTTGATTTCAAAGAACCAACTTTTGGTTTCGTTGATTTTCTGTTCCATTTTTTCTACTCTCTGGTTCATTGCTCTCTGCTATAATCTTTATTTGTTCCTTTTGCTAGCTGCGGTTTTAGTGTATTCTTTTGCTAGTTTCTCAAGTTGTAAAGTTTGGTTGCTGTTTGGGAAACTTTTTTTTTTTTTAAATGCTTTTATTCATTTCTGAGAGAGAGAGTGAGGCAGTGTGAGCAGGGGAGGGTCAGAGAGAGAGGGAGGCACAAAATCTGAAGCAGGCTCCAGGCTCTGAGCTAGCTGTCAGCACAGAGCCTGACGCAGGGCTCGAACCCACGAACCGTGAGATCATGACCTGAGCCGAAGTCAGACGCTTAACTGACTGAGCCACCCAGGCACCCCAAGTTTCTTGTTTCTAATGTAGACATTTATAGCAATAAATTTCCCCCTTAGCACCACTTTCAATGCATCTCATGAGTTTTGTTGTGTTTGTTTTGTCTCTAAGTATTTTCAAATTTCCCTTATAATTTCTTCTTTCATCTGTTGGTTGTTTACAATTGTGTTGTTTAGTGTCCAAACTTTTGTGTATTTTAGTGTTTTACTACTTCTAACTTTACCTATTGTGGTCAAAGAAGACACTTTGTATTCTAACTATCTTTTAAAATCTATTGAGTTAATTTGTGGCCCTCCATAAGGTCTATCCTAGAAAAACTCCCATGTGCACTTGAGAAGAATGTGTATGCCGTTATGGGTAAATGACAATACTCTATATGTGTTGTCTAGAACTAGTTGACTTATTGTATTGCTTAAGTCCTTATTTTGTTATGTTCTGTCTGGTTGTTCTATTACTTTGAATGAGATATTAAAAGTCTCCAATTATTATTGCAAAACTATTTCTCCCTTCAATTCTGTCACTTTTTGCATCATATATTTTTATGGTCTGTCATTAGGTACATAAATGTTTATAATTACAATATCTTCTTGCTGTCAAAACATTTTGTTAACATGTAACATCTTTGTCTCTTGTAAGCTTTTTTGATTTAAAGTCTATTTTGTCTGAAATTTATAGTCTTTTGTGCTCTTATTTTTACTTATTTGCCTGGAATATCCCTCTCCATCATTTCACTTTCAAGAAGTCTGTATCTTTTCCATATGTTTACACGTATAGGAGAATTAGGAGGAACTTAACGGAAGACCACGGGGGAGAAGAAGGGGGGGAAATAGTGGAGGAGAGGGAGGGAGGCAAACCATGAGAGACTCTTGAATGCTGAGAACAAACTGAGGACTGGTGGGGGTGGGGGGGAGGGGAAGGAGGGTGATGGGCATGGAGGAGGGCACTTGTGGGGATAAGCACTGGGTGTTATATGGAAACCAACTTGACAATAAACTATTTTTTTTTAAAAGTCTGTATCTTTCAATCTCAAGTGAGTCTCCTGTAAACAGACATAGAGTTGGATCATGTATTTTTGTCCATTTTGCCAATCTCTTTTTTAATTGGAGAGTTTAATCCATTTACATTTTTAAAAAATCTTTATTTTAGACAGAGAAAGAGAGTGCGAGCAGGGGAAGAACAGACAGAGAGGGAGACATGGAATCCAAAGCAGGCTCTGGGCTGTCAGCACAGAGCCCAACATGGGGCCTGAACTCATAAACTGTGAGATCATAACCTAAGCCAAAGTCATACACTTACCAGCCAGCCAGGTGCCTCTCCATTTACATTTTTAAGGTTTATTTATATTGGAGAGAGAGAGAGAAAGAGTGCACACAAGCAGGGAAGTGGCAGAGAGAGAGGGAGAGAATCCCAAGCAAGCTCTTCATTGTCAGTGCAGAGCCCAACACTGGGCTCGATCTCACAAACCATGAGATCATGACCTGAGCAGAAATCAAGAGTCAGATGCTTATATAAGTGAGCCATCCAGATGCCCCAGAATCCATTTACATTTAAAGTAATATCTGGGATGCCTGGGTGCCTCAGTTGGTTAAGTGTCTAACTTTGGCTCAGATCATGGTCTCATGGTTTGCGGATTCATGCCCTGCTTAGGGCTTTGGGCTGACAGCTCAGAGTCTGGAGCCTGCTTCAAATTTTGTGTCTCCCTCCCTGTCCCTCCCCTACTTGTGCTCTATTTCTCTCTTTCAAAAATATTTTTAAAAATTACTGACATGGAGGGACTTGCTTCTGTCGTTGTGCTATTTGTTTTCTATATGCCCTAATGCTTTTTTTGCCCCTCATTTCCTACAGCCCTGTCTTCTTCTGTATTGATTTTTTGTAGCAAAATGTTTAAGCTCCTTCTTACTTTCCTTTTGTGTATATTCTATAGCTAGTTTCTTTGTGGGTGCCATGGGGATTAATACCCAATATCCTAAAGCTGTAATATTCTAAATTGAATATATAAGAGCTTAACTTCAATAATACACCAAAAATAGCTGCTCCATTACGCTGTCCCTAACCTTTTTGGTTGCTGATGTCACAGAATCACATCTTTATATGTTATATGCTCCAAAACATAAATTTGTATATTAAATGCATTAGTTTCTTAGATTATGTAGAAAATAAGATTTGGAGTTACAAACCAAAGTTACAGTAATAATTACATTAGCAATTTTTTTTCATTTAAATGCATTAGGATCATAAATCGTGTAAAATAGAAAAAGCACAGTTACAAGCTATTACAATAATCCTAGCTTTTATAATTGTCCATGTATTTATTTTTACTGAGATCTTTACTTCTCATGGCTTCAGGTTAATGTCTAGTGTCCTTTCACTTTGCAGACACGTCTAGTGGTCACAAACTCCTTCAGCTTTTATCAAGTAATATCTTGATTTCATCCTCACTATTGAAGGACAATTTTGCTGGACATAGGGTTCTTGGTTGATAGATTTTTTTTTTTGAGCACTTAGAATGTTATCTACCCACTGTCTTCTACCTTCCAAAGTTTCTTATAAAAAAAGATATCTGCAAATCTCTGAGGACAACTTGTATGTGACAACTGCCTTCTCTCACTGCTTTCAAGATTTGCCCTTTTTCTTTGGCTTTTGAAAGTTTGATTATAATATGTTGGGTTTTGGGATTTTTTTAATTCTCTTTTCAAATACTGTACAAGAGGCAAAAAATAAGTATGCCTTCTCATCCACCAAAGTTGGTCCCCTCTCCTCTGGGGGACTTTGTCATCCACCCTTCATACACATCCTCCCAGTTCTACTCCAAAACCTTCCACATGCCTCCTACCCACTTATACCCTTACTATACCTATCTTCCACAGTGATGAGGCCCCAGAAATGGGGGTACAGGATATGAACAGAGATATCAGGAGAGCCTCCTGAACTGTAAAATCTGGGTGGGTCAAGAAGTACCCTGCACCAGCAGGTGGAGAATGGGGGGTGTTCAGAGAGACCAGGTCATTGGAGGATAAAGGCACATCCAGTCTGATGGGGAAGGAGAGAGGCTCCTCTCATCCTGGGAATAAAGTGGACAAGAGGGAGAGGTTACACATCCCTCCACTAGTTCCTGGAGGTTGAAGGAGGATCCAAGGAGTGGGTCTTTTTGAGCTCATCTTACTTGGCAGTCTGTTGAGCTTCTTGGATATTTATATTCATGTCCTTCTTCAAATCTGGGAAATTCTCAGTCATCATTTCATCAAATATTCTCTCTGCCTCTTTCTCATTTTTCTTTGAGACTCCCACAATGCCTATGTTGGTGCTTTTGATGGTTTCCCATAGACATCCATGCTGTTTGCTAGTTTTCATCTTTTTCTGTTCCTGAACCTCAATAATTTTCACTGTCTTATCTTTAAGTACTGATTTATGTTCCACCAGCTCAAATCTGCCTTTGACTCCTTGTGATTTACTTCAGTTATTGTACCTTTCAGCTCCAGAATTTCATTTTGGTTTCTTTCTGGATTTTCCCTCTCTTAATAGATACTTGCATTTTGTTCTCACATTGTTTTCTTTTAGTATCTTTAAAAAAAAATTTTTTTAATGTTTATTTGAGTGAGACAGTGTGTGAGCAGGGGAGGGGCAGAGAGAGATGGAGACACAGAATCTGAAGCAGGCTCCAGGCTCTGAGTTGTCAGCACAGAGCCCAATATGGGGCTCGAATTCATGGACTGCGAGATCATGACCTGAGCCGAAGTTGAACACTTAACCAAATGAACCATTCAGGCACCCCATTGACTTTGAGTATCTTTAACATAAAGTCTTTGCCTAATATATCTTCTAGTAAGTCTTTTTCAGGAACAGATTCTGTTGTATTATTTTTCACTTTGAATAAGTCATATTTTCTTGTCTCTTTGACTTGTGAAATTTTGTTGTATATTAGACATTTGAATCTAATAATGTGATAACTCTGAAAATCATTTTCTTCCCCTTCCCTCAGGGTTTGTTTTTTTTTGTTACTTTTCTTTTTGATTATCATACCATTTCTGTGCTCAGAGTCAGCCTGAGGTGCAGATTTAACATCTTCTCATCTCTTTTCCTTGGGTATGCACAATCACTTTCTAACTTTTCCTGTATATGCAGGAGTGTTTGAATACCTTAGTCTTTAACATCTGGTTCCTAACCCCTCAAAAACAAAAAATTAAGGGATGAAAGGGAGAAAAGGGCACTGGCCTTTTAAATATATTATAAGACACTTGCAACAGATGGGTGAGGTGCAAAAGCAATAGCTCCCTGCCTGTTTGTACCTCTATAATCAGAAGCAGCAGCAATCAGGGAAGATCCCTGATATTTGGAGGACAAGGTCCTTCTTGCCTGCTTGGCCGCTACAAGCTCTGTGCAAGCTGGTCCAAGAACACAGCTGCCTGTCAAGTGGCTGGGGGTGGGGTTGTGCAGCAATTACTATGCTAAGAACTGAAATATAGTAAAATTTACCACCCAAGCCTTTCCCTGAAAGTTGCAAGCCTTCAACAGACTGAGTTCCAAAATAGTTACATCAGATGATTTTGCCAGTACAATTGTTGTCTAAGGAGGAAGCATTCCTGATGCTTCTGACTCCATCTTCCTAGAATCCTTCTTATTTGTTTTTGTATTCTATGTGTGTTCATCTCTGAGAATCCTTTTTATTTGTTTGGTTTTTCTATTCTATGTGTTGTTCATTTCTTATCTTTATTACTTTCTGCTAGCTTTGGGCTTAATTTCTTCACAGCTTCTGAAGGACAGTTTGGTGGATACAGGATTGTTGGCTGACATTTTTTTTTTTTCTCTTTCACTACTTTGAATATGCTAGCCCACTGACTTCTGGCCTCCAAAGTTTCAAATGAGGAATCTGGTGATAGTCTTATTGAAGATTCTTTTTTTTTTTTTTAATATTTTTATTTATTTCTAGGAGAGAGAGAGAGACAGTGTGAGCAGGGGAGGGTCAGAGAGAGAGGGAGTCACAGACTGAAACAGGCTCCAGGCTCTGAGCTGGCAGTCAGCATAGAGCCCGACGCGGGGCTCGAACCCACGAACCACGAGATCATGACCTAAGCGAAAGTCGGATGCTTAACCGACTAAGCCACTCAGGCGCCCCTGAAGATTCTTTTTATGTGATAATTTGCTTCTCTCTTGCTGCTTTCAAGATTCTCTTTGTTTTTGATGCCAACAATTTTTGTGTCTCTGTGTCGGTCTCTTTGAATTCATCTTTTTGGAGTTTAAGTTCTTGGATGTTTATATTCATGTATTTCTTCAAATTTGGGAAGTTTTCAGGCATGATTTCTTCAAATAACCTCTCTGCCCCTCTCTCTCGGGACTACTATAATGCGTGTTAAACCTCTAGAAGGTGTCCCGCAGGTCCCCTTGGCTTTGTTCATTTTTCTTCAATCTTTATTCTTCCCTTAGACATGATCATTTGAATTACCTTACCTGATAATTCTTACACTGATTCTTTCTTCTGCCTGCTCAAATCAGACTTTGAATCTCTCTGGTGAATTTTTCACTCAAGTTCTTCTCCTTAGATCTAGAATTTCTTTGTGATTTGCTGATATTTCCATTTTGCTCATACTTCATTTTCTCAACTCTCTCCATTGTCCGCCTTTAGTTTTTTGAGCATATTTAACACACTTGTTTCAAAGTCTTTCTCTAGTAGATTTGCTATCAGGCCTTTCTCACTGGACATTTTCTATTGTAGTTGTATTTTTCTTTAAATGGGTCATACTTTCCTCTTTCTTCGTATGTCTTGTGATTTTTTCCCCCTGAAAATTTGATGTTTGAATCTAATTATCTATGAAGCCTGAAAATCAGATTCTTCCTTTTCTATCTCCCCAGGATTTTATTTGGGGTTTCAGGGGGTTGTTTTTGCTTTTGTTTTATTGTTGTAGGTTCTCTGTGCCAGAGATCAGCCTGAGGTATAAACTTAAGGTCTTCTCAGGTCTTTCTGAGCCTGAACTTTTCCCTAGGCATACACAAACTTTCTAAATTCTCCTGTATATGTGGTCACTTTTGAATGACCTAGTCCTTAAATACCTGGCTCCCAAAATGAAGAAAAGAGATAAAGGTGGGGGAAAGGTGCCAGCTCTTTAAATCTCCCAGAAGTCACTTCAGCTATAGGGCAAAGGACTTGAAACATGGTAAGGAACATGCAGCAATGGCTGCTCGTTCCTGTGTCTATACTTCCATGATCAGAAGCAGCAAGCAGATAACAGATTCCTGAAATTTGGAGGACAGGGCCCATATTGCTCACCCTGGCTCACCTAGACGTAAGCTGCTCCTGGAACAAATGCATGACTGACTGTCACTGAGTGGAATGTGGGTGGTGGGTATCCACTGGTGAAACTAACCAAAATTAACTACACTCTCCCATTCAAGCCTTCTTCAGGAAGTTCCAAGTCTTTGAATAAACGACAGAGTTCCAACATAATTAAGTCAAGAACCTTCTGCCAGGACAATTGTCTAAGTAGGAAGACAGATTTCTGGTGCTTTCTACTGTCATCTTCCGCATATCCCATACCTCTTTTTATATATTGAATTCCACTTATTAATGTTTCACTGAGGATTTTGCATCTGTATTCCTGAGATATATTAACTTGTTTTCCTTTTTTGGACAGTCTTTGGTTTGGGTATAATACTGGCCTCATAAAATGAGTTAGGAAATCTCTCCTTTACTGTTTTCTGGAAGTAATGTGTAGAATTTGTTCTGTAGATGTTTGGTGGAATTCTCTACTGAAAATCTGATCCTTTTGTTAGATTTCTTTCCAATTTCTTTAAGATTTACAAACCTATACAAATCATCTTTTATATTGGATGACTTGAGAAATTAGTCCATTTGTCAAATTTATATATGTATAGTTCTATATCCTTATTATACTTTTGATGCCTGTAAGGTCTGTAGTGATACCCCATTTCATCCCTGATATTGGTAATTTGTGTCATCCTTTGTCTTACCAAAGATTTGTAAATTTTTTCTAAGAATCATCTTTTATTTTCTCCACTGTTTTTCTTTTCAATTTGATTTCTCCTGTTAGTGTCTCTTTCCTTCTGCACCTCTGCATTTATCTTGCTCTTCTTTTTATAGTATAAGTTGAAAGGTTAGATTATTTTCTTGACTTTCCCTCTTTTCTAATGTAAGAATCCGGTGCTATAAAATTTCCTGTTAGCACTACATTAGCTACATCCCACTTATTTTGGTATGTTTTACTTTCATTTTCATTTAGTTCAGTATGATGTTTTTATTATCCTTTGAGACTTCTCCTTTCACCCATAGATTATTTAGCAAAATTGTACAGTTTCCAACTGTTCCAAGATTTTCCTGTTACCTTTGTTACTGATTTCTAGTTTGATTCCATTGTGGTGAGAACACACACAATAGGATTTCAATTGTTTTAAATATGGTGAAGGTTGTTTTATGACCCTATTGTGGTAAATGGCCTATCTTGGTAAACTGTCCATGAGAACATGTAAATACCTATTCTGCTGTTGCTGTGGCATGTGGGGTACGTGTGTGTGTGTTGTAGCCTGTTGATTATTATATATTCTGGCTGATTTTCTGGATATTTTAATCAACTGTTAGAAGAGGGGTGTGGAAGTCTCCAATATAATCATGGTTTGTCTATTTCTCCTCTCAGGTCTATTTTTGCTTTACATATTTTGTAGCTCTGTTGTTTAATGCATACAAATTTAGGATTGCCATATCTTGATAGCCTGACCCTTTTCATCACTATGAAAAACTCCTGTCCCTCTTATTTTCTTAGCTCTAGAGGCTACCTGACATTAATACTACTGCTTTCTTTTGATTACAGTCCATATTGCATATCTTCTTCCATCTTTTCATTTTCAATCTACCTATGCCATTACTTTTGAACTGAGTTTTCTTGTGAGGAGCATATATTTTTAAACACTCTGCCCCTTTCTTTTAATTGGTATATGCTGACATTTACATTTAATGTAATTATTGATATGCTAGGACTTCAGTGGGGTTTTATTTTTGTTTCTTTCCTGTTCTTCATTTGTCTGCTTTCTTTTTCTGCCTTACTTGTGCCTTTTGTTAGAATTCCATTTTGTTCTATCAATAGTGCTTTTGAACTTACCTCTTTGAATAGACACTTGGTGATTGCTCTGGGTTCTATATTACACATACTTAACTTTCCACAGATATCCATACATAACTTGACACTCTGGTGTAAACATTTTACCAGTTCAAGTGAAATGTAAAAACATTACAATCCTTTAGGTTCCTTTACCCTCCGTCATTTATAATACAGTTGTCCTAAAGATTCCCCCTGCATGCTCTGAGATCCTTATAGACATTACAATTTTTGCTTCAAAAACAAACACTTTTAAAAATGTTTTATTTACTTCTGAGAGAGAGAGAGAAATAGCGTGAGCAGGCGAGGGTCAGAGAGGGAGACACAGAATCTGAAGCAGCCTCCAGGCTCTGAGCTGTCAGCACAGAGCCCAACGCGGGACTCAAACCCATGAACCATGAGATCATGACCTGAGCCGAAGTTGGACGCTTAACTGACTGAGCCACCCAAGCACCCCAAAAATTCCACTGTATTAAATTACATACTCATTCTATTGTTCTATACCCTTCTTGACGTTTCAAGATTCCTTTATCATTTCCTTTTCAACTCAAGAAACTCCTTTAGCCTTTTTTTTTAATAGGTAGATCCTCTGGTGACAAATCCTTACTTTTCTCTCATCGGAGAATATCTTTTCTCTTTATTCCAGAATAATATTTTCACTAGAGACAGAATTCTGAGTTACAGTTCATTTTTAGCACTTTAAAATGCCATGCCATTTCCTTCTGGCCTCTGGTTTGTGGTAAGAATTTTGCTGTAATTTGGATTGGTTTTCATGTATTATTTCTTTTTTTCAAGATACTTGTCTTTAACTTTCAGAATTTTGACTGGATGACTTTGGCATTATCTTTCTTGGGGTGTATCCTACTGGGCTTAACTCGGTTTCTTGAATCTTTAGTTTTATGTGTTTTGCAAAATTTGGGAGTTTTTTCAGCCATTATTTATTCAAATACTTTTCCAGCTCCAACCTCTTTCTCATCTTCCTTGGGGACTCAGATGAAATGAAATGTTAGATCATCTGTTATGCTACCATGGGTCCCTGAGGCTCTATTTTCTTTTTTCACCCCCAATCTTTTTTTCACTATTGCTCCCTGTTGGTTGATTTCTATATTTTATCTTTAATTTTACTGATCCTTTCCTCTATCTCTGCTATTGATTTCATCTAGTGAGTTTATTATTTCCTTTATTGTATTTTTCAGTTCTAAAATTTCCATTTGGTTCCTCTCTATATTTTGTATTTCTTTGCTAAGACTTTCTAGTTTTCTGTTTGTTTGTTTCAAGCATCTTCCTAGCTGTTCATCAAAGTATTTTTATGATACCTGCTTTAAAATCTGTCAGATAATTCTCACCTTTGTGTCATTTCTGGTTTGGAATCTGACAACTGTCTTACCTTACTCATTGAGATAGTCTTGGTTCTTGGTCTGATGAGTGATTTTCAAATGTACCCTGGACATTCTGAGTATTGTGTTAGGAGACTCTGGATCTTATTTAAAAAAAAATTTTTTTTAAGGCCTCCTCTGACATCACACAAACAAGAATGAAGAATGAAGACCCCACCTTATTACAGCCAAGTGAAGATGAAAGTCCACCACCCTAGCTGCAAGGGTGTAATGGATAATTGTATGTGTCAACTTGACTGGGCTACAAAATGCCCATGTAGCTGGTTAAAGATTATTTCTTCTGTAAGGGTGTTTCCAGAAGAGATAAGGCTTTGAATTGGTGGACTGAATAAAGCAGGTGATCCTCTCCAATGTGGATGGTTATATCCAATCTGTTGAGGGCCTGAACAGAACAAAAAAGTGGAGGAAAGTTAAATTGGCTCTCTGCCTAAATGGTTGAACTAAGAAATCAGTCTTCTGTACTTAGTACTTCTGGTTCTCAAGCCTTCAGACACAAACTGGAATCCACAGCATCAGTCCTCCAGCTCTCAAATCTTCAAACTGCACCACCAGCTTTCCTGAGTATCCAGTTTGTACACAGCCAATCATGGGATTTCCATAATCCAATGAACTAATACCTTATAATAAATGTATCTCCTTTTTCCCACCACCCCTCCCCAGTTTCTCTAGAGAACACTAATACAGAGGGTGAGGAATGCCTTGTAACTGCCCTCCATGTGGCCTTCACAGACATAGAGAGAGAGAAAAGGTCTCATCACTGGGTGGGCAGGACAATACCAGTTCCTCTGGGCCTTCTCTGACATCACCCCTTTAAGGGAGGATGACTGCCTCTTTACAACATGGCTATCATCAAAATCTAGGCTCCCCACTTAACCTTTGCTGATAGGGATAGGGCCCCATTTTGTTCCATGGTGTTTGGCCTTCGTAAAGCAATTATTGCTTTAGGTTTTCTGTCTTGCTAAGTTGCTTCTTTCCTGGCCCTTTGGTGAGACAGAGCAGGCTACTCTTGGGGCTTTTTATTCCCTCCTGCTCCCATTGGTATTTCCTGGTTGCTGGCTCCTCCAGCACCCAATCCAGGATATGTTAAGCAAAACAAGAACTCATTGTCATGTCATTTCAGATCTCAAGATCCCTTTCCAAGTCTGCCATCTTCTCTCCACACTTCAGAATTTGCTTATGTTTTAATAAAGTCCAATTTATTGATTGTTTTCTTTTAAAACCATGCTTATGTTATAGTCAAAATTGTTGAACCCAAGGTCACAATGATTTTTCCATGTTTTTTTCCTAGAAGTTTTATAATTCTAATTTAACAATTAGGTCTATGACCCATTTTTATTTAATTGTGGTATCTAATGTGAGGTAAAGTTGAGGTTATTTTTTTGTATACAGCTATCTAATTGTTCCAGAGCCATTCTCCACTGAATTGCTCTGGTACCCCCTTAGTCCACTGGGGTTGCTGTAACAGAAAACGATAGACTGGGTGCTTTTTATAAATAACAGAAGTTTATTTCTCACAGCTCTAGAGGCTGGGAATTCCAAAATCAAGGCACCAGAAGATTCAGTATCTGGTAGGGTCCACTTTCTATTTTATAGACGGCTGTTTTTTTGCTGTGTCCTCACATGACAGAAGGGACTAGGGAACTCTCTAGGGTCTCTTTTTTATAAGGGCACTAATGCTATTCATGCGGGCTCTGCTCTCATGACCTAATCCTTTGGAAAGTGCCCCACCTTCTAATACGAGGTTAGGATTTAACATATGACATTTAGGGGAACACATTCAGTCTATAGCAGCACCTTTTTGAAAATCAACATGTGGGTTTATTTACATCCTTTCATTTTCATATTTCATTTTTCATTCTTTCATTGTTTCAAGACAACTTGGCTATCTTTATGCACACCTTTTCATTACATAGCTTTATATCTTGTAATCATATAGCCTGAGTATTGCCCTTTCTGAATCCTCAGCATATTCATATAAATGTCAGAATCAGTTTGTAAATTTGGATTGCACTGAATATACAAATTCAGGAAGAACTGTTATCTTAACAACATTGAGTCTTCCAACCCATGAACACTATATCTTGCCATTACTTTGATCTTTAATTTCTCTGAGCAATGTTTGGTAGTTTTCAGTGTAAAGGTCTTCCAAATCTCTTCTCAAGATTATTCACAAGCATTCCATATTTTTAGAGTGCTGTATATGGCATTAAAATGTTTTTTCAATTTCTGATTGTCGCTAGCGCATAGAAATACAATTGATGATCTTGCAACTATAACAGCTAAAGTATTAATAGTTCCAGAAGCTTTTTGTAATCTCCCTCAGATTTTATGTGTAGACAAGCATGTTATCTGTGAATAAAAACATTTTTTACTTCTCCCACTGTCATTATTTCTTTTCCTTGCCTTCTAATAATGGCTAGAACATCCAGTATACTGGATACTAGAAAGGTTGTGGGGTGATCTGATGGGGTACTGATCTGAGGGCCTTAGTTTTACACTAGCTGTGGCTAGAAGGCCTCCCTTAGTTCCTTGGCACAGAGAGCTGTCCATAAGGGCAGTTCACAATATGGCAGCTGACTTCCATCACAGCAAGGGAGTGATAGAATAAGGAAGCAAGAGAATAAGACAGCAAGAGAGGTTGCCCAACATAGAAGCCAGTCTTTTTTTTATCCTAATCTCAGAAATGACATCTCATCACCTTTTCTATTAATTAGAAACATCACTAAATACAGCTCACAATCAAGGAAAGGGGCCTGAATACCAGGAGGTGGGACTTGCTGGGGGACATTTTAGAGGCTCCCTACAACAAGCTCTCAATGACCAAATCGAGGACAATTTGAGCAACATAATAAATAATGATACTAATTGGTTAAAATCAATAGAATAAATAGCCAAGAGTCTGTGGATATCAACAAAATAACTGAATAAATAAATTTAAAAATTGGGGAGAGAAGGGATACCTAGCTGTTTCAGTCAGTAGAGCACAAGACTCTAGATCTCGGGTTCGTGAGTTTGAGCCCCACATTGGGCGTAGAAATTACTTTTAAAAAACAGTGCTATAAACAAACAAATACTAAAAATGGGGGAGAAAAGATAGTTTCTCCTTACAGTAGAATTCAACAATTAATAAATGTAGAAAGAACTAGAAATAGGTAAACACCACAGTAATAACTGATGCAGACAATAATATAATCTGAAATTAGTAGATGAACTTGCTAAATAAACTTTAACATACCTCAACATTGCTTCTGACAAGACATTTATTAATTTAAAAAGATAGAAATTTAACTTTACAGTTAAAAGAGAAATCTGACAAATATCTACTTAACAAAGTGATTGGACTTAATTGGTAATAAAACTTATCAGTGTCATGTACCTTCTGATATGATGCACACATCACTCCTGTAAAAGTTTTGCCAAAAAAGCACAACCTTAATCTTATCAATCAGAAAATCCAAACTGAAGGACATTCTATAAAATAATTTTCCCATACTCTTCAAAAATGACAAGGTCATCAAAGAAAAACAAAAAAAGACTAGAATTTCTGCAGAAGGCTAAGAGCTAGAATAAACAAATACAACATGGGATCCTAAACCAGGTCCTGGACCAGAAAGCAGACAGTAATTGGACAACTAATGAAACTTGAGTAAAAGTCTGTAAATTAGCTAATACAACTGTATAGACATTAACTTTCTGGACTAGCCAACTGTGTTAGTTATATAATGTTCTATTATATTATTCACCCAGGGGAAGCTGGATGAATATAGAAGAAC
Organism: Hyaena hyaena; assembly: GCF_003009895.1. Classification (NCBI taxonomy): domain Eukaryota; kingdom Metazoa; phylum Chordata; class Mammalia; order Carnivora; family Hyaenidae; genus Hyaena; species Hyaena hyaena. The sequence continues at coordinate 2,450,666 of NW_024080851.1, read as the reverse complement.
TGTGTATTGCTGTTGTTAGTATATTTTCAACAGCTTCATGGACACATAATTTACACACATTCGTCACTCCCTTAGCCCTAGGCAACCAACTCACCTACTTTCTATCTCTACAGAGTTGCCTATTCTGGACACTTGACATAAGTGACATCATACAGTATGTAGCCTCTTGTGAATGACCTCTTTCATTTACCATGTTTCCAACATTCATCCACTGTCATGTCTTAGACTGTGTCCCTCTCCAACAGATGTTGAAGTCCTAACCCCCAGACCCTGTGAATGAGATTTATTTGAAAACTGGGTCTCTGCAGATGTCAAAGTATAATAAAGTCATTAGGATGGGTTCTAAACTAATTGACTCCTTATAACAAGGAGAAATTTGGACACAGACAGACCTACACAGAAGGAAGACAATGTCAGGACACAGGGAGAAGAACACCATCTACAGGCCAAGAACCCCTAAGGCTACCAGAAGCTAGATGAGAGGCAGGGAGGAGGTTCTCCCTCACAGCCCTAAGAAGAAAACAACCCTGCCAATACCTTGATTTTAAACTTGTAGCATCCAGGGGCATGTGGTTGGCTCAGTCGGTTGAATGTCTGACTTCAGCTCAAGTCATGATCTCACGGTGGGTTTGAGCCCTGTGTTGGGCTCTGTGCTGACAGCTTGAAACCTAGAGTTGCATCAGATTCTGTCTGTCTCTCTCTCTGCCCCTTCCCCACTCCCACTCTGTCTGTCTCTCAAAAATAAACAAACATTAAACTTCTAGCCTCCAAAACTGTGAGACAAACTGTTCAGCCACCCAGTTTGCAGTATTTTGTTACAGCAATCTACTATATCCACACTGTAGCATATATCAGTACTTCATGCCTTTTTATTGCCAAAAATATTCCACTGAGTGGATAGTTCACATTTTGTTTATCCCTTCAACATTTGGACTGTTTGGGCTAGTCTGAATAATGTTACTATAAACACTGATGTACAAATTTCTATGTAGACATGCTTTAATTCCTCTTGGATATATACCCAAGGATGGAAATGCTAGGTCATACAATTCTGTCTTTATCTCCTTAAGGAACTGTCAAACTGCTTTCCAAAGCAGCAGCACCAACTGAAGTTCCCTCCAGAAAGGTATGAGTGTTCCAACTTCTCGACACGCTCCCCAACATGTGTTATTACCTATTCTCTCGATTACAATCCTCCCAAAGGCTCTGAAGTGCTATCTCCTTGTGCAGCTTATCTGCATTTCTCTAATGACTCAGGATACTGAGCCTCTCTGCTCTCCATGCTTATTGGCCATTCCTTCATCTTCTTTGAGGAAATGATTATTCACATTGTTTGCCCAGTTTTTAATTAGTTTGTCTTTTTAAAAATTTCTTTATTTTGAGAGAGAGAGCGCGTGTGCAAGAGAGGGAGAGAGGGGATCCTAAGCAGGCTCCATGCTGACAGTTGCAGAGCTCAACGTGGGGCTCGAACTCACAAACCCAACTATGAGATCATAACCTGAGCCCAAATCAGGAGTCAGCCTGTTAATAAATGAGCCACCCATGTGCCCCTAGTTTGTCTTTTCTATTGGGTTCTAAGAGTTCTTATATATTCTGAATACCAGGCCCTTACCAAATATATGATTTGCAAATATTTTCTCCCATTCTGTGGGTTGTCTTTTTGCTTCCTGACGGTGCTAATTGCAACAAAAAAGCTTTAGATTTTGGGATGCCTGGGTGGTTTAGTCAGTTAAGTGTCCGACTTCAGCTCAGGTAATGATCTTATTATTCGTGGGTTCAAGCCCTGCGTGGGGCTCTGTGCTGACAGCTCAGAGCCTGGAGCCTGTTTCTGATTGTGTCTCCCTCTCTCTCTGCCCCTCTCCTGCTCACACTGTCTCACTCTCTCAGAAATAAATAAAAAACAGTTTAAAAAAATTTTTTTAAAGTTTTAGATTTTTACGAAGTCCAATTTATCAATTTTAAATCTTACTACATTCACAACACTTCTGTACGTATAAAATTATATGGAAGATGGTGTACAAAATAGAGAAAGATAAAAGTACGTAGGGACGCCTGGGTGGCTCAGTCAGTTAAACAACAGGTCATGATCTCACAGCTCATGAGTACAAGCCCCGCATCAGGCTCTGGGGTGACAGCTGAGAGCCTGGAGCTGCTTCAGATTCTGTGCCTCCCTCTCTGCCCCTCCCTTGCTCGTGCTCTCTCTCTCTCAAAACTCAAACATTAAAAAAAAGTTTTTAAAAAACATAAAAAACTACGTATAAAATTTTATGTAAAAAGTTTAAAATACTCTGCACTAAATTCCAAACAGGAGATACAAATTAATTTTTTTCATTTGCTATTCAACACAATTGTTTCTTCTTTCCTATTATACAACTAATGCAAATTCTCTATGGAAATTTCAGAATTTACATCATTAGCAAACGCACCATCCAGAGATAACCATCATTGTCACTGAGGTTTCTATTCGTACACAAATACATACATTTTATACATTTATGGGTCTGGACTTGAAGAGTGTGAGTGAAAAGAGGGCCGCGCGGATCTCCGCGGCAGGTGCCTCACACAGGGCGCCCGCGGGCGGCGGTACTTACAGGCCACAGTCCAGAGCACTGCTGAGAACCACGGCCCGGGAGGGAGCCCAGCAGGCGGACAGATGGTATGGCCACCCGGTATGGCTCAGGGACCCGGCAGACGGGTGGCTACAGGCCGCATAGCCGATACCCCCTCACCAGAAGCTCAGGCGCGTCTCGCTCGGAGACGCCGGCCCCACAGTGCACCGCGGCGCGCACGCGCAAGCCGTTGAAAAGGAAGAGACTAGCGCTCCCTGGGGCGCCAAGCCTGATCACCGCCGCTGGGCCTTAAAAGAGCACGGAGCAGGGCGCCTGGATGGCTCAGTCGGTTAAGCGTCTGACTTCGGCTCAGGTCATGATCTCACGTGTCGCGGGTTCGAGCTCCGCGTCGGGCTCTGTGTTGACAGCCAGTTCAGAGCTTAGAGCCTGATTCTGGGTCTCCCTCTTTCTCTGGCCCTCCCCTGCTCACGCTGTCTCTCTCTCTCTCTCTCTCTCTCTCTCTCTCTCTCTCTCTCTCTCTCTCTCTCGCCAGGGGCCCTTGCTGCGACCGTGTGGAACCGGCTTCGCAGTCCCCAGGTCGCCTGGACCGCTAGGTGGCGAGTTCCCTGAGCAATGAGGGTTTGCCCTTGTGGGAGTGTCTGGGGGGCTGGCTGGGGAGTCGAGATTGGAGCCAGGTCCGCAGGGTAAGTAGGGATTCTGCAGGTGGAGAAAAGGGACACGGACGCTCTCGGCCACTGGGATCTCCGTGGCGTGGCTTGGGGCAGGAAGGGAGTGGCTTGGCGGGACTGGCCTTAGGGGCAGTGCTGAGATAACTGGTTTTTCTCCTGCAGGTCACTGGGAGTCCCTGTAGTCATTAAGTAGATAAGAATCTGGTACAACAATAGAAAGAAAAAGTATTTCTGATTTCACTATCTTACCATTTGTTGACAGGCTAGCAGTCTTTTCTACACTTTTTAAAAAATAATTGTAGGGAAACCTGGGTGGCTCAGTCCGTTAAGGGTCCACCTTTGACTCAGGTCATGATCTCTGGTTAGTGGGTTCAAGCCCCGCACTGGGCTCTATGCTCACAGCTCAGAGCCTGGAGCGTACTTAAGATTCTGTCTCCCTCTCCCCCACTGATTCGTTCTTTCTCTCTCTCTTTCTCTCTTAAATAAACTTTTTAAAAAATACATCATTGTAGCATATTTTGTATTCCACTTTTTCTCTCGGTCTTTAAAGTGACTATTTTCCATGTTGTGAAATAGTATTCATACTATTTTTTTAAAATTCTTAAAGTTAACATTCCAGTAACTTATTTTACCATTACCTATAGTAACTAAATGCATGGGTGTGGGTGTCCGCTGGAGGTGGGATAAGGCATGAGGTCACTTCCGGTGGGACCTCAGGCAAGGCACCAATCATTCCCAGCCTCCATGTCCCACGTGTTTATATAGAAAGTTAAATGAGATGATACACATTTAGCAAGTACGTGGCACACACCAAGCACTCAATGTGACTTAACTGCCACTGATATTCTGAATTCCTCATAAGGTAAATAATGCCTTGGCGGGCATCTTGTGCACTGAGCTTAAGTTTCTTCGCTCGATATGGAATTACACAGTCTCTAAGGGTATGATTCATTTTTTGTAACTAGTTCTCCAAAAAGGAGTGTTTTTAGCAAATAATTCTCTAAAAAGGATCATCTGCCATCCTAGGACTGACTTGGAGGCAGGTGAATAACTGGTTGAGATCTGTGTTATAAAAAGACACTGGTGGCTGCATTGTGGGCTGGAGTGGGAGGGGGCATAGAGGTGAAAACCCCCCCTGCTCGTTACTGAGTAGGGAACGGACACTGAGGCCAGAGCAGGGTTGGATGGCATGGCAGAGATGGAGTGGACTGGACTTGAAGAGTGTGACGGAAGAGGGGGAGGCCCCAGATGGGCCCCTGGGTGGATGGTGTGTCCTTGCCTAAGTGCGAAGCCCAGAGTCTTGAAGGCAGAGAACAGGGTGGGGGAGATGAGCAGCATCATCTGACCCTACAGGTTGGAACTTGGAGGCTGATATGATCTGCAAGAGGGGAACTGGTAGGAACTAGTTTGGGGCATGTGAGGATGAGGCGGCAACCACAGATACCGGTAACTGAAGTCACAAGGTGAAGGAGAACTTCCTTGCAAGGAATCATTGAAGGAAGGAACCAGTGCTGGCTTTGTAGGGATGTGACCTGTATGGGGTCACAGGGCCCTCATGATGAAGGGTCCTGCCTTTGGCTTAATGGTCTGCAGTCACCAGCTTGAAATTCTTAATAATTATTGAACAAGAGACCCTGCATTTTCATGTCACATATTATGTAGCAAGTCCTGGAAGAAACAATATGGCTGTAGGAAAGATTAACTGAAAAAGTGTGTTGAAAAGTCACCCCTGACACGAGACGGGAAGCCGTGGCTGGCTAGTGACAGAGACCCAGCCACCGTTGTTCGCAGAACTGGAAATCCACAGGGCTTTGGGAGCAACTCTGGGGCTCCTGCTGTTTCCAAGAGATTCTCTGGACTGAACAATTCTGGGCATCACAGCCCACTGGACATTCATTCCCTGTGAATAAAGAGACACAGTGGTTTCCAGAAATTCTTGGGAAGCTCAGCAAATAAATTTTTTCCTTTGCCTCCTTCTTATGAATTAAGTCTTCTGCTCCTTCTTGAATCACTGAACATCAAGGGGTCTGGCTATGCTTAGACCTGGAGCTGAGGGTGAATTTACCTCTCCTGAGGGGCCAAACTGAACAGGAGCTCTTCAGGAAGGAGGAAGGGGAGTGGACACCAGCAGCACTACGAAGCCAGGATCAAGAGAGGGGCCTCTACTGGCTGCCCCCTCACCTCCCAACCCACAGCCTTTGCCAACCAACATCATCCCTTTTTTAGAAATGTCTAAATATTTGCAGATGACATTTCACATTATTGAAAAAATATTACTTCAGTTATTTTAAGTGCAAACAAGAATGCACATTTTAAAAATCTGAATGTGTGTTGGGGCGCCTGGGTGGCTTAGTCGGTTAAGCGTCCGACTTTCGCTTAGGTCATGATCTCGCGGTTCGTGGGTTGGAGCCCCACATCGGGCTCTGTGCTGACTGCCAGCTCAGAGCCTGGAGCCTGTTTCAGTCTGTGACTCCCTCTCTCTCTGACCCTCCCCTGCTCACGCTGTCTCTCTCTCTGTCTCCTAGAAATAAATAAAACATTTAAAAAAATAAATAAAAATAAAAATCTGAATGTGTGTCCATGTAACATTTCTAAATGTCTTTAATCAGGACACTGATTTATGTGGCAGCATTAGGTTTATGTTTATATGACAATTGATAGCTAATGAGAATACTTTTTGCTTTTTAAAAGCGATACATGTCCTTTAGAGAAAATTTAGAAAATTCCCCAAAATGGTTTTTTAAAAACTCATGTATAGCCCCATGAGGTAACTGTGGTTAACATTTCGATGGATTCCATTCTAGTCTCTTTGCCATGCATGTGTTTCTGATTGTTGTAGTCACATGGTACACCAAATTTTGTATTTGGCCCATTCCCCTCTCTTTTTTCCTTAACGTCATGACATTTTCTCCTGTTTCTCTGTAGTATTTAGAAACTATAATTTTCAGTGACTGCATAATCCTTGATTTATATTTTCCAAAGAGTTTCGTTAACTTTTTTCTGATAGAATTCTTCTTTGGAGAATCAGTTTAGATAATACCATATTTCATCTACTCTACAGTGAGTGTTTTTTTTCACATTTCATATCCCTGAGATTGCGATGCTTCTTACAATCACTGCCAGTCAGGCAGCAGTGGTGACTTAGTTGTCACCATCTGTATGCATGAGCTGGTCACGGCAGTTGACTGAGATAAGTTCATAGTTGGTGTGTTGAGTTTAATTGCTTTAAAAATGTCTTCAAAAAGATGTGATTTAATACTAAAAAGAAAAACTTTTGTAAACACAGGCACAGAAACAGAACAGTAGGGAATACATTTTATGTTAGTAGAACAGATATTTGTTGTTGGAGGAAGGATTGCAATCACCTGTTTCCATGCCACGCCAACCAAATGCCCCCCAGACCCCCCGAAAGAGAGGTACCACCAACCCTCAGGTCAGGGAGGTTGGGTCCCCTGTACTTGCTGAGGTTTGTGGAGAGAGATTGAGTATCACAAGGCTTTGCAGAATGGGTCTCTATGGCATGGAAGGAAACTTGGGAAATAATAGTGAAGGACTCTGTAAGAATTTCTATATGGCATTGCCTGGAAGTCACAGAAGATGATTGACAGGACACCCATGACCCAGGGTGAGCTTTGGACTCTAAATGGATATAACTGATTTATGTATTTCACTTCTTGTTCCTTTTTTTTTCTTTTTTCGCATGCAAAGTGATACTTGATCTTTTTTTAAAAAATTTTTAAATGTTTTATTTATTTCTAGGAGACAGAGAGAGAGAGACAGCGTGAGCAGGGGAGGGTCAGAGAGAGAGGGAGTCACAGACTCTGAAACAGGCTCCAGGCTCTGAGCTGGCAGTCAGCACTGAGCCCAACACGGGGCTCGAACCCACGAACCGCGAGATCATGACCCGAGCGAAAGTCGGACGCTTAACCGACTAAGCCACCCAGGCGCCCCAAGTGATACTTGATCTTAAAAATAATATTAACAATCCGTGCCCAAGAGTTTAAAAGTTGTTCTTTCAAAAAATAGTTTTAAAATAAAATTAAAAGTGGGACGCACGGGGTAGCTCTGTTGGTTAACCTTCCAACTGCTGATTTTAGCTCAAGTCATGATCTCAAAGTGAGCCCCATGATCAAGCCCCATGCTTGGTGTGGAGCCTGCAAAGATTCCCTCTCCCTCTGCCCCTACCCTGCTCACCCTAAAAAAATTATTTTACTTAAAAAATTTTTTTAATGTTTTATTTATTTCTGAGAGAGACAGCATGAGCAGGGGAGAGCCAGAGAGAGAGGGAGATACAGAATCCAAAGCAGGCTCCAGGCTCTGAGCCAGCTGTCAGCACAGAGCCCGACATGGGGCTCGAACCCACGAACTGTGAGATCATGACCTGAGCCAAAGTTGGTCGCTTAACCGAATGAGTCACCCAGGCGCCTCTGTTTTATTTTATTTTTGAGAGAGAAAGAGAGACAGACAGGATCTGAAGCAGGCTCTAGGCTCTGAGGCATCAGCACAGAGCCTGAGGCAGGGCTCAAACTCACGAACTGCAAGATCATGACCTGAGCCAAAGTCAGACGCTTAACCGACTGAGCCACCCAGGTGTCCCAAAATTACAGTAAATTAAATGCTCATGTATAAAGAAAGCATTCAATCTTAATTGCCAGTATGCTTTCTTGCTTAGTTATACTTAAAATAAAATTGTATCTTACATTGGATGACATTTTGGATTCGATGAACCACAGTAAAAGAATTGAGCGCATCTGAAGGTTTGCTCAACTATTTGCCCCAGGTGATACTCCGTGCTTTTAGCCTTTCCCTGTTTCAGGGCTCGTGTTTATTATCTTTGTTATCTATAACAATAATTTCTATACAGTCATAACCTATGGAGTTCTTTACAAATAATCAAATATTTTATTTATATTATGTATTGAATAGGTAATAAGTTCCCATGGTTCAAAATTCAAAAGGTACAAAAAGTTGTGCAGAGAAAACCTCACCTCCACTCCTGCCCCCAGCCATCCACTTCTCACTGGGGGCAGCCCATGCTACTGGTTTCTTCCTACAGTACCAGATACCTTCTACACACATATAGCCGTTGGAAAGTGCTGGCTGCTTGGCCAGCAAGTGTTATAATTACAACTAAATGGATAATTAATTATACCGAGGCCCAAGGAAGTCACAGTGATTTTCCCAGTGGTAGAGCTGGGACTCAGACCTGGGTCTTCCAGCCATATTAGATAAGCACAGAAATGCCTTACATGGGGACTAGTTTTTTTCAAATCACACTGTTCTTTGAAATGCCAGTTAGCACTCGAAACTCCTCAATGTTGGTTGGAGTCTATCAATGGAGACCACTCCTGGCCTTTTAGGAATGGTTAAGTCTTAGTATACGTTCACCACACTGCCAAAGAGGGAGGTGCATTCTCTGGGCAGGGAACAGCCCATGCTGTGCAGAAATCCGGTGAGTCAGGGGGAACCAGCTGGGACCGCCAGCTTTTCCTGTCCCCACAGCTCCTATGGTCTTCCTAGGACTTGCCCTTACCTCAAGAAGCCCACTTGCTCATGCACAGGAGATAAGCAATGCCCTGGGAGCAGAAGTGAGCAGGAAAAAAACTGCCCCGCGGACGTCTGGGACCATACTGCACTTCTGTGTCCTCTGGTCCCCATGCATGACCTTAGTACCCCACGTTCATTGCTGCTGTGACAACTCTGCTTCCTTAGCAGACAAATCAGAGGTTCAGAGAGGGAAAAATCTAGGCTCAAGTTGGTGTTGAGACCCTGGGTGCCACAGTCAAGGTCAAGCATGATAGCTTAAGACCTAGGAATCTAGTGACCTTTCTGAGTCCAGTCAGTTTCCCCAGCCTGCTCTATCTTCTGGAGAAATCTAGCAGAGAGAGTAAAGTCAACCCTCTCGGATTCGTGAGATGTACAAGCACCTGCAGTGAGGTGGTATGGAGTCCCACGGCATTGACATAGTGCCCAGTATGAGGCCTGTTGGACATTCGGGTCCAAGCGTTTTAATCCCGTCAGAAAATTTCGACCTTGTGCCATTTTCTTAGAACTGCTGGGTCTTCCTGGAGCTTGACAAAGGACCAGGATCTCAGCACCATCCACTAAACCCAGATGCTTCTACCCAGAGTTAGTAGTGTTCCATTTGTGGTGGATTGGTTGCCTAAGATGATGCATCTTCCTGATTTCTCTGGTCCATAGAAAATAGTGCATCCCCCAAAGGTGGGTTCTGGATCCCCAGTTGCTGACCAGGGACTCACCCTGGAAACATGGCATTTGGACGTGAGTGCACTACAGTGTGTCTTAAAATAAGATTTTGGCCTGAGGAGCCTGTTCTTTAGGCTGACCGGAGCCCTGGAAGGCATGACAGGCAGTCAAGTTCCCTGGGGGGAGAGAGTCTAGGGGACATGCCAGAGACACTGCGGGGACCTGTCCAAGCTGTCTGGCAGGTACAGAAAACAACTCAGGCTTGCAAGAGGTGAATGATAACTTACACTGTGGACCCAAGAGGTTCGCGAGATGGAGCCCCATGTCACGCTCTGGGCTGACAGCACAGAGCCTACTTGGGATTCTCTCTCTCCCTCTGTCTGTCTGTCTCTCCCCATTCCCTCCCTCTCTCTCAAAATAAACTTAAAAAAAAAAGTAAATGATTTTTCTGCTGATTGACACTTCTGTTGATGAAGACTCCCTTCTTCATGATTACTATGGTCTGAATGATTGTGTTCTCCCCAAATTCCTGCACTGAAATCCTAACTGGCCAGTTGATAACCTTTAGGTCATAAGGGTGGAGGCCTCACGAATGGGATTAGTGCCCTAATGAAAGAGACCCCACAGAGCTCCCTTGCCCCTCCACCATGTGAGGTCACAAAGACCAGGGTCCTTCAGCTAGAAAGCAGGCTCTCACCAGACACCGAATCTACTGGCCCCTTCATCTTGGACTTCCGGCCTCCAGAACTGTGAAAAATAAGTTTCTGCTGTTTATCAGCCACCCAGACATTAGAAGCCCAGATAGACTGAAGCCTGTTCGTCTTTCCTTTTTAATTCAATATATGGTTTCTATTAAAAGTGTGTATACCCAGTATTATGGGATGTCTTGCAAGAAGATAACGTGTGTTCTTTAATTGAGGTGTATTTGACCTAGTGTATGATATCAGTTTTGAGTGTATAACATCATGATTCAACAATTCCATGCATGCATTATTCAGCATTCCCCACGAGAAGTCCCCGTCTGTCTCCACGCAAAGTGACTGTGTATGATATTATGGACTATACTCATTTGCTGTACTTCTCATCTCCATGACTTATTTATTTTATAACTAAAACTCTGTACCCCTTAGTCCCCTTCACCTATTTAGCCTGCCCTTGGACCCCCTTCTCTCTGACAGCCACCAGTTCATTCTCTGTTTACAACTCTGTTTCTGGTTTTGCTGGTGGGTTCATTTTGTCTTTTAGATTCCACATATAAACAAAAAAATATGGTATTTTGCCGGGAGCCACACCGGCCTCTCTGGATGGCAATCACAGCAAGGAAATGGCAGTGTTTGCACAGCTCCTGCCATGAGAAACAAAAACTGGTATCTCTTTCTGCTACTACTGGCTCATGTTGGAAATGAGGCTGCTGGTATTGACCAGGCCTCACAATATTCCATATCAGACCAATATTCTGAACACAGATACCTCATAAGGAAAAGCATGTTCCTGTCTTTGCAAGAGAGATTTTAGATGAAAGCTCTGTGGATGATTGTCCAAAGGCTCTTCCTATGGGCCTTGCAGATCCAAGACTTAGACAATAAAGGGGGTTAAGAACACAAGAGTTACAATTGAGCCTGGCCCTGAAACAAAGATAAGGGCAAAACAGTTACTACATATATCTTTGCTAATTGGTGAAGCATAGCAGTCCCTTCCTCAAGGCCTACATTCCACAAACACCCTCCCTTACACTGGCAGCTGGGATGAGGATAGATAAGAGTAGCTAAAACATAAACCCAGATGCAAAGACTGACACATTTAGGGCCCCCATGGTAGTTTCCACAAACAAACCAATTCAGAAACATCCATCCTCTTGAGAGCCAAACAGAATGACTCTTAGCTTATCTATATACAATTTAACTTATATGTTCTCCTGTTTTTCACTAAGAGCATCCTGTTAATTCCTTGGTTATAAATTCACTATGACTGGGATAATTCTGCTGAATATCAAAAACTTGTTATCGCAAAAGGCCTCCCAATGTAGAAATTCTTTTCTCTGACTTCATGTTGTTGCTGAAACTTTAAATAAAGACACCAAAACCAACAGAGCAGAGATGCCTGCCTGGTGATCAGAAAGAATCTTGGGGCTCTCTCACTCTCTCTCTCACCGACACCATCCATCCTTCAGGGACCCCTGGACCTGCTGGAGCCGGCCTCCAACAGTATCTGTCTTTCTCTGCCTGACTTCACTTAGCAGAATACCCTGTAGGTCCATCTATGCTGTCACAAATGGCAAGGTTTCATTCCTTTTTATGGCTGAGCAGTAGACAATTCCTTTTCTTACTGCTGTTAGTTCTTTTTTACACAGTGGGCTCCAGAAGGGGTCTGCTGGCAAGATCCTCTCTCCATCCTTGCAGGGTCCTCCGGGCCTGTTTCCTCCCTTATGCTGCATCCTCAGCCCATCATTAGGCTGGACTCCCACCTCGGAGCTGGGACACATCTTGTTCCCTCTGCCTGGAGCACTTCTTCCCAGACCTTCCACAGCAACGCTCCCCACCCCATATCCAGGCCTTTCAAGTGGAAATAGGCTCCCATACCCTAGAGCATAAAGCAGAACCCTAATGCTCCCACCTTCCCACACCAGGAAACACTAATTAATAGCCTTCTCTCAAAGGAGCCCAGGTCTTCCTGCTTTTCCGCTGTCAGTGTAGATGAACCTGGTTACCACACTAAGGTGATCTGTTTCCAGAACAAAGAGATCTGCCTCTTTTCAGGCTGGTGGGTTGTCTCCAAGTTGACTAAAATGTTGAAAAGTGCTCCCAGACCTCTTAAGGGTCCAAGGACCCTATGCGGGCCCAGCAGCTAGGTGAGTGAAGAAACTGGGGAGTAGGACATGTTTAAATAGAGAACATTCCTAGAGAAAGAAGAAAAAAAGATAAATTGGGGCCAAAAAGGAAGAAGGCAGAATAGTCAGACTGAGGGCTGAACTTCTCTGAACATGGAGGCCAAGGGCCTGGGATGGAGCAGAAAGCCGCCTAAGAGGTTCTGAGGGAAAAAATGAGGGCAGTGGAGAGGTTACTGAAGAAAAAAAAGACTTAGAAATTGGGAGAGCCTGGAGGCCTCCAGTTACTAGAGCTAACTTTTCTGATGCAAATACAATAGTTAATTCAAAGTGGAGAAATGGGGGCGGGTGGCGCCTGGGTGGCTTCTTGGTTAAGTGTCTGACTTTGGCTTAGGTCAGGATTGCGGGGTTCATGAGTTCAAGTCCCTGATCGGCCTCTGTGCCGACAGCTCAGAGCCTGGAGCCTGCTTCAGATTCTGTGTCTCCCTCTTTCTCTTTGCTCCTCCCCTTCTCACACTCTGTCTCTCTAAAATAAATAAAAACATTTTAAAAATTTTTTAAAAAGTGGAGAAATGGGGAGAGCTGCACCTTGCAGGAGAGAAGACCCAGGAAGGACTGGGTGGGTGAAAGTAGCTGCTTTGCCCATCAGAGAAATGCCAGAGCTTCTGCCTGTAAGAAAAGCAGCAATAGAATGTACAGAAATAAAAGCGGACATAACCAATGAACGTTTGTGTCCAAGTTCACGAGGCTTTATCTGCACAATCACACCTTAATTTCAGTAGCTTATTCGGCAGCAAATCCTGATCCGAACTACCACGAGGCTATTTAGTCTTTTGGTAGCCGGCTCGGGTGACGTTTCACAGAATGGCTGCGGAACGGGAGGGCGCTGGGAGGCTGCTCAGGACCCTGCGGGAGGGCTCCCCGAGCGCACGGGACACAACGCGGTGCTGCTGCCCCGAAACCCGAGAGGCTGCGTGCATCGGCGCAGGGCCGTGGGGCAGCCTGGAAGCCTGTCTGTGCAGGGAAGCCGGCGGGGTTCCCTCCGTACCCCGTCCTCTACCAATGAGAGGGCAAAATGCAGGCGAGGTGGAGGAGGTTCAGCAGCGAGTTTACTCGCGCACGCATCGATGCATACACGCTTCACCATTCACAGACCGGGTTCATGGGAAAAGTGAGCCCGATTCTTAAAACAAGGCACTGACTGCGACAAGAGAGGAGAGAAACGCACGGTCCTCTGTGAGCACAGCTATGGGAGCCAGGAAACTGAGCCTCAGCCACTCGGCCACGCAAAAGACACGCCCTACCTCCTATCAGCTCTCCGCACCTTCTCCCCTTGGCTTCCGCTTCCGGCCGGGGGCGGGGCTTCCTGCAGCCGGGGCGGGGCTTCCGGCCGCGAAGTCGCAGCTTCCAGGCCGCCGGGGTGGGCAGGGCCCGGAAGCGGCGGCGGCGGCGGCGGCGGCGGCGGCGCGGGGACAGTAGGGCTGGCCATGGCTGCGAACCTGAGCAGGAACGGGCCGGCGCTGCAGGACGCCTACGTGCGGGTGGTCACCGAGAAGTCCCCGACTGACTGGTGGGAGTCGGGCGGGAGCGAACCGGGCCGGGGGCGGGAGGCCAGGGGACGCGGGTGCGCCGGGGCACCCTCCTCACCTACACCTACGCCGCGCTCCGTGAGATGCCGTCCGTACTCTCGTCACCCGCCGTCCCGCCAGTCCCGCGGTGCGTGGGGGTCCCACGGCGCCCCCCTTCCCCCCCGCCGGCCTCCATGTTGGCTTCCGCGCCAGGCTGCGGCGGACGACCGTCCGCACACAAAGGGGATCTCCGCAGCCGTTGGTGGGAGCATCTCCCCAAGCGCCCACTGCAGGGACGGGCCCTGGGCGTCGGGAGCCCGCCTGAGAATAGGAGCCTTGCCAGGAAGTCAAGGGTTCGGGTCCCCCGGGCTCTGTGAGTGTGGATTTCAGACCCTCCCTTTCTCCGAGAATAATCCTTCCTGTGCTTGAGCCGCACGGACACGAACGAAACGACGCTGTCTGGAAGGAGACCCCATAATCCGTCCACCTCCCCGTGACAGCCTCCAGTGGGCCGTCACTGTCCAGTACCCATCATGTAGTTGCTGGGGCTTTACGGTACCGGGAGCCTGTGTCCGAGGGCTCCAGGGTAACCCTGGGCGGCAACTCCGGGGTGCTGCGCGATCATTCTCTATCCCTTTCCCCTTTGCCTGAATTGTTTTCGCTGACCAGTTTTGAGCACTTCCGGTACTATGGAAATATGCTGAGTATGACGAACTAAGGTGACCGGCCTTGGTAGCCTTGCCCCTGGCAAGGTCAGGGCCCCCTGGGGGCGACCGCGCTGCAGTGAAGGGCTAGTCTCCGCGCCCCTGTACTGCTTCCTCTTCTCTGCTCTCCCTGGTGCCTAACACAGAGCGCTTTCTTACTGTGTGGGCTGTTGTGACACGACGAACATTCTAACCTTTTCTCCAGCCCTCAGTCTTGTTGGGGAGAGCTTGGGAACATAAGCTGCCTGGGTCAGCAGAGGCTCTGGGGCAGAGTTGATGTGGGTGTCCCGCGCGGGGCTGGTGCACACTTTTGCAGGGGAGCCAAGCAGCTCCTCTGTTTGCAGCACATCTAATGAGTGAGAAAGGGTGTCTGGTAACCCGTGGGATTTCTCTGCTTTCGCTTCTTCATTATGCTTAGGAGGTTCACCCACAAATCAGGCACTTATTTTCCTAAGAGTTCCTAGACGTCAGCCCCCATTCCACTTCTCTCCTGTTTCCAGAGAGCCCTTAGCCCTTTGCTGTTACTCCAAACCCTACTGACAGTATTGGCGAGTGCCCCCTTTCACATCCGCATGAGCCCACCTGACTCTGGAACCTGGGAGCGTCTTTGTCCCTCTCCAGTCCTGCTCAGCTAGGGTCTTGCTATCTTGTGTGCTCCTGAGGATGTGCTGTAGTGCTTGCTGACTTACCTAAGGACTCCTGGCCGTCCCTCTGGCTTCCTTCCAGGTCCTCTTCATTCTCAGTTTCCACTGATTTGGGGATGATGTCCCACAGCCCAACTGGCAGTTCAGGCCTCCCATGTTCCCAGCTTTTCTTTGGGCTTCTTCTCAGAGCTGTCTGCCACCACCCTGCTCTGAAACGTCCCCTCCCCACCTCCTCTCTGTCCCTGATGAGGGTGCTGGGCCTCTTTCCCTCTTACCATGTGACCAGCTGGCCTCTGTTCCCATTGCCACAGCCATTAAGTATCTCAACAGGTATGTGTGGCAGGGCCCCACTCAGCTGAAAAAATTTCTAGATCATGGTATTTCTGTGTGTAAACTTGAGCAGCTTCCTGTTTCACGTGAAATAAAGCCCAGACCTCTCACCTTGGCCAGCAGGCCCTGTGCAGCCAGCTCCTGACCCCTCCAGCTGCCCCTCCCACTTACCACACTGAGGCCACACCTGTTTGCCACCACTGTGGTGTTTCTCTTCCTCAAAGAGAGCTGGTTCCTCCTGAGAGTCCTCACTCCTGCCGCTTCCCCATTCTAGAGCACCCTTCCTCATCATCCCTGAGGGTCTCCCCAGACTTCTCAGCTTGGAGAGTCCTTCCTTGACTCCGCCATCCCTGTATGCACTCACATTTTCCTGTCTCCTGGTTTGACTTTCTCCAGACACATGGTTTTCTTGTCACCTTTCTCTTCACCAGAAAGGGTGGGGCCGGTCCGTCCCCAGTGCAGGGCTGCTGTGTGCGTTCAATACTCGGGTGAGACTGGACTGGGAAGGGCACAGAGTGCCGTAGAGGGTATCAGCAAGAGGAGGTGGGTCACGAAAGGTTTCACATGGAGAGTGGGTGGCATTGGGCTGGGACCCGAAGCTGGGTGGGGTAGGGGGCAGGCATGTCAACTCCCAATCTCAGATCTTTTTCTTGCTTCCCTAGGTTATTCTCCTAGACAGAGTCATGTTCACCTCTTATACCCATGTCACTGACTGACAGCACATTCTTGTCAGTGTGTTTCTTTCTTGTCTCCCATTAGAAAGTGAATTCCGTGCTCAGGACCTTTTTGGATGTATCTGAAGCTTCGTGCCCATCACCACAAGCAGGAGGTTCTTGGTACATGTGTTTGGAAGGGATGATTTGAGCTGCAAGTCCTTGTGCTGTGCACAGGCCAGCATACCGCCTTTCTGTGGTGATTTGAAAGAAGGATGGAAGTCAGTTGAACATGGGAATGAGCCTCTGATCTGGGAACATTCAAAAAGGTGGCTTGGGCTGGAGCCCAGGTAGAGGGAGTCAAGTTGGAGGGCAGGCAGCAGTTGTGGAGCTTGGCTCTTACTACTGTTGGGTCCCTTCTTGAAAGAGCTGCGCTGAGAAGTCTCTGCTCCCTCTTTGCTTGTCCAGTGTTTCCATCTTCCACAGCCAGGGCTTGGTGGCTTCAAGACATCCAACCTTCTTCCAGGAAGAAGGCTGGCCGGGACTCGGCCACCAGAATCTGTATGTCCACCTCCTCCCCCAACCTTTCCACTTATCTGCATGTTCCTTTTAGTGTCTCTCTCCTAGGAGACGTGTCCCCTGCGCCAACCAGACCCTCTGGGCCTGGGTTTTCTTTCTTCCGACTTCCTCAGGCTGGGCAGCTCTGCCCATTGCCTTAGCAAGGCCCTGGGGAAGCTGAGTGGACGCCAGTTTGGTTCCTTTTAGACTCTTTACCCCAGAGTCCCTGTCTGGCCAGCCACAGAAGGGCTGTGCTCAGAGCAGGGGGAGATGGCACATGAGACCAGAGTTTGCCTTTGACTTGCTGTCTCCTGGGTCAGCATCCCTACCCCATGCTCCACCAGCCTGGAGGTGAGCTCCTTGCGGAGTTGGCGTTGATGGTTGGGCTGCGTGCAGACTGTGGAGAAGCCATCTGTTCCAGAATGTTCTCCTTGGGTAACCTTTGTTCTGGTCAAGGAACTTTCTATGCCCCACATGTCATAAAATCTGTATTTTCTCAACACCACTGGGGCTCAAGTTTTTGAGAACAGATCTTTCCCAAGGTTCTTAATGAATAATTATTCTTACAGGAAAATGCAGGGGTGGCCTAGAGTTTACCTGTGGAGAGTTAAGGCTCCTCCAAAAAGGGAATTTGCATGACTTCATGGTGAGTCATGGCCTGTGTGGTTTCTGGGTTTTTCATAAGAGTTTGAAGCCCAGAGAGACCTGCTCCACGAACTCTTCGGGCTTTCAGAAGGCGGAGCAGATACGCACAAGGATGTTGGGCGACGTTCCGAAATGCCTCATGTACTTCTCCTTGCGGGGCTCTGGGTTTGGGAATACGCAGGTATCTTTTCTCAGATTTAAAAACCTGGTAGACAAGTGAGTATTTCACACATGAATGTGTAGACAGTTACCATAAAACTTTCCAGCTTAGGGGCACCTCCTATGGCTTAGTTGGCAGAGCGTGTGACTCTTGATCTCTGGGTCATGAGTTCAGGCCCCACGTTGGGCATAGAGCTTCGTTGAAATCAAATCAAACAAGGGACCTGGGTGGCTCAGTCGGTTAAGTGTCCAACTCTTGGTTTCAGCTCAGGTCATGATTTCATGGTTCGTGGGTTCAAGCCCTATGTCGGGCTGTGTGCTGACAGTGCAGAACCTGCCTGGGATTCTCTCTTAATCTCAAAATTAATAAGTAAAACTTAAAAAAAAATCAAACAACCTTTCCAACACGGCGTTGGCGCCTGGCTGGCTTAGTGGAGCATGCGACTCTTGATCTCTGGATTGTGAGTTCAAGTCCCACGTTGGGCATAGAGCTTCTATAAAATCAAGTCAGACAAACTTTACAGTCTAGTTTCCCTCACAGTAGACATAGGCTTCCCTTTATAAGTTTGTCCCTCAGGGCAAGTCCCTGTGGGTGAGAGGTAAGAAGACGGGCCAGCGTGGGGCTTGTGTTACTGTCATGCTGAGCTCTGGTGGGTGTGGCCAGGGCAGATAGCGCCTGGCTCACTGGCTACAGAGCTCGCCTGTGTTTTGTTTCAGGGCTCTCTTCACCTATGAGGGGAACAGCAATGACATCCGCGTGGCCGGCACAGGAGGTGAGTATGACTAAGTAAGGGGGTGAGGAGGCCAGTGGGGGAGGGGGGCAGGGGGAGTGAGTGGTAGCCATCGGAGTCCGCCACCTTTCCATGGTTGCATCACTGTTGGGGAGTTGGACACAGTTTTGTTACCCAGCAAATGCTCACCAGTGCATTCTCTACTTGCCACACGAGTGATTCTGGAGCCTGTTCTAGAAAGCTCCTCCCTCGTAAGGGCTGCTGCTGGCCATGCTCTCCCGCTCACTGTGATACCTCAGGCAGTGGAGAAGTGCAGGGTTCAGCAGCCTGCATTTCCAGCACCACCCCCAGTGGTGCTCAAAGGGCTCTGCTGTGTGTACCCTGAGGAGGGGCCCAGGGCTGCCCCAGGTCTCTGTGGCCCTATAGCTAAAGTACCCGACCTGGCTCCTGGCCAGCTGATGAGGACCACAGCCTCAAGTGTCAGGAGAATGGCTGAGGACGCCTCACTCCTGTGCCCCCATCTCTCCCTTGCCTCACATGGAGGATCTAAGAACTGAGCCTGAGTGTGACTGTGGGACGTTCCCACCTCCTCAGGACCCTCTTGGTGGCCCTGGAGTCTGAGTAGACTCGTAGCTAGAGCAGGTGACTCCCAGCAGGCCTATTCCAGAGCCCTCGGTAGGTCCAGACAATGGCAAGGTCGTTGCAGACTCTCCGTTTGGAAGCCTGATGCCCAATTTGTAGCAGATATGATAGTTTTACTTACAGAATTAACTGGGGCTTGTATAGGAATGGTTTTTAGACTGGTGTAATGTAAAACATCACCTGAGGTCCTTAGGCCACCTGGGTGGCTCAGTCGGTTGAGTGTCCAGCTTCGGCTCAGGTCATGACATCATGGCTCGTGGGTTTGAGCCCTGCGTGAGCTCGCTGCTGTCAGTGCAGAGCCCTCCTAGGATCTTCTGTCCCCCCCTTTCCCTGCTGCTTCCCCGCTTCCGCTCTCTCTCAAAAATAAATCTTTAAAAAAAACAATCACCTGAGGTCCTTGTCACAAATGCAGATCTTGGGCCCCACCCAGCTCCTTTAAGTCAACTCAGTGGGGGCAGGCCCAGGAATCCGATTCTGACCCAGGTGACACTGAGAACCCCTGGTTTAGAGCCAGTGTGAGTTTCGTCTCCTGGTGGACAGTGCGCCAGGACAGGCAGCAGGTGTGAGGCCCCTCACCTCCTTGTGACCTGCTGCAGAGGGAGGCCTGGAGGAGATGGTGGAGGAGCTCAACAGCGGGAAGGTGATGTACGGCTTCTGCAGGGTGAAGGACCCCAACTCCGGCCTGCCCAAGTTTGTCCTCATCAACTGGGTATGTGGAACTGAGGGCTGTCAGTTTTCATCCAGGTGTGGCCCAGAAGAACTCCCTTTCCTTCTTGCCTCTGCCTTCTCTTCTGGAGCAGAGAAGGACTTGACTTCAGGGCAGCACAGAGGTGGTGAATGAACAGAACAGTGGATTAAGTCATTGTGGCCCAAAGGATAACGGGGGCCTGGCCAGCGCAGAATCCCCAGTCCCTCTCCCCCAAGCCCAGAATTATTCCTGCAAAATGGAGTACAAACAGTCATGGGATCCCTTGTCTCTGTCCCCTTCAGAGTAGTCATCCTGAGGGACCAGGGGCCCTGGAGAAGGCCCAGAACACAGGACCAGTGGGTGGGAGTAGAAAGTTCTCAGCTGACCCCTGCCCATGGAAGCTGGTAGTCATCCTGCATCAAGAACCTCCCTGACTTGGAGGTATGGGCCTTGCCTAGTCCTCTGCTTTAGAGTCCCAGCTTTGTCTTTTCTGGGACACAGGGATGCCACTGGGTCCCCAGGGAAGGCAGCTGCTTCAGGGGGCAGGGCGGGGGGAGGGATTGGTGAGTCATGCTGGGTGTGTTGTGTTGCAGACTGGAGAGGGTGTGAACGACGTGCGGAAGGGAGCATGTGCCAACCACGTCAGCACCATGGCCAGCTTTCTGAAGGTGAGGGCTGCTCCCTGAGGGCCTCACAGAGTTCGCCAGGCCCCCAGGCCCCTGGGTGTATGTGAGCAGGAATGGCAGCCAGAGTTGGAAGTGTGTCCTACGCCCTAGTACTCTGTCTGGACTTGAGTACTCTTGTACTGCTGCACTGTTGTTCAGCAGGTGCTCGGGAAGCCACACTGCGGCCAGAGCCACCAGCAGGCTGGCCTCAGTGGGGAGGAAGGATGAATGACTGTCCTTTTTGAGCACAGAGAAACACACTGGAGCTGGTCCTGGGGCAGGGCAGGGCTTGGGTTCTGCTAGTTTGTGACTGTTGCTGGGATCTGGAGGAGAACAGTGTGTGTGCCCAGGCACCTCCTTCAGTGCCAAAAGTGTTTGTTGTTTGCTTGTCGGGTAACTTTATGCATCTCTTTGGTTACCGGCAAAGAGACTCAGCATTTGGATTTCAGGTTCTGCCAGTGCTCCTCCAGATGTGCCTAGCTTTCTCTTCTAGGAGCTGAAAGAGGATCCCAAGCTTATTAGTGTATACTAACAGTGTGTGAGGTCATGGATTGCACTTCTCAAGGAGAAGTCAGCGTCTTGCTTTTTGTAGAAAATGAGTTTCCAGACTCTTTTTATTTTTTTATTTTTTATTTTTTTAAATATTTTTATTTATTTCTAGGAGAGAGAGAGACAGCATGAGCAGGGGAGGGTCAGAGAGAGAGGGAGATACAGACTCAGAAACAGGCTCCAGGCTCTGAGCTGGCAGTCAGCACAGAGCCCGACGCGGGGCTCGAACCCACGAACCGCGAGATCATGACCTAAGCGAAAGTCGGACGCTTAACCGACTAAGCCACCCAGGCGCCCCCAGACTCTTTTTAAAGTTTGCTTTTGTTCATGAGAAAAAAGCTGTTTAACGCCTGGGCAGAGAGCGTGCCCCACATGAAACAAGCTGTAGCCAGTGCCACAGAGGGCAAAGACCTCGTGCCCGCACTGGGACAGGTACAAGTTTGCCTCAGGGTGGTTTGTCAGCTGTGAGCAGAGTGTGCCTAGATTCCCAGCAGGGCCCCTGCCCTTGAGCCTTGGCGTCAGTTGTCTGTGCCGTGCGGACTGCAGTGTGCGTCCTGTCCTCTCCTGGAGCTGCACCTCCTGAGCGCTCTCCTGCTGTAGGGGGCCCATGTGACGATCAACGCGAGGGCCGAGGAGGACGTGGAGCCTGAATGCATCATGCAGAAGGTGGCCAGAGCCTCGGGTGCCAACTATGCCTTCCACAGGGAGAGCGGCCGTTTCCAGGACACGGGCCCCCAGGCCCCAGTGGTGAGTGCTGCCTGGGTGGGCAGTGGGGCGGGAGGCCTGCAATTGCCCTGTCCAGATTGGCTGCACCCACCCTGGATGGTTTATCCCTCATGGGGCTGGGCTTCTGCCTACCTGGCTTCCGGTCCCGGAGCCAGATCAAGGTGCAGGTGGTGTCCCCATGGCCGACAGCAGTGGGAGCTACCCCTAGTGGGGCAGGCGCTAGTGGCCATGAGGAGCAGCCCTCGACGCTGTCTGGTCCACCGGCTGTTTGGAACCTTCTTACTGGCTCTGTGCTCGGAGGCTCTCTGCAGGGGCAGTGCAGTCCTCCCCGAGGCCACAGCACCAGTGTGTCCTGCACAGCCCCGGATGGGGGCCACCGCAGAGGAACTTCAGGTGGTGGATGGGCAGACACACCTGCTGGCCTCTAGTCCTGGCGCCAGGTTGAGGGGCCCAGTCCCCTGATGCCCAGCTGGAGTCATTGGAGATTCCCGGGTGCTGTCCAGTGCAGTCAGCTACCTGTGGCTGGTGGACCAGCCTCCTAGAAATGGCCCCAGGCCAGACGCCGGCCTCAGAACCTGCTTGGCCTCCATCCACAGCGGCCTGGTGCAGCCAGAGACCCCCTCAGTGTTGCCGAGGGGTTGAAAGTTTCATTGCCTGGTGGTTTCCAGGGCCATCGGGCCAGCTTGGTTCTGGTCTTGAGAGGCCCTGGGCCAGTGCCCCTGCCAGGCGCCGTCCTAAGGGTTGTCGCTAGTGTCCTGCGGGTGGTCCCGTGGGGAATCCTCTGTCCTCTGCAGGGCTCCGTGTACCAGAAGACCAACGCCATGTCTGAGATCAAAAAGGTTGGCAAAGACAGCTTCTGGGCCAAAGCAGAGGTGAGTGCCCTTCGCAGAGATTGAGTGCTTCCTCTCTCTTCCTCGGTTTTTCTCACAGTGAGCCCCTAGGACATGTGTTCTGTTAGTGCCCGTTTACAGGCTGTCAGACTGAGGCTGACAGGGCTTGCGGGCAATTACCCTCACTCCTGCACTCAGGCCGCATACCCCCAAGGCGGCACTCGCAAGAACTCTAGGGTGGACTTGGGGAGAGGGAGCAGGTGTGCCTGCGGCATGGGTGCTGAGTGGGCTGTGGGCATGGCTCTCCCCGCAGAAGGAGGAGGAGAACCGCAGGCGGGAGGAGAAGCGGCGGGCGGAGGAGGAGCGGCAGCGGCTGGAGCAGGAGCGCCGAGAGCGGGAGCTACGTGAGGCCGCCCGCAGGGAGCAGCGCTATCAGGAGGAGCAGGGCAGTGAGGCTGCGCCCCAGAGGTGAGGGCCCAGAGGCTGGGTGGAGGGAGGGTCCCAAGCAGGCGACTGGGCTGCAGCTCCCCCCTGTGCCCCTCCCAGCAGGACGTGTGAGCAGCCAGAAGTTGTTTCGGGGAGCAGACAGGAGCAGGTGAGACTCGTCTGTCCAGTAACGCGGCGGTCCCTGGGAGGGTCCTGTGGCCATTTAGGCAGAGTGGAGCCGAGGGCGCACATGGGCACGTCTGAGGTGGTGGTGGAGATGAGCGTGAAGGGCAGAAGCAGGCGTCTAAGACGAGGCCAGGGAGCCCCTCTCATGGCTCCTGGGCCCCTGCTCACTGCCGGATGCTCTCCTCCCGCCCCCCCAGGAGCCTGGCAGTCAGCAGCCAGCACATCCACGGGACATTTTCAAGCAGAAGGAGAGGGCCCTGTCCACCACATCCATCTCCAGCCCCCAGCCAGGTAAGCCTTCCCTCTCTGGCCCTAGCCCTTCAGTGGGGGCCAGCCAAGGGGTCCTGGGGTCCCAGTGCAGGGTCCCCCGAGGTGGCAACAGATGTGTCAGAGTGTGACAGACACAGTGAGCAGGGAGAACCCGTGCTCTTGAGAGCAGTTTCTGAGAGGGGAGCCTGGGCCTCAGGTGTCTTTTCCCTGCCCTCAGCCTCGCCTCTCAGAGATCTAGAAGGGAAGGGCCATGTGTGGCTTCAGAGGGGAGACCCTCCGGCCTGACCCCATAAACTCGTGGTACAGCTTGCATGTTGGTTCATAGCTGGCCCCAGGAGCCTCTGTCCTCTGAGGGCGCTCTCTGGCCCCTGAGGACCCAGGACTGCGCCGTGTGTGTGCACATCTGTGCGCCCACACTGTGGTGTTTCTGCAACTGTTCTATGTCCCCATTCACTCTCTGTGATGGCCACTGTCCCAGGACAGGCCCACCAGTGCAGGGCCCGAAACAGTGGAGACTGTTCCTTCTTCCCCTTTGTCAGCTCTCGTGTGTTTGCCCTTGGTCTGCAGGCAAACTGCGGAGCCCCTTCCTGCAGAAGCAGTTCACCCAACCAGAGACCCAGCTCAGCAGGGAGCCCGTCCATGCCGCCTCAGGGCCCAGGCCAGGCAAGGCACTTGGCCACCCATGGGAGGCTGAGGGTTTGGGTGCGGCAGAGACACTGCGGGGTCCTCCCCTCCATGGGCTCAGAGTGAGCTGCACCCTCCCATGCAGATCTCCGTGAGGAGCTGGCGCCCAGCACACCGCCGTGTCTGGTGCAAGCGGAAGAGGAGGAGGCTGTGTACGAGGAGCCCCCAGAGCAGGAGACCCTCTATGAGGAGCCCCCGATGGTGGGTCCCCTGCAGTGGAGTGTGGTTGTGAGGAGGCCATGTTACCAGAAACACCCTCCTCAGCCATACCACTTGTGGGATGCCTGACTTTCTGATGGCGCGCCCCATGCGGGTTATCTTGTTTAATCTTGGAGCAGCCCCGGGCGAGAAGTTGTCTGGCACACTCTGCCATGTGGGAGGCCCCAAGTTGGGGAGCATCGCTGGGGTGGTGGGGCGATGGCAGCCCCTGCTTTCTGTGCGAGAACTGGTAACTAGGACCCCAGATTCCTCTTCTCTCCGTCCTTGGGCAGGTGCAGCAGCAAGATGCTGGCTCTGAGCATGTGGACCACTACCCAGGGCTGAGCGGGAAGGGGCTCTGTGCCCGGGCCCTGTACGACTACCAGGCAGGTAATGTGCTCAGACTGCAGGGCCCCACATCAGGATACAGGCCTTGGGGGCTTTCTTGGGGGGGACAGAAGGGTGAGGGGAGAATGGGGTGGATTCCCACACAGCCCGGGCCTTCACGTGCCCTCTGGGCAGCTGCCCGATGTCTGGTTGTGTGAATCCCGGCTGCCAGCGCCCCACTGAAGCCTGAAGGTGTGACCAGAGGGGTGGGTGCATGGTGGATGCTGGGTCCCGAGTGAGCCTGGGTGGAGGCCCTGGGGGGGCGGGGGGTGGGGGAGGAGCTGTTGTGTGGTGTTGGAACAGGTGGGGGGCTGGGGCCCAGGCACCCCAGCTCCAGCACCGGCTCACCCTTCTGCAGCCGACGACACTGAGATCTCCTTTGACCCTGAGAATCTCATCACGGGCATCGAGGTGATCGATGAGGGCTGGTGGCGTGGCTACGGGCCTGACGGCCACTTTGGCATGTTTCCTGCCAACTACGTGGAGCTCATTGAGTGAGGACCCCCCCACCGCTGGCCGCTGCGAGGCCATCCTCCCCTTCCCCACCCAGGCGTGCTTTCCTTCTGGCCGGGGGACATGGCGTGCGTGGCGTGAGAGCCACTTGGCAGTCCTCCAGGAATGGGACCCCCAAAGAAGATGAGCCCTTGGGCCTTCGCAGACGCCTCAGTGCAGCTGATTCCCAAACCTGCTTCCAGCAGCTCCCGCGCCGCCCCCCCCCACCTCCACCCCACCAGCCTGGCCTTTGAACCCCACAGAGGACACTGAGCCAAGCCCTACCCATGGCCAGTCCCTCAGTGGCCTCTGCCTGAGGAGTGCACTAGCAAGATGGGTGGTCTGAGCAGAGGTATTTGCCTTTATCTCCTCTTCCTCTTGGCTCTGAAGAGTGGTGGTTATAGCTGTTAGTGACCCTTGGGAACAGTGAACTTAGAGTTCATGACCAAAGTCCCAGGGGCCGTGACAGTTTGGGCAGGTCAGATCTTCCTTCTGGAACCTGCCCTGTGCCTCAGTTCTGTCCCTCTGCCGGGGCTGAGCATGCCCCGCTCTGAGAGTATGAGGGAAGGATGGGACTGTCTGCAAACACAGGTCCCTCTGTGTGCCACACCCCCTCACACTGGCCTCGGCCTGTGCCTGCTGTCCAGCCCCGGCTGTCCTGGCCTGTCGCTTTCAGATGAAAATTGCCCCGCACAGGCCCCAGTTCTGACCTGCCCTGCTGTGGCCCGAATGCCCCCGTGTGGAAACAGATCCCCTCCTGGGTGTCTGGGGGTGCGTGTGCAGGTGTGTGTGTGCACATGCACCCTCAGACCTTGGGCAGACAGCCACCTGGGAGAGGCATAAACATGAAGCTGTGACCACAGTCAGCCTCTTGGATTTCAGTTCTCTGGGAGGAGCCGAAGGGCTGCCCTCCCTGCTCTCGGGACCCTGTGCCTGCAGGGAGCTGAGCCTGTGTGCACATGTGCATGGAGTGAGGTGCCCGGCACCCCCCTAATGCCGCAGATTATGGTTCCTTGTGCTCAGGCGGGTGCTGGGTGGAATCAGCGTGGGGCACAGGCCGAGCTGAGGGGACCACTGGGCCCTCATCTGTCCCTCAGGCTGTTGCAGGCAGGCCTTACCACATCCCAGATTCTCCATCATGAAGACAAGGCCCATCCAGCTTTGGAGGCTCCATGAGTCAGGGTCACAGACTTCAAGACCAGCTGTGGGCTTGTCCTCAGACATGGGGATGCCTGGGAGGTGAGGCTTGGTCCCTGGGGCTGCAGGGACAGTAGAGGACACCCCGTCTGCGGGAAGGTGGCCATGAAGTGATGCTGTCTTGAATGCAGTCCCTGCTCATTGTAGAGACACCTGAGTGACTCCAGGCACCGAGATCGTAGAGCAAGGTCACCAAGTGGCTGTTCGGGTTTTAGGGTCGCCATGGGGCTTGTTAGAAGTTACCCGATAGCCCAGGTTGGGGACCAGCCTCCTGCCCCTGATTCCTGGGGCCCTTGCACCTAAATGGGGGTGGGTGGGGAGGGCTGTTGAACCCCCAGCTGAAGGCCTTGGGAGCCAGGCATCTGGAGCCACACTGGACTCAGGTGGTGGGAGGAAGTGCCTTTATTGCCAGAAGCCCACTCCTCACTTGGCCTTGCCCTGGGCAGCCACGGCTTCCATGGCCTTGCGCACGGTTTCCTCATCACCCAGGAAGCGCATGGGCTTGGTGGGCTTCAGTGCCTGGTCCAGCTCGTACACGATGGGGATCCCCGTGGGCAGGTTCAGCTCCATGATGGCCTGGTCTGACATGCCTGGACCGGGGGAACAGGGTCCTTAGTTCCTGCTGGCCTGTCTGCCAGGCAGCTGCCTGCTCTCACATTCAGCTGGCCCCATGACCTTTAAGGGCCACAGAGCTGGCTCAGCCAGGCGTCAGCCCTCACACCCCCAGCATTACTGCCACAAAAATGTGCTTGGGGAAGGTCAAGCCAGAAGTGAGAGATGGAGCACCCTGCAGAAGTAGCCAGGGTGAACAGGGACCTTGCACCCCCAGCTTGGAGCTGCTGTTGACCTGGGGCAGTGCCATTGGACTCCTCTGGCCAGATAGATGGATGTTCGGCTTCTAAATTGTAGACATCAGGAGCAGGGGTGCTCCTGACAAATGTGCTGGAGGGACTGTGAGAAAGGGCTCTGGTGGCCAAGGTGGAGGGAGGCTCTGCTGGGTATAAAGGGCACGGTTTCCCAGGGAAACCTGACCCTGCCTGCCTCCACAGCCCCTGGCCTGGAATAGCAGCTCGACCTTTGCTGTGCCTGACACCCCACCCCCTCAGCGTGACTTAAGGAAATGTTCTCCAGGCAGTGGGAGAAAGGCCTCCATGCTTCCCTCCCAGATGGGGCCCCTGGAAGGCGGACAAGATGGTCTTAACACTCAGTGTGAGGACCCAGCGTCCTGGGGAGGGTGGGCTGGGGCTAGCCAGTCCTCAGGGGCCTGTCTGTGCTCTGGCCAGCTGCCCATCGACCCCCAAAGCAGGAGGTTTGGAACCTCACACCTTGCCTGCCGTCTGTCCCTTTCACAATCCCCACAAGCTTGAAGGCCATTTGGATGTTTAGACTCCTGAGGGTCTGTGCAACTGTCTAAGGTATCAGAGGGGCCTCAGTGGAGAAGCATGCATGCAGTGGTGGGGGGACCCAGCTATAAGACCCCTGGCTAGCGCTGCTCCAAACCCTGCACCCTTCTTTGGACTGGTCTTACCTTTGCCTGGCATGGGTGTAAGCTGGGACCCTGCCCTGGGCCTCATGTCCAATGGCAAGCAGTACTGGGAGGAGCCCCATGAGCACCCCCCCAAAACCAGAGAGGGTGAGATCCAACAAGTGAAGTGACTTGACCAGGGTCACACAGTAAATGTGGAGTCAGATGGCCCTGCCTTTGCCCAGCTGGGTGTCCTTGGGCATGGCCTTCCTTCTCTTGCCCAGGCTTGTGTCCAGGAAGCCCCTGTGCAGGGCCTGGACCTTAGGTCAGTGGTGCCAGATGTCTTCACCCACAGTCTTTAGAAGGAAAGTCATTGTACACAAACAAGTGAGACATTTTACAAAGCTTTTTTTTTTTTTTTTTTCTTAAAGTGGCTTCTCAGTTCAATTCAGTTTGAAGTCCCCACCCTGGGGACTCCTGTCTGCACAGCTGCCTCCACCACACGGGTTACTTGGCTGACCTGAGAAGTTGGGGCCTGACTAATTCAAGGGCATGTACCCCCCCACCTCTGTGCACACCCCACGAGCTAGGCCTCACCTTCCAGGTGCTTGACGATGCCTCGCAGGCTGTTCCCATGGGCAGCGATGAGCACTCTCTTGCCAGCCTTGATCTGGGGAGCAATCTCCTCGTTCCAGAAAGGGAGGGCCCGGGCGATGGTGTCCTTCAGGCTCTCGCACGTGGGCAGCTCTCCAGGCTTCAGGCCTGCATACCGACGCTCCTGGGGGTGTCCACACTGCTGTTTTATCCCCAGAAAGCCAGACCCCTCACCCCAGCTGCCATCCCTGGGACCCCTGCCCTAGACCTGCCCCTGGTGCCCCAAGAAGCCCACCTTGCTGATGGAGCTGTAGTAGGGGTGCTTCTCATCCATGGGGGGTGGCGGGATGTCAAAGGAGCGCCTCCAGATCTTCACCTGCTCCTCCCCGTGTTTGGCGGCTGTCTCTGCCTTGTTGAGGCCTGTGAGGCCCCCATAATGCCTCTCGTTGAGGCGCCAGGTGCGCACCACAGGCAGCCACATCTGGTCTGTGCTGTCCAGGATGGTCCAGAGGGTGCGGATGGCTCTTTTCAGCACCGATGTGTAGCAGATGTCAAACTCTATCTTGGCGTCCCTGATGGCTTCGGCGCCCCGCTTGGCCTCCTGGGCCCCCTTCTCACTCAGCTCTGCATCGAACCAGCCACAAAAGCGGTTCTCCTGGTTCCAGGTGCTCTCACCGTGCCGAACCATCACAAGGCGGTGGGTGGACATGGTGGTGGTGTTGGCGACCGTGGCAGGCTCCAGACAGGGACAGCCGCCTCCCAGGTGCACCCAGTTTTATAACAGTCTGTCCCCAGCCCCCACCCTGGCCAACTGCCAGTCAGCATTCCAGGCCGGACAGGCGGCGGCAGGTGGCCAGTAGCAAAGCCTGGGGGGAGGGCAGGCACAGAACCGAACTTAAAATAGCCCCACCAGCCACTGTTGCCTGGGCTGGGTGGGGCTGCTGAGCAGGACCCGGCGTGCAGGGCACAAGTCAAGGGACCCAACAAACCTGAGCGGGGGAGGGCTGGCAGGAGTAGAGGGGGTCTCCAGAGGAGGACTCCTCTGTCCCAGGGGGGCTGACACTCAAATGGAGGCACAATCCTCTGGTCCTTGTTAACACAAGTGGGGACATGCCTGCATCTCAGTGAGGAAACTGGCCCATGTAAAGGGGAGCCAGGAGATGTGTGCATGCATGCACATGAATGTGTGCACACATGTGCATGCCTGCTGTGTTGCATGTACACACGTGCCCATATCTGGTGCTTGTTGCCTGTACACATGTGCATGTGTGTGAGCTGCCAGAAGTTCCTTCCCCTAGTGGCTCGACTGCTCACCCGGGTGTGAGGGCCACATACTGGCTTTTCTTAGGAGTACTGGACTTCCTCCCCACGTCCCGCTGCTCTGACAGGCCCTGCCCACAGAATGAGGCCTTGTGAGAGCCTGTGGCTGATGGCTGGACTGGGAGGAGCTGTGACATCATCTCCACAAGTCCCCAGACGGGAGGGGGTGGGGAGTAATGAAAGGTCAGGTTGCTGTGGGCAGAGCCAGGGAGCTGGTGGGAACCGAAGCCCTGAGGAGAGAGGTCCAGCCCTGCAGGGAGAGCAGCAGGCAGCAGTGTGGGCAACAGGTCAAGGCCAAGCGGGCAGAGCTATTTCCAAGATAACCTGGGGAGGTGGAAGGGCTGGGCCAGAAGAAAGAAGAGGGTGCCCTTGTTTCCTCTTGGGTCCTTTGGTCAAGCTCTGGTGCACGTCTGCCATCCCCTCTTCCCCCCCACCTGCCATCACCAAAGCTAGGCTCACCCCTCCCCACTGAAACCACCTCTAAGCAGAAAGAGAAATGCGAGTCATGCTCCCCAGGGATCCCAGGACCAGAGGCACTGGTTGCCGGGTTTATGCCCAGCTAAGCAAGAGCACCCAGAAGTGGGCTGAGGGTGGTGCCAGGGGCCTGCCCAATACGACTTCTGCATTCCAATTTTGGAAGACGGAGGCCTCAGGGGCAAGGGCTGCGCCCTCATGAGGGAGCCTGCCCCGGTGACCACACCCTCACCCAATCACACTTCTGAAAATGGAAAAGGGTGAGCAGGAGACTAGCAGTAGTAGGTCAGCTACTACACTGAGACTTGGCCCTGACATGCTTCCCTCCATCCCTGCCGTCCACTTCGGGGAGAGCCTCCCAGCTCTGGGCTCCTAACATGGAGGCTGCCCAACCCCACCTGCCATGGGCAGTCCCCCTCCCCCTCCTGACAGTGCCACACATAGGTTCTGCTGCTCCAGCTCTACCCCTGTTAAAGCCACATCTCCTATATATGGCCAACTTTTTGTCCCCTTAACCACTGACCAGGCCCCAGGCAGGAAGCTCAGGCTCCTGTCGGCGAGAAGGCCGGTACAAGCAGCTGTTCTAGTTCCTCCAGGCTTCTAGGGATGAGTGAAGGGGTGTAGGGAGATGGGAGGGGAAGTAAAGGGGTAGAGACAGCCCCTTACAGGTGCAGCAGGAGGCAAAGGACTCAGCCATGACTGAGTTCTGGGGGCCAGCGTTCCAGGCAGAGGGGCCAGAGAGGAGCAGGTTCCCACAGGAGAGCAGACAGGTGTGTGCCAGGGGGGCATGAGGGGCTGGACCCTGACACAGGTCACAGGGGAGTTTGAAGCATGGCCGTACTTTAAAGTCATTGCAGCTGTGAGAAGCTGTCTGGAGGCAGTGGTGGCAGCAGGGACCCTGTTGAAGGAAACAGCCTGGCCTGGGGTGCAGACGGGGTGCCCGCCGAGAGGCTGCAGGACTAGGGAGGCTTCTGCCTGGAGGAGCTAGGAGCAGAGGGTCCTGGCCTCTGTGCTGCAGACTATGACTCACTCCACAAGCATGTGCTGTGCAAGCTGGTCCATCCGCTGTGCCTGGGTGGCTCAAGCATTGGGGGTGCTGCAGGGGGCAAGTGTGGCCCTGCCCGAGGGGGCCTGCATCTCAGTGAGCGGACACTGGCGGCACCACGCCTGGCCTGGCCATTGGGTGGTGACGAGGCCACAGAGAAGGGAGCTAGGGGGCTGCTGTATTCACAGGGTGGTCCTGGAGAGGTGGAGGGAGCATCCTGGGTGCAGCTGTGAGTCCTAGACAGACGCAGAGAGCAGATGTCGGGGAGCAGGGAGAAGGAACAGCAGATGGATGATGCAAGGAGGTGGGAATCGAAGTTCCACGAAACAGCGGTGACTTCACCATTTTTATTTCCAGGATTGCCCAGCTCTACACCTGGCAGTGCACCCCAGTGTGCAGGGAAAGCACTCCAGAGAATCCCTCTGGTCTGAGGAGCAGAAATGAAGCCCCTGCAGGTCAGGGGTGGGGCTATCTCCCAACGTTCCCTTCCTCCCCACCCCAGATCCTGCGTAAGAACGTGCAGGTGGTATCGTGATGGCAGCGCAGGCTGCCCTCCAACCAGAGGCATGTGCCGCAGCTACTCAGCCCTGAGGCCTGGGTGCAGCCGCAGGCACTGTGCAGCAGGGTGGGGAAACTGAGGCCCCAGATTTCTGGCCAGAGGTCTTGGGAGGAAGGCCCCAGGGAGCTTTGAAGTGGCAGGGCAAGCATGGAGAGGAAGGAGATTAGGTGAGAGATCCAGTGTAGTTCTGGGCTGTCTGCCGTTGGCACCTGTGGGATCTGACTGCAGATGTGCACCACAGGCCCTATGCTGACCACTGTCTGCACAGACACAGGACCGACCTGACTAGTAACACTGCACACAGGGAATGGGCACAAGACAGCAGCAGAAGGCAAGTGATCTAACTCCTGCCCAGACAATACAATCAACGTTCTCCCTGGGATTTAAATAAGCCCAGACTCTCATCAGCACTGTTCCAAATATCTAGTGGCTGTCCAGTTTTCCCAACACCATTTGTTGCAGAGAAAGTCCTGCCCCATGGTATATTCTTGGTCCTTTGTCATAAACAAATTGACCATGATGTGTGGGTTTATCTCTGGGTTCTCTGTTCTGTTCCATTGGTCTATGTGTCTGTTTTTATGCCAATAATGGTTTTTTTTTTTTAATGTATTTATTTTGAGAGACAGACAGAGAGCGAGCGGGGGACGGGCAGAGAGAGAGGGAGACACAGAATCCGAAGCAGATTCTGGGCTCTGAGCTATCAGCACAGAGTCCGATGCGGGGGTCGAACCCATGAACTGTGAGATCATGACCTGAGCCGAAGTGGGACGCTTAACCGACTGAGCCACCCAGGTGCCCCAATAATAGCGTTTTTGATTACTTATGGAGTGTGATGCCTCCAGCTTTGTTCTTTTTTCTCAGGATTGCTTTGCTATTCATGGTCTTTTGTGATTCCATATACAATTTAGGACTATTTTTTCCATTTTGAGAGAAATGCCATTGGAATTTTGATAGGGGCTGCATTGAATCTGTAGATTGCCTATTTTATTTTTTTAATATTTTTATTTCTAGGAGAGAGAGAGAGAGACAGTGTGAGCAGGGGAGGGTCAGAGAGAGAGGGAGTCACAGACTGAAACAGGCTCCAGGCTCCGAGCTGGCAGTCAGCACAGAGCCTGACGCGGGGCCCGAACCCACGAACCACGAGATCATGACCTAAGCGGAAGTCGGACGCTTAACTAAGCCACCCAGGCGCCCCTAGATTGCCTATTTTAAAAATGTTTATTGGGACACCTGTGGGGCTCAGTCGGTTAAGCATCCAACTTTGGCTCAGGTTATGAACTTGCGATTCGTGGATTCGAGCCCTGTGTCACACTCTGTGCTGACAGCTCGGAGCCTGGAGCCTGCTTCTCATTCTGAGTCTCCCTCTCTCTCTGACCCTCCCCTGCTCACAATCTCTCTCAAAAATAAATTAACAAAAAATTTTTTTAATAGATTCGGTCTTATAGATTCGGTCTTAATATTGCTAGTTTGTTCATTGTTTCTGTTGATTTGCAATTCCTTTGTTCCTTCCTCTTTTGGTCTGTGATTTGATAATTTGCTGCAGTGTTATGCTTAGATTCATCTTTTCTGTATCCACTACAGACTTTGACTTTGTGGTTGCCATGAGGGTTACATAGTTTTAACAGTCTATTTTAGGTCCATAATAACTTTGAACACATACTAAAGTTCTACACTTTTATCCCCCACCCCTAACATTTTGGTTTTGATATCACAATTTACATCTCCTTACGTGCTGTATCCATTAACATACCTTTGTCTTTAATCTTTATTATAAGTGAATTATAGGTTGATAGGTGATTTGCTTATCACCATTACAATATCAGAGTATTCTGAACTTAACTAGGTATTAACATTTACCAGTAATAAATATACTTTCATATGCTTTCCTGTTACTAATTAACATCCTTTTGTTTCAGCTTGAAGTCCCTTTAGTATTTCTTGTAAAGTTGGTCTAATGGTGGTGCACTCATTCAGTTTTTCTGGAAAATTCTTGATCTCTGCTTCAATTCTGAAGGACGACTTTGCCAGGTATCGTATTCTTGACTGCCAGGTTTTTTTTTTTCTTTTTCTTTGTTTCAGCGCTTTGAAAATAGCATGACACCCTCTTATGGCCTAAAATGTTTCTACTGAGAAATCTGCTGATGGTCTTATGGGAGGTGGAGGTTCCCTTGTATGTAACAAGTTGCTTTTCTCTTACTGCTTTTAATATTCTCTCGTTGTCCTTAACTTTTGACAACTTAATTAAAGTGTGTCTTAATGTGGGTTTCTTTGAATTCATCTTATTGGGAACTCTATGGGTTTCCTGGACCAGGATAGCTAGTTCTTTCCCAGGTTAGGGAAGTTTTCAGCCATTATTTCTTCGAATAAGCTTTCTCTCTCTCCTCTTTCTGGGACCCCATAATGTACATTTTGGCCCACATGAATAGTGTCCTATAAGCCTCTTAAAGCTATCTTTTCACTTTTTTCTTTTGGCTCCTCTAACTGGGATGAATCCCATTGTACTGTCTTTAAGTCAGCTTTTTGTTTGTTTTTTTTAAGAGAGAGAGTGCGCACACAAGCTGGGGAGAGGGTCAGAGGAAGAGGGAAAATCCTAAGCAGTCTCCATGCTCAGTGCAGAGCCTGACATGGGGTTCAGTCCCATAACCCTGAACTGAAAACAAGAATCAGATGCTCAACTGACTGAACCACTCAGGTGCCCCCAAGTCAGCTTAAAAAATTTTTTTAAAATTGAAATTCTAGTTGATTAACATACAGTGCAATATTGGTTTCAGGAGGAGAATCCAGTGATTTATCCAAGTCAGCTTTATGTAATCTATTGCCGAACCCTGCGGGGAAGGGGGGGGGGGGCGGTGTCCCAGTGCTGTTACTGTATTCTTCAGCTCTGTGGTTTATGTTTGGTATTTTCTGATAGTTTTCATGTCTTTGCTGAAATTCTCATGTGTTCATGCATTATTCTCCTGAGCTCAGTGAGCATCTTTATGACCATTATTTTGAACTTTTTATCAGGTAAGTCACTAATCTCCGTATCATGAAGGGCTATTTCCAGAGTTTTGTTCTTTGGTTTGGAATATATTCCTCTGTTCCTTTTCCTTGACTCTGTTGGTTTCTGTGTATTAGATAAAACAGCCACGTCTCCAAGGCCTGATGGGGGGGTGAGAGGGGGTCTTGTGAAGGGGATGAACCTTATTGTTCAGCACAAGCCAAGCTCTTGGTGCTCTCAGACCGTCATGATTGCCCAAGCACCTTCTGTGCTCCTCGTGGTTCCAGTGCTTGACCGTGTGCCGAGGCCTGGCGGTATCCCCGAGGGAGGCTCAGCCACAGATGTGTGCTAAATCAGAAGTCTGACTCTCGGGCAGCAGCTTTCAAAGTAGACAAACAAGCCTCTTTCCTGGAAAGCCTGGGAGGTAGGTTGTGGTCTGCATACTCTGTGCTGGGCCCTGGAAGGACAGCTGGTAAAGAACGGTTTCTTTGAACAAGTCGGTGGGCCCTGCAAATGCAAACCCCAGTGGCCACCAGAACAGGTGATCAAGGGCCATGTCCTTTGGATGCACCAAATAATGTGCAGGAGCACCTTCCAGGGAGACACTGGTGACCCGTTTTAATGTGGGTATTCTCAGTTTTTCCAACAGGCAGGAATTGTTCAGCTAGTTTCTGGATTTCCTTTTAGAAGGAATTGCTTCTGTGTTGCAGTACGTGTGGTATATCCAGAGAAGGAAGTGAGTTCAGGAGCCTCCTATATCACTATTTTAGACCTGAACTTGAGGCCTGATCAGCTTGGGCCTGGTAAATGCCAAGGGTGTCAGAGTCAAGGGCCTAAAAGCTGTAAGGTGCTACATGTATCTGGAAGCAAACCTCAGTTCTGACTGCAGGGAAGGAGGTCTTAGCAATGATTTTGTTTGGATTCCAAATCAAAATGCAACAAAAGCAAAATTAAGCAAGGGGGACCACATCACACTGAAATGCTTCTGCACAGCAAAGGAAGTGACCAACAAAATGGAAGTGCAACCTATGAAATGGAAGGGAGTATTTGCAAATCCTGTATCTGATAAGGGGTTAATATAGAAGTTATATAAAGAACTCATACACTCAATTTCAGAAGCCAAACAATTTGATTTAAAAATGGACAGAAGAACTAAATAGACATTTTCCCAAAGAAGACATACAAATGGCCAACAGACACATGGAAAGATGCTCTACCTCACTAGTCATCATGGAAATGCAAATCAAAACCACAATGAGATACCACCTCATACTTATTAAAATAGCCATCATCGAAAAGACAAAAGGGTGCCCAGCTGGCTCAATCAGTAAAACATGTGACTCTTGATCTCAGGGTCATGAGTTCAAGCCCCACATTGGGTATAGAGCCTACTTAAAATGAAAATTAGGGGCACCTGGGTGGCTCACTTAGGCATCCGACTTTTAAGTGTCCGACTTTTTTTTTTTTTAATTTATTTATTTTACTTTGAGAGAGACAGACACAGCTCAAGTAGGAGAGGAGCAAAGAGAGGGAGAGAATCCCAAGCAGGCTCTGCACCATCAGCACAGAGCCCAATGTAAGGCTTGAACTCACAGACCATGAGATCATGATCTGAACTGAAACAGAGTTGGATGCTTAACCAACTGAGCCACCCAGGTACCCCTGTCTTGATTTCAGCTCGGGTCAGGATCCCTGGGTTGTGAGTTCGAGCTCCGGGTCAGGCTCTGTACTGACGGCGCAGAGGAAGGGAAGGCTGGGAACCATGCCCTGCTGCCCACAGGAGGAGGGTCCTTGTCCTGGCACCAGCCCAGCCTGTAAGAAACCACCACGCTGAACTCCGATTTCCTCCATTGGACTTTCATGCACATCAGCCCTTCCCAAGGTCCTCTTCCTGTTCCTGTCCTTTGGTTTTATCAGGTTGCTTATCCTAGATTGCTATTCTTCAGTCGTTCCCAAGTAAACCCGTTTTGCTGGTGCAATAACTGGCTGTTTTATTTCCAAGGCTGGCATGGTGGAGGGGAATGGGTCTACCACAGGGACACCAAAAGAATCAATTTTCCTGCATGTTACTTTACAAAAATAGTTGTTAATGCAGCGAGTGGTCAGGGGAGTCCTTACCTGACAGAGACCTGAATCGGGAGAGGACTTCTAGTTGACAGCCCAGTGGCAAAGGTACTGAGGCCAGAGCAGACCAGGGGATTTGAGGAACAGAGGACACTGCGTGGCCAGGGTCCCTCTGGGAAAGGCTGTGACCTGCCCCGGCCTCACGGGTGTCTGGGGCAGGTCATGTGGGCACCGGGGCAGGAAGGCACCTAGCTCAGAGCAGTGGGAGAGCAGCAGACGAGGCCAGTGGTCAGGGCGAGGCCAGGACTCTGGGAGCCACTGTAAGGTTCTGGAATCACTGAACAGGAGTGTGGGCTGAGAGCAAGGAGGGATGCTATGTGATCTGCTGACAAAGGCCTTCTGAGAACAGACCTTAGAAGAGCAGAGGCAGGAAGCCTGGCTGAGAGGTGGTGGGAATTCTGGGCACTGGAAATTCTCCCCCTGCCCCCAGCCCCTGCCTCTGGGCCTGTCCTCCGCAGCTGCTGGTCACAGAGTAGGTGGACTCCCAGTAGGAAGAGCTCCAGACTACCACCCCCCAGGTCTGAGGCCTAGGGTACCGAGCAAAACACTTGCCATCTGCCACCTCAGGCTCTACAGCAAGCCCACAGGGAAGGCACCTTCAGGTCCTCGCTGACCCAGGGTCACACAGCCATGGTCCCCCTTGCCCCCGACCAACACCCAGCAGGACGGGCCTCTGCACAGAACCGGGCACCACACCCCCTCAGGGCCCCCCACAGCAGCGTAAGAAAACAGAACTTGGTTTGTTATGTGTGCTCATTTCATTCTATCTAGGCCTGGGTGTGGGGTTAGGACCTGGGGCCACAGTGCATCTTTGCCCTGGAGACTTTCGGTGGCCAAGGACATCTACAGGGCCTGCCTCCCCAGAGAGCGGACAGGGCCAGTGGCTGGGTCAGGCATTCCTCTGCTCTGGGGGAAGGTACTCCAGGCCCAGGTGTCTGAAGATGTCTTCCTCCGAAGCTGCATGGAAATGTTTCTTCTGCAACAGGAGCATGAGTGTTAGTGCCAGGGGGCAGGTGGGGACTCATGCTGGGATGTCTCCAGGGCCCTGTGGACTCCAGGCTGCAGGCCAGAGGGCAGGGGGGAAGCAACACACCTGCTGGGGGTCAAACAGCCCATGGCTGTTCAGCCACAGCCCTCTCTCCTTCCGGCTGAAGCGGCGCAGCTCCCGCTGGAAATGCTGCGGAAAGCAAGGCTGTATTGGGGCCACTGACCAGAGGCCCTGGCCCGGCCCCAGCAGCATGCCCTTTACCTTCGAGCCGGTCCAGCCCAGCAGGGCGTAGGGGAACTGGCTGACAGGGACCACCACCAGGTCCACCCGCACGGCCCTCTGGGTGCCCCCCACAGCAGCCCCTGGGGGTGGAGGCAGGCAGAAGACACAGAAGGTCATCTCAAAGCTGTCCATGGCGTGGTTGTGCCGGGACGGGCAGGTGGCATCTGCACAGTGGCCGTGGTGATGCTGGTGGTACAGGACAAGGCCCTGGGGGAGGAGCAGGCATGGTGGGGGTCTGCAGTGCCTGTCAGGGCCCAGCAGTGCTCCCGGGACAGGCAGCAGGTTGCTCCTCACCTGACTCTCCAGTCTGTGCATCACTCTGGGCAGCAGCCCTGCCTCCCGGCCCTCCTGGGGGTGGGTGATGAGGAAGTCCACATCGTGGCCCTGCAACTTGCCCCTGAGGGGGCCCACTCTGAGGCCAGGGCTGACACAGGACGTGCCCTCCACGTTCTCCCTGGTCCCACTAGTGTGGGAAGGCCCTCCTCTGTGGTCCCCCTCAGCTGTCTTCCCTGGGGCAAGGTGGGGGGCAGGTCAGATCCCCTTACCTCCGGAAGCCGCCGACTAGCGTGATGGTGGCCCCAGGAAGGATGTGCCCCACGGCTGCCTCCACCACCTGCTGCAGAGCCTCCACCTCGGGCCACTGGACTGGGGCACTCAGGTCCTGATAGTGCCGGAGTCCTGTGGACAGCACAGCTCTCCTGACCTTCCCAGCCCCACCATCTTGCTCTCTCCACTGTCCATTTCTCCCTTTTAAATCGTAAACTTTTATTCAGAGGGAACTGCAGATTCGCATGTAGTTGGAAGAAATGGCAGAAGCCCCCTGCCCAGTTCTCCCCAACAGCAGCATCTTGCAGAACCACTCAGTCCTATCAGGAAGCTGATGTAGGTACATTCACGACACAGTCTACTCCATCCATAAGATGGCCCAGAAACCGATAAAGACGTGAAGAAGGTGGCTCTGCCACTCAGGAAGCCCTCACCATATGTAGCCCCATCTTCTCCCCTGTGGGAGGATCACCGTACCTCCCACACAATGAGAAGAGGTCTAAGTGGGAGAGTAACAGCACGTGGCCACATGGGCTCTCTGTAAGTGCTGGCAGTTTTGTCTCCGGTGTCATGGGGAGAGGGGACTGGGTGCAGCCAGTGATGGTATCACTTAATGTTCCACTGGGCACATGACTCCGTGGGTCTCATCTCCTGTGGACCAACCAGGCAACCCTCCCACAACCCCCAGATGGCTTCCCCTCCCCCAGTCCAAGGGAAGATGTTCAAAGAAGCCGTGGGTGCTGGGCTGCGGAACAACTTGAATGGGGCCCCCACCCTGGGCCCCACGGAGAGGACAGAGGCTCTGATTAACACCTGCTCCCCACTGGCCTCACAGAGAGGAGCTCATAGAGCCCCATGCTTCGCAGAGAATGTCACTCATTCTCAGAGTGTTAAGTCTCAGAGAAGTTAAGTCTCAGGGCCATGGTCACCTACCTCATAAACGGCAGAGACAGGAGTCAACCCAAGCCTACACACTCTCAAGTTCATGTTCATTCTACCACATGGTACCACCTCCCATGAGCAGGCCCATACTGAGCCTCTCCTGCCACACAGGTCCCCATGCCATCACCTAGTGGGCCAGGGCACCAGCCCCATGCTGGCAAGGTGTGCACAGGGCACAGGCTGTTCAGACACACCCTTCCTTTCTTAGAATCAGAAGGGGCCTGCAGTCCCCATCAAGTAGCACTAGCATTTTTCTCAGAGCTAGAACAAACAATTCTAAAATTTGTATGCAACCAGAAAAGGCCCCAAATAGCCAAAGTAATGTTGAAAAAGAAAACCAAAGCTGGAAGCATCATAATCCTGGACTTCGAGCTATATTACAAAGCTGTAATCATCAAGACGGTATGGTACTGGCACAAAAACAGACACTCAGATCAATGGAGAACCCAGAAATGGACCCACACTCTATGAAGCAGGAAAGAATATCCAATGG
Source organism: Hyaena hyaena (assembly GCF_003009895.1). Classification (NCBI taxonomy): domain Eukaryota; kingdom Metazoa; phylum Chordata; class Mammalia; order Carnivora; family Hyaenidae; genus Hyaena; species Hyaena hyaena. Next base: position 2,410,653 of record NW_024080851.1, on the reverse strand, counting down.
GAAAAAACAGTCTCTTCAGCAAAGGTGTTGGGAAGACTGGACAGTACATGCAGAAGAATGAACCTGGACTACTTTCTTACACCATACATAAAAATAAATTCAAAACGGATGAAAGACCTAAATGTGAGAAAAGAAACCATTAAAATCCTACAGGAGAAAACAGGCAGCAACCTCCTTGTCCTCAGCCACAGCAACTTCTTACTCAAAACATCTCCAAAGGCAAGGGGAATAAAAGCAAAAATGAACTATGGGGACCTCATCAAGATAAAAAGCTTCTGCACGGCGAAGGAAACAGTCAGCAAAACTAAAAGGCAACCAACACAATGGGAGAAGATATTTGCAAATGACATATAAGATGAAGGTTAGGATCCAAAATCTATAGAGAATTTATTAAATTCTACCCCAAAAAACAATTAATCCAGTGAAGAAATGGGCAAAAGACATGAATAGACACTTTTCCAAAGAAGACATCCAGATGGCTAACTGATACATGAAAAGATGCTCAACATCACTCATCATCAGGGAAACACAAATCAAAACCACACTGAGATACCACCTCACACTGGTCAGAAAGGCTAAAATGAACAACTCAGGAAACAACAGATGCTGGCGAGGATGCAGAGAAAGGGAGACACTTTTGCACTGCTGGTGGGAATGCAAACTAGTGCAGCCAACTCTGGAAAACAGCATGAAGGTTCCTCAAATAATTAAAAATAGAACTACCCTATGACCCAGCAATTGTACTACTAGGAATTTATCCAAAGAATACAAAAATGCTGATTCGAAGGGCCACATGCACCCCAATGTTTATAGCAGTGCTATCTACAATAGCCGAAGCATGGAAAGAACCCAAATGTCCATTGAATCCACGGATGAATGGATAAAGAAGATGTGGGGTATATATGTAAACACACACACACACACACACACACATACATACAATGGAGTATTACTCAGTCATCAAAAAGAATGAAACCTTACCATTTGCAACAACATGGATGGAACTAGAGTGTATGATGCTAAGCAAAATAAGTCAGAGAAAGACAAATATCATGATTTCACTCTTATGTGAAATTTAAGAAACACAACAGATGAACATAGGAGAAGGGAAGCAAAATAAGATAAAAACAGAGAGACAGACAAACCATAAGAGACTCTTAAAATACAGAGAACAAACAGGATTGCTGGAGGGGAGGTGGGGGGGATGGACTAGAAGAGTTATGGGCATTAAGGAGGGCACTTGTGGGGAAGAGCACTGGGTGTCACATGTAAGTGATGAATCACTCAATTCTATTCCTGAAATCATGATTACACTATAGGTGAACTAACTCATATTTAAATTAAAAAAAAAAAAAAAAGGAGAAGTAGTAAGGGGCCTGGTCCAGGTCTGAGTCCCACTAGGAAGCCTAAACGTCATAGCAGCTACTGTGGCCATCACTGTTTGCTGCAAAAGGGCCACAGTGGATCCAGACTCCACTGGGTGGAGACCTAGGAAGCCTACCAGAGATGCCTGCCTGCCACCAAGGCCCTTCGCACTGACCCCACTCTTGGCCATCAACACAGCCATCCGCACATGCCCTGTGTCTGTGCTGAGGGCTCCATGGTGTGGGAGCCCAGAGCCCTGTCCTTTCTCAGATGGCTCACCTGCTTTCTGCTGCTGGGTCAGCCTCTGGGACTGCTCTTGGAGGCTGTTGAGGGTCCGCAGCCCTTCCCGGTACCACCGGTCAGCAGTCTTTACCCCGACCCCGAAGATCCCGGTGAAAAGCTGTTTGGGGCATGAGCACAGTGTGGTCAGGAGCAGAGCCCTTCCAGAAGATGCAGACGGCAACAGAGGTCTGTGAAGGGGGTGTTGTCTCAGGCCAGCACCTCACTAGTGACCTCACTAAGCCCACTGCAGCCTACCAGGTGCCATCCCTGCTCACAGTTCTTAAGTGTGAGCAAGCTGCCCAAGGCCACACAGCGAGAGCATAGGCAGGATCCAATCCCCGAGCCCAGCTACGCAGCCCAGCCTCACGGCGTACGGCAGGGAGAGACCCCATGGGCACCTCCCTGGGAGGGCCTTGGTCTCCCCAGAGCCCACAGCTCCAGCCTGTGACTCCGCATCACACGATAGACTGCTCACGGCCTCTCGTCCGCTGCCCACCTCGGCACTCCTGTCTAAGAGCAGCCAGAGCTTCATGCCCCCGGTTCCTGCTCCTCAGCAAACGCCGAAAACAACAGGCAGTTAACAACCAGAGGGTGGTCGTAGCAGGAGCTGGAAGAAACACAAGCCTGGGCCTGGACTCCACCCCCGGAAGATACACTGGATACACCACGGGAGCCAACCTCCCGCTGGGGACTGCCTGCCACACACACAGGGCTCCCATGTAGGGTGGGCCCGGACCCCAGCCCCAGCAAGTCACCTCTTTCCTCCCCGACCACAACTTGTTGGTCAGAGATGGGCACCTGCCCTATGCCGACCAATCCCCTCCCCAGGGATTTCTGGAACCAAAACAGAAGGTCTGGTCTGGGCAGCGGTGGAGGCTGTAACCCAAGGAAAGGGAACCTTCTGTGGCCAGGTCTCCCCTGGCAGAGCGGCCAGTGTGCCAAATGGCAGAAGTACCTGGAGGCACGTCCCTCTCTGAAGCCCCTGCTGCCCCTCACAACATTCTGGGCCACCTCCCAGAGCACCATGACGCACTTGCCCAACAAGTTGCTGATGCGACAGGTGTCAGCAGGTCAGGTGGGAACAGCGGAAGATGCACTGTGGACATGAGGGGCCCGTGCAAGAGTGAGTGGCCCCAGGACACCCAGGAGGTGCTTATGTTTTGTCCAGTTAGCTCTGGTTAGGGTGCCAGAGCATACAACATGTGTGAGAACACCCCACAGATGGTCTAGTCGGAGCACATGGTGCTGAGTGATCCAGAAAATTTCCTGTGCTAAAAACAAGCTTCTGTGGGCCCCTCTCTGCTTGGCTGCCTTGTGCACATCAGGTGTCAGCTTAGCTGCCACTTCCTCAAGGAGACCTTCTCTGACCCCTGGGTGCCCCTACTGGCCTCCCTTCCGCGTCTGGAGCTGTGCTGTCACCTGGGGGAGGGCCATGGTCTCCGTGTCCCCACCGGGGTCTGCCCCACGTGTACCTTCATGGTCTGGTACCTCTCTGAGCACCGGATTCTCTCTACCTCCTCACATACTCCTCGAGCCAGCACTTCCTGGGGGACAAAGCAGAGCTGTCAGCTTGACCAGAGACAAGAGCTGGAGCCCAGGGAGCAGGCGGAACCCCAGCACTTGGCAGGGCAGTTTCATCTAGCCAGGACCTGGGGGACCCGGAAAGAGAGACTGTGCCCAGGGAGCCACCAAATCTCCCGGCCTCAAAAACCCTCGGGCCAGAGATGGGCCAGCTGTCTACTGAGTAACAAGTCCCAGGACAGGGAAACCATTACTTTTCTCTTTCTTTCTTTTTAAAGTTTATTTACTTATTTTGAGGGAGAGTGCGAGTAGGGGAGGGGCAGAGAAATAGGGAGAGGATCCCAAAACGCTCTGTATTGTCCACCGGGCTCGAACTCACAAACTGTGAGATCATAACCTGAGCTGAAACCAAGAGTCGGATGCTCAACTGACTGGGTCACCCAGGCATCCCAACCACTGCTTTTCAAAACACAGGCGATGTATTCAATGAGACTGCCTTTAAAAGCTTAACTGAATTCAAAAGTCTCCTTTTGTCACAATATATTCTCTCAGTGGTAAGCGCATGAAAAGACATTTTAACATTTTGGGTCCTGAAACACTTTTATTTTTTAAAAAATTTTAATGTTTATTTATATTTTGAGTGAGAGACAATGTGTGAGTGAATGAGGGGCAGAGAGAGAGGGAGACACAGAATCCAAAGCAGACTCCAGGCTCTTAGCTGTTAGCACAGAGCCCAAAGCGGGGTTCGAACCCACAAACAGTGAGATCATGACCTGAGCCAAAGTCAGACACCTAACCGACTGAGCCACCCAGGCGTCCCAAATACTTTGGTTTTAAAAAGAGGCACTCCTGGTCATGGATTCTCTACCATCCTGGGCAGCCGGACCAATGCCAACAATGGCAGCTACCAGCCCCATCTGGTCCCTTTCAGCCACACCGTGTGGCCCCAAGTTACAGATGAGGAATCTGAGCACAGAGGGTGGCCTGCCTTGGCCTTGCTGCACTGCTGTCTCTCCTCACCCACTTGCATTCATGACCCCACCCTGCTAAGTGTGGTGAGCACCTACCTGGACGACCCTGTAGGAATGTTCTCCAAAGTGGGGCAGCCCCTGCAGCTGGTTCGGGGCTGTGACCTGGCTCGGAAGGGCTTTGAGCACTGAGGCCGCTCTGCGGAAGGAGAGGAAGCGGCCCTCACTGCCTTCAAAGCCGGCAGCTTCCGCCAGCATCTCCAGAGGCTCCTGCAAGGTGGGGCCCTGGGTGAGGAGTGGGGAGGGATGGAGAGGGGAGGAGAGGGGAGGGGTGGGGAGGGGAGGAGAGGGGAGGGGTGGGGAGGGGAGGAGAAGGGTGGCCACCCCCACGCCCACCCCCCCACTCATCCCTTCCACCACCTGTCCCCAGGCTGGGACAGGGCAGAGGGGAAGTGCTCAGGTGAATGGGCCTGGCCCCATCCCGGGGAAGCTGGGAGCCCAGGCTCACCGTGAGGTTGGGGTTGTGGTGTGTGAGGGGTGTGGGGCACTGGCAGGCGTACTGTGGCATCCACACCAGGCCTGGCACCTCTTTCCCAGGCATGGCCACCTGCGGATGGGCAATACAGAGGCTGGCTGGAGGCTGCAGAGCTGGCAGGGCCAGGTGGCCCAGGACAGAAGGTGCAGAGCAGGCCGCAGAGGGCTCCTCAGGCCAGCGCCGCAGCGGAGGACGGAGGATGGTTCCCGTCACTGAGCATGCTGCCATGCTCTGCTTCCCCAGCCCTCTCTGTTGCGTGGGCTCGGAGCGCTGGTCACCCCACCTCACAGAGACGCGAGACTCAAATATGGGAAGCCTGGCTCTGAGCCCACCCCTGCACCCCCAGCTCTGCTCACCCAGGAAGCACCGAGGCGGACAGAGGCCACAGACCCACAGCACCTGTGGGCAGCCTCCTGCTGTCTCACTACTTGAGCAAGAAAGGCCTGAATGTGCTAACAACAGGTGGACCTCAAGAGCTTACACCAGGTGAGAGCAGAAGCCAGGACGGCCTCTGGGTCCCCCGTGGCCTGCGCTGAGCCCTCCTGCCCACCTCCTCTGATGGCAGCAAGGCGCTGACACATCACCTGACTGGCCAGAGGGGCCTGTGCTTGGCACCTCCCCCCAGCTCACCTCCAGGCGGTGCCGGGGCTCCACAGCCACGGGCTCCCCAGCTGCCATGCTGTCCGTAAACCAGCTTATGTCCAGCATCGCTGGGCTGGTGTGGCCAGGGATAGAGCCTGCTGCCACCCTGAGCTCCTGCCAGCAGCTGGCCTCCTCCGCTGAGGTCTTTTCCATCACCACATGTGTCACCTCGGGGCTGGGCAGAGAGAGGGGAGAGGGGTGACACCCAGAGGTCCTTCCTGCTTCACTCCACACCTCCTGGCCTTTGCTCCCAGGCCCCTCTGCCTGGTGTGCACCCACTCCTCAAATGTCATGTCCTTAGAAAGCCTCTTCCATCATGTGAACCCCTCTGGTGCCCCAGGACCCGCAGAGCCGTGCCTCTCTGCTCCAGTTGTGATCGCAAGCCCAGCCCAGGGTCATGCTCACTTGTCTGTCTTCCTCTCCTCTGACCCCTAAGAAAGTTCTTCCCTAGCGGGCAGGACCAGTGGGTCTCCATCTAAGTGCTGGACCCAGACTGCTTGGGTTGGAACCCCAGTTCTGCCATATACTTGCTTCATGCTCCTGGGCACATCCCTTCTCTGTACCCTGACTTCCTCCTCTTTAAAGAAGATAACTTATCTACCTACCGTGTAGGGTTGTTACAAAGATAAGAGGAGCTAGTAAGCAAAAGGTCTTAGTGTACACCCAGCACACTAAACACCCCTCCTGAGTGGGTCTAACCACTGGGAATGGTTAATTCACTTGAAAAAAAAAAAAAAGCTGCAGGGGGCCTGGCTTTTTCTACTTCAAACCTATGGGAAACCCAGTTCTTTAACCTCAGCATGGCCTTTGGAGCCTGTAATTATTGCCCCTCTTGGACCTCCCTCAAGTCACTTTCTCAGCCCCAAGGAGAGACATCACTTTGGCTAATGGGGCGAGATGAACTCACCTAGGGCAGAAGGCTATTAGCCAGTGATACCCTTACCCCACACTCCTATGGCTCTTTACAAGGTCTCCGAGAGACCTTCTTCTCCTTGTCCTTCAGAACACTCCTGACCCCAACTACAGCACCTTTTCATAGAAGAGGATATTGAGAGAAATGCCACATGAGGACGAAGTTCCAGGGTTAACTTGGAATCCAAAAACCTCAGGTGCCCCTTCTCCCTGGGGGTCTGCTGCCAGGTGAGTCGTTTTAGACCTCAATATCCTCAGCTGTAAAGAAACACCTTTTGTGTGGGGCGCCTGGGTGGCTCAGTCGATAAGCGTCTTACTTCGGCTCAGGTCATGATCTAACAGTTCTGTGGGTTTGATCCCTGCGTCGGGCTCTGTGTTGACAGCCGGCTCAGAGCCTGGAGCCTTTCTGATTCTATGTCTCCCTCTCTCTCTGACCTTCCCCTGCTCACGCTGTCTCTCTCTCTCTCTCAGAAATAAAAAAAATTTTTAAAGCACCTTTTGTGAAAGTGGCTGGTCATGCAAAGTTCTGAACACTGACATTTTGTGCTTAGGCCCTCACACCACGCAGCAGGGTCCTCTGGGCGCGACAGCAAGGCAATACATACACAAGCGACACTGCACTGTAAGCGCCACACCCGGCCGGCGCGGCGCGGCGCTCCTCCTGCAAGCGACGCCTCCCACGAAGGCCCCCCGGGCAGGTGTCCCCGAAGGCGCCCCAGGCAGAAGCCTCGGGCAGGTGACCCCCGCAAGGCGTCCCGGGCAGGAGCCCTCCGCAGAGTTGTCCCCCGGGCCACAAGCTCATCCACTACCGCGTACCTGTAGGCGTCCAGGACCCGGAAGCCCTTGGAGAGGGCCAGGCGCGTGAGGAAGGCCCGGCGGCTGCGGCCCATGCGCGGCTCAGCCAGGTAGATGGCAACGCCAGGGAAGCGCGCCCCCGAGGAGGCAGGACAGCCGGGGGACCCGACCGGCGCTCGCCGCCGCTTCGGGAGCATCCTGGCTGTGGCCGCCGGCGGGCGCCGGAAAGAAGGCACGAGAAGATCGGAAGGTGGCGGAGGCCGGGTGAAAGGAGAAGCGGCACCTGGCAGTCTTCTGTGGCCGGACCCGCCCCAGCCAACTTATACAGCCCGGAGCATTGTGGAAGCAGGGGGCCCGCAACGTGCTGGGTGCGTGCGAGGCCCCTCCTCCATGCAAATAGCACAAGAGGACACGCCTTTTATTTAAACGACTCGAGACGTTCTTGGTGCGGCCCAGGGACTACCCGGAAGTGCGCCGACGTTGGGGCGGGGCCGAGGAGCGCGGAGGAGCCAAGCTAGGGCGGTGGGGTCGGGAAGAGGGAGGGCCAGGGCCGGGCCTGGATGGGGCAGGTCCAGGGAGTATCGAGGGGCGTGTCCAGGTATGTGGGGGCGGGGCTTGAACGAGCGAAAGCGGGGCTTGTGGGCGGAGCCAGGGAATGTGGAGGCGGATGGGGGGCGGGGTCGGCTGGGCTCTGCCTGGTGGGGCGGAGCCGGCGACCGCAGTGGGCAGGGCCAGGCGGGGTCCCTGGCATCTAGCCACTTAGCGACGCGGAGCCGGGTGGAAGGTGCCAGTGGAGGGGCTTCAAATCCGGGAAGGTTTTCCCATCCAGTGGAGTTGGTACGACTGACCGGCCATTTGGAAAAATAGAAGTTGGCTCCTTCCGTCCTTAACACCGAAATGCAATGCAGATGGATCAAATATCCAAATCTAAAAAAGAATCCAAGAAAACGTCTGGAAAAGCCTGCGAATGTTTTCAGTCTATCACAATAAACCTGGAGACTCGAAGGGAAAAGAGCGATAAACTTGACCACATTCACATTTTAAATGTGTTAAAAATTATAATCAAAAGGCAAAACCTTGGTGAAGTGTTTGTGATGTCTTTTGAAATTGTCTAATTCCTGTAATTGTGAAACTGTCCACAGATAAATAAGAAAAAGATAGTGATCTAATGGAAAACTCGGCAGGAACACCGAATTCCAGGAGGAATTCCACAGAAGAAACACTACTTGGCAAACTTCCACCAGATTGCCTGACCTGTGCACTTGTCAGGTGTGAGGGAACTGGCAGTTTGTAGGAAGGATTTCTTGGAAGCCAATTTGGCAACCATATCCAACAAAATGAAAACAAAAATCGCACTCAGTGATGCCTTTTCCAACATAGGGATTGTTTTGATTGTCTAGATCAGGCTGGGAGAGCTGACACCCTGACAGTATGGAGTTGCTCCTCTCTTATTTTCAGGTGCCATATGTTAGAATCTCTTTGTTGCAGTAGGTTTAGCCCACGCTCAGACTAACAGGTGGGACAGGCCAGGTGTAACCCTGTTCCCACCACTCTCCTTGATCTCCTCTCTCTGGGGGTCACCTGACAAGGGCAGTAGGCACAGGGCTGAGAGAGGCCTCTTCTGCCTCCACTTGCCCTCCTGGGCCACAGGACCTTCACTCCTCAGCCAGGAGGCCTGCGCTTTGGCCCCTCTCTCATTTCCCTCTGTCCGTTTCTCTGGCCAGCAGGAAAGGAGGAGCTCCCAGGGCCTGTGTAAGGGGTCAGAACCTCATCCCCATGTGCAGGTCCTGCTTCTCCTCTGGGAGCAGCCATTTCTCTTCCGAAACAGTTTCCTTTCCTCTTGTGTCCTGTGTCTCTAACTCTTAATGACCCATCATACCTAAATGGTTAAAACACGGGGCAACTTGGAAAACGGAGGAGCATGAGGCTTTCCACACCCGGGGAGGATCAGGTGTGGGGGGGGAACCCTCTGTGCCCACTGAGTGGAGGCCTGGGCACGAGTGGGTGAGGCCACAGCACTGTGGGTTGGGGTGCTCCTTTCCGCCATACCCTGGACCATCAGGTCACCATCTGGGCCACTGGGAAATGGAAGCTTCAGCCCTCTACTTCCAATAAGCGTGCCTTAGAGTTCCCAGGCCCCTAAGTCCCCAGCCTCAGGGACTTCCCCCATACCGAGACCATCCTTCAAAAAGTCAGGCTGCACAGATGGCCTCTTGCCTGGGCCCCTGAGGCTGCCCTGGGGGGTGGTGCCCCTGCCTGCTCTGCACTGTGGCTGTCTCACACTGTGGTGTGGATTAGTTTTGCCCAGATATGTGAACTTGCATTTTTCCAAGATGAATCTCATCCAGCTATTTCCTGTTTCCACCTCCAGCTCATAGAGGTCCCTGGGAGGATCTTCCCAACCTCCCTGTGGACCTTTTCAAAAGTTTGCTTCCATGCTATTTGCACCTGTCTTTGGCTTGTGTGGCTAGGACTCTGCTCTGGCTCGGGGGCCACCCCTCCTTCAGGTTCCTGTGTTTTGGGGGCTGCCTGCCAGCAGCATTCCAGAGAGCACGTGGTCAGCCTGCTAGCGCTAGCCTGGGGCCTTCCTCTGCTCCCTGTACATCACTGTGGGTTTGGGGTATCTGGTATGGCAGTCAGCCCAGGCTGATGTAACTAAATACCACACCGGAGGCTTGAATAATACCAACTTACCCTCACAGTCTGGAGGCCCGAAGTCCAAGGTCAAAGTGCAGGCAGGTAGACTTCCTCCTGAGGCATCCTCTCTTGGCTCCTGTGGCCTCATCGTGTGCTGTGGAGAGAGACAGTGAGAGAGAGATCTCTGCCTCAAATCCCATCAAAACAAGACCATATCCTCATGACCCCATTTAACATTATTACCTCCTAAAAGCCCTATTATCTCCAAATCCAGTCACATTGGGGGTTTAGATTACAACATAGAAATGTGAGGCGAGGAGGGAGACACAATTCTGTTCCTAGCACTCAGTGTTTTTCCATCCTGGGGCTGCTGTAATAAACCACAACAAACTGAGTGGCTTCAAACACCAGAACTTTCTCCTCTCCCAGCTCTGGAGGCCAGAGTTCTAAGGTGGAGGTATGGGCAGGGCCATGCTTTCCCCGGAGGCTCTAGGGGAAGAGGCTCCTGCCTCTCTGGCTTCCAGAGGCTCCTGGCAGGCCTGGGACGGTGGCTGCGTCCCTCCAGGGGCTGCCTGCCCTCCCCCGACCCTACTGGTTCTCTCCTTTTTTCTCAAAAAGCCCTCAGTCATTGGATTTAAAGCCCACCCTAACTCAGGATGACCTCATCTTGAAATGTCTTATCTCAATTACATCTGCAAAGACCCTTGTTCCAAATAAGGTCACATTCCGAGATTCCAGGTGGACATGAACTGGGGGGGTGGGAGTGGAGGTGCCATTCACCCTGCTGCCCTGAGTCCACAGCTCTGACCTAGGTCAGCTCTGGACTCTGCTGCCAGACTCTGTGGCCAAACTTGCCTGAACTGCAAAGATCTATCAGAGCCACAGGATTTGGTTTCTGACAGGAATAGATGGGCTAGTGTTAGGGGCTGCAGCTTGCTAAGGACCTGATAGGTTATATAATAAAGATACCTTGGGGCGCCTGGGTGGCTTAGTCGGTTAAGTGTCCGACTTTCGCTTGGGTCATGATCTCGCGGTTCGTGGGTTCGAGCCCCACGTCGGGCTCTGTGCTGACTGCCAGCTCAGAGTCTGGAGCCTGTTTCAGTCTGTGACTCCTTCTCTCTCTGACCCTCCCCTGCTCACACTGTCTCTCTCTCTTTCTCTCCTAGAAATAAATAAAACATTAAAAAAAATCTTAAAAAAAAAAAGATACCTTATTTTTGAGAAGCCATACTGCCTTTTCAGGAGGAAGGGGTTGCTGATTGGATGGTGTCTTAGCCCATCTGGGCAACTATAGTAAATACACACACCAGATGGCTCATAAACAACAGATGTTTACTTCTCACAGTTCAGGAAGCTGGGGAGGGTTGCCAACTTCTTGCTGTGGCCTCACAGGATGGAAGGGGTCAGACAGGGCAGCTCTTTCACAAGGGCCCTGATCCCACCCAGGAGGTTGTGCCTTCATGACCTAATTCCCTCTCAAGGCCCACCTCCTAAACCCAGGGTTCCACCATGTGAATTTGGGGGTGAGGGGACACAGACAGGTTCAGTATAAGAAAGAGGTGGGGGGATTGGAGAGTCAGGATCTCTAGCGGAAGACGCGGCCAGAGGGAGGAGGACGGCCCCTGACTCCTCTCACTCACCACGGGGACGTGGCCGGAGAATGATGGAGAAGAGGTGTGTCCTTCAGTGAAGTTCTTTGGGTTTAGCTGGCCAGCCAGTCCTGGCTTGACTTGGTTGCCAACAGCGGGGAGCTAGGGGGTCCCAAGGCTTATGAGAAGAGGGGTGTTTGCCGACCCAAACTCCATCACAAGTTAATAAAATCGTCTGTGCTTCCCACTACAGACTATTCCATTTATATTAGGACAGAATATGACATTACTCCATTCTTGGATGAACGTGACTGAAAATCAGTAATGGGAAACTTCATTGAAACAGGGTGGAAGGTTCAGGCAGGGGGTGTTCGCAGCCCTCCCACCCTGCACTGAGCTGCAGACTGACAGGAAGAGCTGAAGTTGACCTTACCTGGATGTGACCCAACTACCCCTGCAGTGTGTAGTACTTCGACCTCCTGCCAGCAGCTCCCTCAGCGAGAAGCCACCACACTTGGCACTCTAAGTCTCCTCCACACACCCCCTCCCAACTTTCCCCTTTTCTCCTTTGTTCCCACCTGGCCTGTTTTGGCCACAACCTGTTTGTCCTGGTTGTAATCCTCCGTTACTCCTGAGTAACCCTTCTGTTCCTAGTAAAATAAATAACTGTCAGTGTTTATCATTGAGGTTAACAGAACCAGTGTCTTTTATTTACATATTTTCTTATTTACTACTGTTATCATTGGAGTAAAACAAAGATATGAAGACAGGGAGTTCCGGAGTATTGGCTTCAAGCCAGCCCTGGGCTGGTCAGTCTGGCCGGATTGCGTGTGTGTGTGTGTTGGGGGGTGGGGGGTCCTCCACAGTGGAGGGAGAAGCCTGTCCCGAAGGCACGGAGAGAAGTCCAGATGGGGAGCAAGTGGACTCCCCGCACATCACCTGAGGTGAGGATCAAGGGTGTGGCCTGTCGCCTGACCCAGCAGCTCCTGTGGGGAGTGGAGCTAGGCCTGCCCTCACCTCCTCCAGATGCCCTCCGTCTTCCACTCTCTTCAAGGTGGTGCTGGATTTTTCACCCTTTATTTGTGCTGCTTAACTGGCCTGTTTCCTGGTTTGTGCACAGCAGCGATGAGGTGCTCTGCCCCATCGGGTGATGTGCAAACTCAGTGAGAAATGACAGATTCAATCAATCACAGCATGGGGACCTTAAGGGGACCCCAGTTCAAACAAACAAGCGTAGAAAGTAGAATGCGGGAGGCAGTTGCGGAAGTGTGTGCTGATTGATCCTAGCTTTAAATGCTAATGGAACTGTGGTCAAGAGTGATCTCGGTTATGTTGAACAGAGAGAGGCAGACGGAGCACCTTCTTTTAGAAACGCACCATAAAATAATTTCTTGCTGAAATCATATGATGTCTGGGATTTGCTTCAAATGATGCTGAGGTAGAGGAAAGCGTGGGACACAGTGAAACAAGACGGCTCTGTGAGTTGGTAACTTATATGCCAGTGATGGGTAGGAAGTTTAGCGTATCGTCTCTCCATTGGTGCTTATGTTTGAAATTTTATTTTATTTCTTATTTTTTTTAAACATTTTTATTTATTTCTAGGAGAGGAGAGAGAGACAGCGTGAGCAGGGGAGGGTCAGAGAGAGAGGGAGTCACAGACTCCGAAACAGGCTCCAGGCTCTGAGCTGGCAGTCAGCACAGAGCCCGACGCGGGGCTCGAACCCACGAACCGTGAGATCATGACCCAAGCGAAAGTTGGACAGTTAACCGACTAAGCCACTCAGGCGCCCCTTATGTTTGAAATTTTAATAATAAAATGTTGTTTAAGCATATGCACATCTTTGCCAGGTGCTGTCTTAAGCTTTTTTTTTTTTTAAGTTTATTTTGAGAGAGACTGTATAAGCAGAGGAGGGCAGAGAGAGAAGGAGAAAGCAGGTGAGGGGCAGAGAGACAAGGAGACAGACAGAGAGAGAGAGATAGAGAGAGAGAGAGAATCCCAAGCCACACTGTCTGCACAGAGCCCAACACGGGGCTTGATCTCACAAATCATGAGATCATGACCTGAGCTGAGATCAAGAGTCAGACGCCCAAACGGCTGAGCCCCCCAGGCGCCCCCGTCCTAAGCTCTTTACACATGTCAGCTCATTGACACCCAGGACATTCCTGTCTGTGGATGACCTCCATGTTCCCATCTTGCCATGGAGGAAATAGAGACACAGAGAGGCCAAGTAACTTGCACAGCTAGTGAACAGCAGTGTTGGGATGTTGTGTCGGAATAATACTCCTGTGTCTCCTTTACTGTCACACAACTTTTGAACCCACATTAAGCAATTCTCTGACACCAGCTGGTGTCCTGAGATCTAGCTCGGTTCTGACACCGACTTCAGTCAGTGCAGACCCTTCAGGTCAAAGGCTCAGCCACTGCTGCACTTCTGATGGTAACCTGCAGTCCCGGCGCTTCTGCGCCTTTGACTGATTGGCTGCAAACTGGGGTTCCCCTGAAGCCCAAATCATGTGTTAGTCCTCACAGGACTGAGAAGAACAGTTTACCTGCAGATGACTTTCTACAAAGGGTGTTAAGGGATTGGAATGAACGGCTGGATGAAGAGACGCACGGGACAAGGACCAGAAGGGTGCTGGGCACAGCTGGTTCCGGCCCCGTAGACATGGAGTGCGCCTCAGCACGCTCTCTGAACCCTGTACTTTAGGGATTTCATAGAGGCCTCCTCTGGGGGCAGATCCATTGTTAGACAAATCACCAGCCCCTCTCCCTTCCCTGGAGGATGGGATGAGGTGGAACGCTTCAGGCTCCTAATCATGGCTACATCTTTCTGGTGACCCTGAAGCCATCCTGGAGCCAAAGACAGTCTCTTTGTTAGAACAAAAGACACTCCCTTCGTCCAGGAAATTCCAAGAGATTTAGGGACTCTGTCTGGGAGGGGATCAAAGACTGATTATTAGGACAAAAGATGTTCCCAGGGCTCTCATCACTTAGGAAACTACCCGGGTTTCAGGAGCTCTGTATCAGGAACTGGGGGCAGAGACCCATATATGTATTTTCCATTGTTTCACAGGTGTGACCTCGAGAAGCCTGGCTCCATCATGACCCCCTCAGGCTAGGTGCTTCCCAGAAGCCTGGACGGTTATGTAACCAAGTGTTACTGGTTCTATCTGGGAGGTAGGATACATTCAGTAAGCTTTGCCATAATCACTGTTATTTTTGCCTATTTGTATTTTCTGATTTTTCTACAATGAGCACCCACCACTTGCATGAGAAGGAACTTGGAAATAAGAGTGTTCAGTAGATCTGCAGCCAGCAGCTGTGAGTTGCCAACTTGGGCAGGTAGGGGTGCTGAGCCCGCTGGGGTACAGGGGTGAGGTGGGGTGGGGTAGGTGGGCAGGGGCACTGGCCACTCTGAGATGTCACAGTCCCCACCTTTGTTTCTGATGACCCCAAGCTGGCATAATTGCAGACCCAGCAGCAAGGTTGATCGGACTGCATGATGTCCAGCAGGTCACCGGCACTGGGGGCCCCGCCCCGCCCCCCATGAGCAGTCATTCTGGGGAGTGGCATCTCAAGGGGAAATAGGGACAAGTGGCCACCTCTGCATCACATGTGATCCCCACATCAAACCTGGATGGGGTAGGTCACTTCTCTTCACACACTCACTGGGTGTGTCTGACCTTCCCCTCACCCATCAGTCATCCCCAAATCCACACAGCCCCGTTCATGCCCCTGTGCTCAGGCCTGTGTGACCAGATGTCCACAGGGCGCGCCCCCAACCCTGGTCTACCCCTTCACTCCCCCGTACATACTCTTCCTATGGGCCTCTCTTGGACCTCTACCCACCAGTTACAGCCGATGGCCTCGCTGGCCCCTCCCTCAGCACCTGCTCAGCCCAGGTCTTCAGGTGCTGTCCCCTGAGGGCTGCTTTTGCATAGACTTGGGGTGATGGTCCCCCCAGATCTTCAGGTCTTCGAGGTTCTAGACACTGACTGCTTTGGCGATGGTGATATACACAGAACTATGGGTGGGTGATTTGAAAGGGGGAGGGCCTGGGCCTACGTGGTGTGGACTGGGTGGGGGACATGTTGGTAAGGCCCCAGGACAGAAGTAGGGGAGGAGCAGAAGGAGCCAGCCCAGAAGTCTCTGCCCCAACAGACTTGGACAAGGCGATCCTTCAGGAGGAGGAGGTCCTGAAAGGAGTGTGATGGCCCTTGGCGGGCCCCGGGGCTTGGTGGCCCTGGTGGTCCCTGAGGTTTGGTGCCAGGCGTAGGTGCAGCTTCCTGGGACTGGGGAAGGAGAAAAAAGAGCCCGAGAATGTCGGCTGTCGGGAGGAGGGTAGAGGTAGAGAAGCTGCAGGTGCTAACGCTCAGGACTCCAGGCACCGCAGTGGTCCTGGGGGTGTTCCGGAACCCCTCGGACAGCTGGAGCTGTGGAAAGAGGGTGCACACCTGCTGGGGGCCCCCCTTCTCCATCGAAGCTGGTTTGCTCTTCTGGATTTTGTTGGCTGGGCTTTGTTTGGCACAGGTCTGCAGACACACAGGCAAGAATAAGAATACCTTACCCACAAGCTGGTTACAAAATTGCTAATGCTATAGTTTGTTTCTCATCTTATACTGTCCAGGGATTTCAGCTTTTTGTTTTTTTAACGTATATTTATTTTTGAGAAAGAGAGAGACAGAGCACAAGCAGGGGAGGGGCAGAAAGAGACAGGGAGACACAGAATCTGAAGCAGGCTCCAGGCTCTGAGCTGTCAGCACACAGCCCGACACAGGGATTGAACCCACAAACTGAGAGATCATGACCTGAGCTGAAGTCGGATGTTCAACTGACTGAGCCACCCAGGTGCCCCATAACCTCATTTTAACTTAAAAAAAAAATTAGTTTTAATGTTTTATTTATTTTTGAGAGAGACAGAGACAGAGTGCAATCTGGAGAGGGACAGAGAGAGGAGGAGACACAGAATCCGAAGCAGACTCCAGGCTCTGAGCTGTCAGCACAGAGCCCGACACAGGGTTGAACTCATGAACTGCATCATCTGAGAGGAAGTCAGATGCTCAACTGACTGAGCCCCCAGGCTCCCACAGATTTCAGCTTTGACACCTTCCTCCACCAAATATCAGGTATATTTTCATACCTTCCTAAGAGTTTATTAATTTCTTCGGACTCAGAATATCATCTGCAGCAAAGACTGTTAATTATTCCTCAACATCTATTATCTCCTTCCTGTTCAGTAACAGAACTCCTGAAATTTTGCTATTACGAGGCTATCGGAAAAAGACTACACTCTCAGTTTCCCTCGTAGCTGGCTATGGCTTTTGACAGTTCTGGCCAAGACCAATGGAATCAACCTGGAGCTTTGTGTGAGGTTCTAGAAAATGTTCTTAAAGGAAAAAGTTGTGCTTTACTATTCCTTTCCTCATTTCTGCTGCCTGGGATGAGGTAATGATGGCTGGATCCCAAGCAGCTATTTTGCACCAAGAGATGGAAGCCCTAAGTTGAGAATGGGGGAGTAACGAGAGGAATGAAGCCAGAATCTCTGGTTGTTAGGCTGCTATGCCAGCTCTGGACTGCTTACCTCTGACTTGTTTATGTGAGAGAATAGCTTTCTATCTTATGTTAGCCATTGTTGGACTTTCTATCACTCATAGATGACCCTATCTTAATGGAAAAGCCGTTTTGGATAAATGGAGGTTGCAGGTTACAAAGGGTCAATCAATATTCCCTGTGTCAATCCACTGGGATACAGGGCCCACTGTGCTTCCTGAGAATATTCAAACCTAAGGATTAGACCGAATGGGTTGTTTATTATTATTACTAAAGTTTTACTTGCTATGTTATGGAGCTCTTAAATCCTACCATTCAAGTAGATTTTACATTTTGGAGACTTTGTATCTTTTCCAGAAATGATGTGGCTGCCTGAGGCTCCAGTCCGTGGATATTACTTAGGAGTGCTCTATTATGCTTAGTATGGGTTTGTTACCCTTCCAGAAGACGAAGGGAACTCTTGGCTAATCTTCATCATGACGCTCACAGACAGGATTTACGGTGATTATCTGGACCCCTGGGTGCTCGTGAGGGGCACCAGCCTGACCATACTGCCGTTTTCACACAGGTCCAGCACACTCTGCTGCCCATCTCACAGGATCCTGAGAAGATACTTGTGGTGTATTCAGACTTTTAGCAGATATTCACAAAGGGCCTCAGGCCCCCAGGTGGGCCCCCACAGTTCTGGGAGGTTGGGGGCACAGGGCAGGAGGCATTGCAAGTGCTTCCTCAAGCCTCTCCTTGAACCAGATTTGTCCCTGTCCCACTGGGCAGAACAGCCACGTGTGGGTGCAGTCTGTGAGGGTCCCAGAAAGTTACAGGGCAAAGGGCATCAGCACAGGAAGGCCACTTAGGCAGAGCCATCAATGCTGTCGGGATAGCCCAATGGGTCTATAGGTCAGACATGAAGTGGGGGGGCCAGGTGGGTTGTCTCGGCAGACGTAGGGGTGCTGAAGCTCCATGCAGGACAGTGGGCTTTGTAAAAGTAGTGATGTCTGAGGAAAAGGTATGCAAACAGAAGGAACAGCAAATATGTCCCCAGGACAGGACACGCCTCATGCCGGTAGCATTTTCTCCCACTAAAATCAGGGACATGTTGAATTAGACTGTGAGGTCAAGGGAGGGTTTCTCGGGGGCTAATGCAATGCCTTGATCCCCGAAGTCCCTGTGGACAGGCTGGGCCACTCAGGCTTGTCACCTTCAGGGCCGCAGCTGATGAGGCCATAGCATACATCAGGGCAGGAAAGCACCCGCGTGGGATGCTGGGACACACACTCATTTATGAGGCCGGCATCCAGTTTCCCAAGAAGACAAGCTAGGGGCCTGCCCAACCCTCAGGTCCTCTTGTGGCCCTTGCACAGGTGGACAGGTGCAGCCACGTGTGCTGTGCACACGGCCGACCCTCTGGTTGCAACTCGTTGGAACAAGGGGTAGGTTAGAGTCTGGTCACAGGGTCCCAGCCCTTTCCGGGACATCTATTGAGCTCAACTTCTGGGGTGTGGAGGAGGCCTGGGGAGACAGCGAAAGCTGACGAAGCAGGTGTGTGTGGGATAGCCTGCCAGGGCTCAGCGGCTGTAGAGGGTGCATCGGCCAGGGTTCCCCAGGGACACAGAACCCATAGGATACATGTGTGTGCACGTATAAATTTATGTGTAGATAGATGGGTAAAATATACCTGTGTAGATACAGAACTTATATAGAGACGGATCTTTCATGCAGGTTTGGCACATGCAGGCATGGGAGCTGAGAAGTGTGGCCATCTGCCAGCTGGAGGCCCAGGAAAGGGGGGGCTGCGGTTCAGTCCAAACCCACAGGCCTGAGAAGCTGGGGAACTGGTGTCACAGGACAGGAAGGAGAAGATTCCATCTCGGCTCAAGCAAAGACAGGGGTCTACCCGCTCAGGGGAGCACAGTCTGCTTTCCTCATACATGAATCCAGATGCAGGCATGCCTTGCGGAGGCACCACACAGACACACCCAGGATGACATCTGACCAGCTCCCTGGGCAACCCTGGCCCCACTGGCGACAGACATGGTTGGGTTTCTGCTCTTTGCAGCCACATGATTCTGAGTGACAGAGCCCGGCAGGCTCCCAGGAGGTGTGAAGTCAATAAGAATTTTATAACAGGAAAGGCAGTACTGAGTGCGTTTTAGCTGGCATCTTCATGATTTTTCATGAGGTCAACATTTTTGTGTCTATTCACTGGCCACTTACCTTGCTACTTGCGGGAAATGCCTGATTGTGTCTCTCATCGCTGACTTTAAAAAGTGGAGACAAAGCCAAACTGGTTTAAAATGTAAAGAGTTTTCTTTAACAGCTTTGTTTTACCAAAGACACTGTTTTTCAGGCAGAGCTTTCTAGAGTCAAAGTGGGAGTCCGTGTGCCCTTGTCACGAGGCAGCCATGCCATCATCACCCCATTGTCCAGAGCTGAATGCTGAGGGTCAGAGAGCACCTCTGGGGTCGTGATGGGCCTCGAAAATGCTCTCTGTCTGGGGATGTAGGTCTTTCCCCAGTGTTTTGTCTTTTAATTTAATTTTCAGTATATTTTGAACAAAAGACTAAAGCTTTTATCCAGGCGACGTTCTCAATGTTTCCTTCTACTGTTTCTGCTGAGAGGTTTCTCCCAAGAGGGACATAAACATAAATTTCTGTGTTTTCCTTGAATACTGTGACATCTACATCTTCAGTCCATCAGGAGTTAATTTGGGGGTGCCTGGGTGGCTCAGTTGGTTAAGCGTCAGACTTGGGCTCACGTCATGATCGCGTGGTTTGTGAGTTCAAGCTCCGAGTCGGGCTGTCCGCTCTCAGCACAGAGCCTGGAGCCTGCTTCGGATCCTCTGTCCACCCCCAGCTCTCTCTCTACCTCTCTCCCACTCACGCTCTCTGTCTCAAACATAAATAAACATTTTAAAAAAGGAGTTTGGAACTGAGCCACCCCCTTCCCCTGGGAACAACACTGGCTGTTGTGACCCTGCCTGGCTACAGGCTGCCGGCCCAGTGCGCATGCAGACTCGGGGCTCTGGATGCCTGCCCCCGAGCCAGTCAGCAGCACCCCTGCACTGTGGTGACCCCCGTGTCCCCAGGGGCTGGGCCCTGTGGTAAGTGGAAGGAATCCGAGTGAACTCCGCTCACTCAGCAGTACAGGCCCGGGGGTGGGGCGGGGACACGGGACGGTGGAAAATCACATGTGGTTTTCACGTTGTCAGAAACCCGGGAGATTGTTCTTCCAGTTGTGCGGACAGTTAGACTCCGTCTGCAAGACCCCAGGCCTTATGGCTCCGGGAACCATGCTTCTTGTGGGCCGGACCAGCCTGACCCCCACTTCCCGGTGACATCTAGACTGAAGACAAGGGGGCGCTTCTGGGTGCCTCTCCAGATAGGGAGGAGTGGAAAGACCTGGTGGGCCCACGTCCTCCTCTCTCAGTCCCAGGAGACAGACCCAGGGCTCCAGGAGACAGAGAAGCCGGAGCCTGATGCCCTGGCCTGCTGACCAGAGCCCAGGCTTCCTGCCATCCACGGTGGGTTGGCCAGCCGGGCCACAGAGAAAGTCCCTTCAGAAGGCTGTGCTCGGCCATCTCTGAACCGTGGCTCTGCTGTCCCCGAGGCCCAGCCTTCTGTATCTGAGCTGCTGCCTCAGAGGCCCAGGAGTCTCCCAGGCTCGGCCCTCTGGCTAACCCTGGCCCCTGTGTCCTATGCTGCCCCAGCTACACCCTGGGCATGCTGGTGCTGCTGGCTGATGTATTTCCCACCTCTGCCCAGGCTGGGGCACCAGGCTGTCTGTTGGTGACCCTTGGGCCTCAGCAGAAGGAGCTGTGCCGCCTAGCCCCATGGCCTTGTGCCGGAGGCTCCGGAGCCCAGAGAGAAAGTGCGTGAACCACTGCCCGGTCTGCCGTCCACGTGCCAGCACTGGAGTCGTGGGTAACTCAGGGAGGAGTCCCAAGGTAGGGATAGAGTCTTCCCCACCGTGATGTCCCCCACCTGCCTTTCCTTCCACAGGGCAGGACCCTACTTCCCAGCAGGTCGTTGCCCTCCCTTGTCCTTTGTCCTCAGCGAGTCCGGTCACTGACTTGCCCTTCCCTCCAGGCTGTCTCAGGGGAAGGCTCCGTCCGTGGCTTTCCGGGCCACACTGAGGCTGAGAGCTCCGTAAGGACCTGCTTAGGGAACCAGGGAGCCACGGTCAGGGACCTGAGCCACAGAGGCCTGGGGAGGTGATGGTGCTGGCACCAGGGGATGGGGGCTGTGGTCTGGAGACTGAGGGGCAGAGGGCAGTGAGACGGTGCACTTTCCAGCAACAGTAAAATGGGGGAGGCAGTAGGCTGGGGTAGCTGGCTGGCCGGCCTGGGGTTGGCTTTTGGTCCAGAGGCTGGCTCTTCCCCAGAGGGCCAGTAGAGGGCCTCTTTCCTGTCCCCCCACCAAGGTCCCAGACCCCCCCCACCACAACCGTCCCAGCATTACCTAGATGTGCAGAATTAGTGCTTATGTAGACCACCCACATTTGGCAAGAAGGAACCCTGAGGTATGTGGGGGGGTGAGCCACTGTCACTCAGAGATGGGACTGACCCCCATGCTTCCCAAGGCCCAGGATAGCCCTGCCTCGAGGCCCTAGCTGCCTGAGCTACAAACACAGATGCTAACCCTGATCCTCGGGGACTGTCCCCAATGGGACTCTCTTCCTGTGGGGTAGGCGGCCCTGGTGGTCCTGGAGCCACTCTCTTCTTACAGGCTAGTCAACCCAAGTGCTCAAGGTCACAGTCCTAAGACTGACACCTGGGGAATCCCCTCTCCCTCCTGCCCCAGGCCATCCTGGCAGATCCAGATCAAAGCTTCCATTTCCCTCCCACCCCTGTGGGACTGACCTCACCAGCCAGGAAAGAGGGTTCCATTCTTTCCATTTTTCTCCATCTCTTCGCCCCTCCAATGCAGGGGCTTCTGGCTCCTGCACCGCACCCTGCTCGGGGGAGGGGGTCAGAGTGGCTGTGGTATCCCCACCTGGCAGCTGTGCCCACACGTCCCCTCTCCCTCCACCGCAGCCTGTAGGGCGTCTGCACTGCCCCATTCCTCCCAGGTGGGCCTCACTGCTGACCTGAGGGCCCCTGTTCTCGACCCTGGGGCTGGGGCACCTTGCCAGCTCTCTCTCCTGAGGACCTACCCTGGCTGGCAGCCCTTGAGGTGTGGTTCTTTCTCAGTAGCCCTCAGCGGAGTGCGGCAGCCCATGGGCCACACGGAACTGGCTCCAGCCCGGCCACACCTGCATCCGTGGGCATCCCTGGCCTCACCCTCACGTGTCTGCAGGGGAGCTCCTCGCCCCCCCCCCCACCCAGCCCATAGGCCCCTGAGAACTCTCTTTTCTCTCTCCAGAGGCAGTGAGGGTAGTTCCCCCAAGGTCATGTCACTCTCCTCCCTGTCAAGCCCAGTCCTGCTGTGGCCTCTTGGGCAGACCCTCCCTGGGAATGAGGGGAAGGCTTGGGTCTCTTGTAGAAAGCTGGACATGGGGGTGCGGAAGCCAGGGTGCCCAGTAGACCCCCAAGCTAGCTCATGAGAGCCCCTGGACATGGATACAGATGCCCCACCCAGTAGCAGGGGCACTGGACCTTGGAAGGGTGGGTGGCAGCCACAGGAGGCCGTGAGCTTCCCATCCTCCAGATCTGCCTTGTGCTGCCCTTGGGGAGTTTGGCCTAGTTGTGGCTCCTCAGCAGACTGGGGTATCCTAACTGGCCCTGGGGCTGCCTTCCTGCCCCCAGGCGGAACCTGGGCCCAGGTCTAGGGATTTCCTGGGTGTGAGTCTTAAAGCTAAGTGGGGTCCCAGCCCTGCCCACTGAGCGAGATTGGAGGGTACTGGCCTGGCATGGAGGGCACTCACCCCTCCTTTCCACCTGGCCAGACGCTTGGGGGCAGGGAGCCCCTGACTCCCTGCCCCACCCGCCCAGCTCCCCACGAGGCTTTTTGCTCATGTTCCTGTTGGTGACTCACTGTGGCTGAGGAAAAGTTTCTTTCTATTCCTTTCTGATTTTTTTTTTTTTTTTTATGGTTTCTCTTTTCCCTGGCAGAGAATGCCGGGCCCAAATCTGATCCATGTGTGAGCCAGCTAAACTCAGGAACATTCCCAGGGAAGTGACGTTCCTCAGACCTCCACCCCCTCAACCCCAGCCTTGAGTCTCCCTGCTGGACACACTCAACTGGGGGCCGACAGAGCAAATTCCAAGACAAAGTTTCAAGAATGGTGATTCAGAGGCTCGCAGAGCACATTTGCGGGTAAGAGCTTGCTTCATCCCTTCTGCCACCAGGACCAGCCTTGGGACATGTGACAGGGCAAGTCTGTGCAGGGTCAGGAGGGACAGGAGGCCTGGCTGGGGGCTCAGGTGGGTGGCCTTGCTCTCTGAAGGGACATGACAGGAGCTGGGAGCCGGCATGTCGTCAGTGCTGACATTGGTGCCAGGCACAGCACGTGCACAGCCCTGCTCCATTTGAACCTTGAAGCTGGGGAGCTGTGGGTGCCGTCAGATGGCCGGGAGGGCAGAGTTGGGATTGGACCCGGAGACCAGTTCCCGACACGGTCCCACTGCCCTTTTAAGCATGAACCAGGGTGGGCCTGTGAGAAGCAAAGGAAAGGCCTTGAGAAGGAGACATGCAGCGCTTCTGCCCCACCCCAGGCTGAACCAGTAGCCCCCACAGTGTCCCTCAGGCTGGCCACAGCTGTCTGTGGAGGCCCAGGGCTTCCTGACAGGCTCATACTCTTTCCCTTTAGTTCAAGCTCCACACTGCCCGGTGATCACCTGGGGGCCTCCTGGGTTTTCCCAATGACCTCATGGGGCCAAACCCTCACAGACAATCGTGGCTCGGGGCTCACTGCTGCTACACTTGACTGTGGAGTCTCTTTGTGCTTCTGCATGTCTTCTGCTCTAGGAGCTCTGGCCACAGGTGTGATGCCCATTTGGGCCAGCCAACATTTGCCCTTCTAGAAGCCTATGGAAACACCAGGCCTGCCACGTGATAACTTCCTATGCCTGAACCCGTGACAGACACAATCTACTGTGGGATTCTCTGATCTTTCCTGGCATCCATGCAGATATCATGGACTGATCCTGACATTCTCTGACTCCCTGATATATGTGCCCCCAGGTCTATGCAGTGGCTGGAGCTACTGTAAACAGTTTTTAAAAAGCAGGTTCTGGTGAGAAGAACGAGGGAAATGGCTGTTTGTCCATACTGGGATCTGAGCTGGTGGAGAAGCAGTGTATGTCCAGAGGGGAGGCAATGTTCCCTGCAGGAAACAGTGAAAGAAACTGTCAGGGAGAGGACCTGCCCACAGCCATTAGTGCCTCCCCTGTCAGTGCCCCGTGACTGCTTGAAGGCACACATCCTCTCTCCCTGCTGGCCCCTCGGCGGTGGCACCTGGTTTATTTCACCTTCATGGCCCCCACATCTTCCACATGCAGTTTGGGTCACAGGGACTGCCCCTAAAATCATCCCTTGATCTAATCTGTCTTAACCTGCAGCTGCACCATTTTCAGGAGAGGCCAGATAAGTGGGCTGTGGGACCTATGCAACCCCTTGGCCTCCAGGAGGTATGAGTGGGCAAGAGACCCTTGACCTTGTATGGAAATCACTGTGGGAGTGCGGAGCCCCATTCCTGGGAATTATACACGTAAGTTAATAAAATTTGAAAGGACTCTGCTTCCTCCCTACTGCATCTCTGCCCCCTTGTGGGCCAGGAGCTGGGGGAGGGGGTGTTACCTGGAGACCCCCTACCCCCAGCAGAGCAGTTGGCCGGCACCCAGGGCAGTTCTGCACCTGCCTCCCACTAGTGAGGCCCCGAAGCACCACCCCTCCCGGGAACCAGCACAGGGCCCGTAAGCCCGGGAAGTTAGCCGTCTGAATGAAAGCTGTGACAGTGGGCAGAGCTGCAGGCCCAGCCTCCAGAGAGAGGGAAGGCTGGGCTGGCTCTGAGATTGGGAGGGTCCCGAGGGCCAGAGGCCATGGCTGGGCTCTGCCGTCAGGGTTCCGGACCCCCTCCAGCGGGCCGGGTGCCGGCTCCTCGCCTCCAGGTCCCAGCCAGTTCCGGCGCGGAGGTGTGGCATCTGACCCCTCAGACCTGCGCGCCCGTGAGACCTCCCTCCACCCCCCCCCACCCCCCCACCCCCACCCCCACCCCCACCCCAGGCCCTCCTTCCAAGGCACAGGCCTTGGTCCCGGGACGGCGGCCCCAGTTACCACTTCGGAAAGTGCCAAGCGCGCGGCGCGCCGGGACAGCTCGCCGCCGGCCTTCCCCCCTCCACCCCCCCGCCCCACCGCACCCCGCCCGCCTCCGCAGCCCCTCAGTCCACGCCCGGCTCCTCCTCCTCCTCCTCCTCCTCCTTCCCCATGGGTGGGGGGAGCCGGCTCCGGAAGCCCCAGCGCCCCCGCCCCGGCCGCCACTGGAGCTTTGGAGAGGAGGTCCGCGCGGGAGCGCGCCACGCGGGGCCGGAGCTCCCAGCTGCCAGCAGCAACTCGGAGGCCCCCGACCACCTCTGATCCGCCGCCCGGCCCACCCCGGAGACCCCCGCGCCTCCGGCCCCCACGCGAGCCCCCGCCATGGCGGTCGTGCGCGGGGCGCCCCTGCTCGGCTGCCTTCTCGCGCTGCTGGCGCTGTGCCCCGGGGGGCGCCCGCAGACGGTGCTGACCGACGACGAGATCGAGGAGTTCCTCGAGGGCTTCCTGTCGGAGCTGGAGGCAGAGACCCGGGAGGACGATTTGGAGGCCCCGCCGCCTCCGGAGCCCACCCCGCGTGTCCGCAAAGCCCAGACGGGGGGCAAGCCGGGGGAGCGCTCCAAAGAGGGTAAGACCCCCGGGGTCGCGCCTGGGGGAGGCCCTCAAGAGTGATGGGGGACCTCGGGGCGCCCTGCCCCTCAGGTGAGAATGGCAGGCCCCCGGCAGGGCTTTGGCTGCTGTCCAGCCTGCCCGGCGTGAGGAATGCCTCTGGAAGGCACAAGACAGCCCAGATGCCTGGCGCGACACGGTGCCAGGCAGAGGTCAGTGCTGGCTTGCAGCCCTCTGGGCATGGAGGCACATCCCGCAAGTCTGCTGCCTAGGGGTTTGGGTCCTCGGGTCCCTCACCCCCAGCCCCCAGAGGGATTAGGATTGAGCCCCCTGGGGACCTTGCTGCCCCCTCCCCAAGTCTGTCCTGTGAACTGCCCTAATGCCCTAGTCTGGCCTGTTTGTAGCACACCCTGGCTGTGCCTGCGCCACCGCCAGAGTCCCAGGCTTTCCTTGGGAGGCCTCCCACATTCCAGGAACACAGAGGCAGGTGAGGGGGCTGCGATGACCCCTCCTGGCAAGGCAGCCAGGAGTAGCGGGCAGAGTGGTTTCCACCGCCGTGTGACTTAGATGAGGTAGTGCATCACCAGGGTGGCCAGCTCTGGGCCTCTTATGTAATCAGTTGTCAGTAAATCTCAGCTGTTTGTGGTGGCTTTCCCGAGGGGCCAAGGGTCCTGTTGATCTCCTTCTCCCAGGAGACTCTGGGGCACCATCCGTGATTCCTGAGGTCAGCCGCCCCTCCCTGGGTCTCCTTCTAGATCTTTCCTGGCTCCTTCCCCACCCCTTGGGGGGCGGGTCCTAGGACATGGCCTCCCCCCCCTCTACTTCGCATTCCGGACTCACTGTCCTGGCCTCTCGGATGCCGCTGTGGCAGCCCTGTTTCTCCTGACTGTGTGCGTTTTGTAAATGTTTCTGCGTTTAGGCCTTGTGGCCACTGTCTCCCATTAAGTCCTTCACAGCATTTGCTGGGGGCCTGGGGATTCCCACCGACAGCCCCCTGCCCTGCTCCCACTTCCTCCATGGGCTCTGAGAGAGCTGGAGGGCCTGCCTATTCCTCTGCTCTCTGTGTGGCCCCAGGATCCCCTATTGGTTATAGCTTCCTACCTACCTCAGCTCGAAGGGGCATGAGTGGCCCTTTTTTCTGAAGCTTTTCTTGCCCCTGCAGGGAACTTCAGGGAGGCCCCAGGCCTAGGCCTTTTAGTGCGTGTGACAGCTGGCGGGGATGAGACCTCCTCCCCACTTTAGGCTGGACCACCCCCCAGGCCTGGATGGCTGAGTCACATCTCTGCCCCTTTCAGGCCCGGCACAGTGTAACACTCCCTGAGTGGACATGGTGGGGAGAAGAGGATGATGAGTGTCCTCTGTTGAGTTTGGCAGGTGGGAGGGTGAGGGCCTCCCTGGGCCAAGATATGGTGTTGGCGGCAGAGACTTGTGGATGGAAGGCATGGGTTCCAATCCCAGCTCTGCCACGAGGGCAAGAGACTTAACCCCTCAGTTTCCCAGTCCAAGAAACAGGACCAACAGGAGCCCCTTTGTGCGCATGGTGGGCACCTTGGGGCGGCCACGTGGGGTATAGAGTGAGTTCTCCATTGATTTTATCTCAATCTGCATTTACGACAGCACCTCCGGAAAAAGCCAAAGACAAAGGGAAGAAAGGGAAGAAGGACAAAGGCCCCAAGGCCACCAAGCAGCCCCTGGAGGGGCCCCTCAGGCCACCTAAGAAGCCCAAGGAGAAGCCACCCAAGACCACCAAGAAGCCCAAGGAGAAGCCACCCAAGGCCACCAAAAAGCCCAAGGAGAAGCCACCCAAGGCCACCAAGAAGCCCAAGGAGAAGCCACCCAAGGCCACCAAGAAGCCCTTGTCTGGGAAGAGGCCCCCTGCCCCGACCCCCTCAGAAACCCCATGGTGGCCATTGCCCCTGCCTCCCAGCCCTGGCCCCGAGATGCTGCCCCAGGAGGGAGGTGTGTACGGGCCCCTCCTGGGATTGTGGGGCTTTGACCTGCCAGGCTACTGGGGAAGTGGCGTCCCTGGGCCTCTGCTTCTTGGAGATCCCGAGGGCTGCTTGGACAGGGTGGGCTCGGTGGGAGCTCCCTTAGTGCAGCTGTTTCCCTCCCCACTGCCCCCGGGCTCTTGGACGGGCTTTACCATCTACTGTCTTGGGATCTGTCCCCTGGACCCCACCAGAGCCATCCTCCTGAGTGTTATTGGGCCAAACAGCAGGGCCTGGGCTCCCTGGAAAGCCATCCAGCTCTCTGGTCATGGGTTGGGGGCAGTACCAGCAGGGTGGCGAAAGCCAGAGCAGCTCAGGGCTCCTGGGAGCCATCTCAGGCATCGGGAGCTATCAGCAGGGCCCATGTCTTGCTCCATGTACAGCGAGGGCTCTGGGCAGGCTTCCCATCCACCTCCTTCTGGGGTTTGTGTTGTAGATGGGGCCCTCCCAAGTCCTTGGCCACGTCCGGGAGGAGAAACGGTTTTGGAGCGCCAGTCTGGTGAGTCGGGGATACCCACTTGGGCTTGGGGGACTGATTGCCTTAGCCGGCTGGGTTTCCAGGGTGGGCCCCAAGTAGGGGCATTGGTGAGTGTCCTCAGCAAGGCACTCACGAGCATCTCCTCCAGAGGAGGAGACGGAGCCGCCCACGCTGGACTACAATGACCAGATAGAGAGGGAGGACTACGAGGATTGTGAGTAGGCTCCCCACTGCCCTCATCCAGACCGTGATCCCTGGCCCGGGTACCCACTGATGGTCAGTTCACCAGGGTCCCTCCCAGCCCCATTGCTATCTGGAGTTGGGGGAGGGTCTTGGACTGGCTCAAAGCCCACCCTACCCCTCAGTTGAGTACATCCGGCGGCAGAAGCAGCCCCGGCCACCCCCCAGGAGGAGGCCCGACCGGCCATGGCCTGAGCGCCCTGAGGAGAAGGCTGAGCCAGCTGGGCTGGGGCTCGAGACCCCCGAGGAGAGGATCGGTAGGATGGGGGCAGCCAGGGGCGGGGGGATGGGCAAGACGGGAGCCAGGCACGGGGCTGGGGGGCTCTGGACCCACCCCTGCCTCCCATCTCCACAGAGCCCCCTCTGAAGCCGCTGCCGCCCCCGCTGCCTCCCGACTACGGGGATGGCTACTTGATCCCCCACTATGATGACAGTGAGTGCCCTGCCCTCCACACCCCTGGTTCCAACCCCCAACGGCCTGCCACTCTTCCCCTCCGTGCCCCCCCCACCCCCCCAGCCCAATCTGCTCTCTTCCCTTGGGCTGGTCCCTCCAGGGCCCCAGGGGCTTCGCTCTTTGTCCCTTGCTCCCATCCTGTAGGCCGCTCACCTCTCAGGATTCCAGCCCCTTCCTCCCTCTCTGGGGTCCATGTCTGTGGGGGCCTGAGCAGTCCCTGCCCTTGCCTTGCCCCCACGTTCCGGACAGTCTCTCTGACACTTGACTCCAACTCGGCTTTCACTCAAGTCCGCCCCCTCCTGGCCACAGGTGTCAGGTGTCACTTGAGGCGGGTCCTGTGTGTGTCCCGCCCCCTGCTGAGCCTTGGCCCACTTTCCCCAGGCCAGGCTGGTGACTTTCCAGGGTCTTGCCCATTCTATCTGTGACTAGCTGGCCTCCCCTCAGGGGCCCCTCCCTTCTCACCTCTGCCTAAAGGCCCACGCTGACCCCACTTCTTCATCTCACTCTCCCTCCTGCCCAGTCTCTGGCTCATAGTGGGGGCCCCAGGGGCAGCACCTGGGCCACCTCAGCAAGGCTCTCCCTCCCCACAGTGGACTATTACTTTGGGCCTCCCAGACCCAGAAAACCTGATACTGAGCTGGAGACAGATGAAGAGAAAGAGAAGCTGAGTGAGTGAAATCAAGCTATTCCCACCCCCAGCCCTGCCCCCAGTACAGGCCTCACCTCCACCTCAGCCCAACATCCAGTGAGGCCTCACCCTACCCTCAGCTCCCTGCCACCAGTGCAGGCCTGACCCCCACCCCAGCCCAACATCCAGTGAGGCCTCACCCTACCCTCAGCTCCCTGCCACCAGTGCAGGCCTGACCCCCACCCCAGCCCCCAGCCCCCAGTGCAGGCCTGACCCCCGCCCCAGCCCCCAGCCCCCAGTGCAGGCCTAACCCCCACCCCAGCCCCCAGCCTCCAGGGCAGGCCTAACTCCAGCCCCAGCCCCCTGCCCTCAGTGCAGGCCTGACCTCCACCCCCAGCTCCCTGCCCCAGTGCAGACCTGAATCCCACCCCAGCCCAGCCCCCAGTGCAGGCCTGACTCCCCACTGCCCAGCTTCCAGTAGCAGCTTCATCCCCTACCTCAGCCCCCAATGCAGGCCTGATCCCCACCCCAACCCCCCAGTGCAGGCTTCACCCCCACCCCAGCCCCCTCACCCCTGCATCCCTGCCCCCTGGAGCCCAGGGCTAAGATGACAGGCTTCTTCCACATTCCACCATTCAGAGAAACCCAAAAAGGAGGGAGGCGGCCCTAAGGAGGAGGAGACAGATGACAAATGGGCTGTGGAGAAGGGCAAGGACCACAAAGGTGTGTGTCTGGGGACTGGACCCACACAGCTGGGCTCCCTGTAGGAGAGCAAGTGGCTCACTTCCTCCCCGTGTTGCCCTCAGGGCCCCGGAAGGGTGAGGAGCTGGAGGAGGAGTGGGCTCCAACAGAAAGAGTCAGTGAGTGAGGGGTCTGGAGGCTGTGGGGGCTGTGGACGGGTGTGTGGACTGGAGGGTAGACTGGGGGGCTAGAGTTGTATGAGAGTGCTGGGAGGTGGGTATGGGGGCTGGGGTCCCTGCAGCAGCAGCAGGGTAAAGGTGGTGGGGCAAAAGACCCAAAGCCACATGTGGGTTGCAATGTGTTTCCTGATGATGCTTCAGGCCTCCAGAACTCTTTCTTGCTCTTAAATTCTTGGGGCCCAGAAGGGAGAGGTCCTAGAGTATCTCTGCCCTGGGATTAAGTCCAGAGGATAGAACTCTCAGCACAAGGCCCTGATACAGATGATGTCTGTGAGTGGCTAAGCTCTGGGGTGGTTGTCGCCTGTGGTTTCATGTGAGCCGCATGGCCTTTCAGACTTGGCATCATTTGCCCATTCTCCAGATGAGGAAGCTGAGTCCCAGGCAGGGAAAGCACAGGTTGGGGTGGAGCTACCTGACTGTTGCCCCCTGATGTAAGGGGGGTGGGCTCTGGGCTCCTTGTTCTGGGTTTGGTGGAGGGAGTGATGGACCCAGTGGGCCACCAGCCTTCGGGTGCCATGTCCCTAGAGTGTCCCCCCATCGGGATGGAGTCCCATCGCGTTGAGGACAACCAGATCCGGGCCTCCTCCATGCTGCGCCACGGCCTGGGGCCACAGCGCGGCCGGCTCAACATTCAGGTGGGTATTGGGATGGGCCGGCCTTGCGGCTGGGCAGGGTGTTCTTGTACCAGCTCATTCTCCCCACTGCCCCCAACAGGCCGGTGCCACCGAGGACGACTACTATGACGGGGCGTGGTGTGCCGAGGACGAAGCTCAGACCCAGTGGATCGAAGTAGACACCAGAAGGACCACCAAGTTCACAGGTGTCATCACCCAGGGCCGTGACTCCAGCATCCAGTACGTGAGGGGTGGATGGCAGACACAGGTCTGCATCCTGTTCAGGACATTCCAGGGGGCCATTTAGGGGCCCCGTCCCCAATCACCCCTCCATGGCATGTAGCGGGCATGGGAGCCACCCTCAACTCCATGTTCGAGCATCATACATCCCTGATAGCTCTTAAGTTCTTTTTCTAAAAAAATTTTAAATGTTTTTTAAAAATTTATTTCTGAGAGAGAGAGGGGTTGGGGGGGGTGTCAGAGAGAGAGGGAGACACAGAATTGGAAACAGCCTCCAGGCTCTGAGCTGGCTGTCAGCCCAGAGCCCGACACAGGGCTCGAACCCACGAACCGTGAGATCATGACCTGAGCCAAAGTCAGACACTTAACCAACTGAGCCACCCAGGCACCCCTCAAATTCTTGGGTCCCAAAGAACGGGCTTTGGATCCTGAGTGCCTGGGACCTGAGGCAGGGAGAGAAGCCTTGCCCTGACTGCCATCTGCTCCCCAGTGACGACTTTGTGACCTCCTTCTTCGTGGGCTTCAGCAATGACAGCCAGACGTGGATGATGTACACCAATGGCTATGAGGAAATGGTGCGCTCTCAAGCTCTTGGCTCTGCCCGTGTCCTCTGGGCTGAGGGTGCGCTCTTGGCAGGGGTGGGGGGCTACTCTGAGGCTGGCCTCTCCCCAGACCTTCCATGGGAACGTGGACAAGGACACGCCAGTGCTGAGCGAGCTCCCGGAGCCGGTGGTGGCCCGCTTCATCCGCATCTACCCGCTCACCTGGAACGGAAGCCTGTGCATGCGCCTGGAGGTGCTCGGGTGTCCCATGTCCCGTGAGTGCAGGGGGCCAGCTGGGCTCAGAGGGGGTGGCTTGGGCCACCTGGGGGCCGGCTGGCACAGCTCAGAGCCCTGCCTGTCCCCCACCCCCACCCCGCAGCTGTCCACAGCTACTACACACAGAATGAGGTCGTGACCACTGACAACCTGGATTTCCGGCACCACAGCTATAAGGACATGCGGCAGGTGGGGTGCTTGTTCCCAGGCTCAGGGCTAACGGGGGAGCTTGTGTCCAGTGCTCCCATCCCAGACACGGCTTGCTTGAGACTGATGCTGCCTGGCCATCAGCTGGTGGCCCCTCCCTCTGATGCTAGGACTGGAGAGGGCCTGGGCTTGCCTGCGGGGGCCACTCCTATCACAGATGCCTTCCCCTTGAGCTGACCTGGGCAGTGGAGAGGCCTGGCCCTCCCCGCATCCTGGACCGCCACTGTGCATGGTGGTGGGAGCGGGGGGGGGGCGCTTCCTAACTCTCTGTCCTCTCCCGAGCCCAGCTGATGAAGTTGGTGAACGAGGAGTGCCCCACTATCACCCGCACATACAGCTTGGGGAAGAGCTCACGCGGGCTCAAGATCTATGCCATGGAGATCTCGGACAACCCTGGGGATCACGAGCTGGGTGAGGGCTCTGTAGACCCCTGGAGGCTTGGCCCTCCCTGGCAAGTATTCGAGGCCAGGCCCTGGCACTACAGCTGGTCCTCTGCCTGTCTTTGGAACATTTCTGGGGTCCCAGTGTGCCTTGCTGGGGCCAATAAGCCCTATCTGCCCCCATCCCCCAGGGAGTGAGCCGGTCTGGGTCCTTCCTCAGATCCCCCAGGGCCTCAGGAAGCCCTGTGGTTGCTGAGGCTCCTGCCCTTGCAGGGGAGCCCGAGTTCCGATACACGGCCGGGATCCACGGCAACGAGGTGCTGGGCCGAGAGCTGCTGCTGCTTCTCATGCAGTACCTTTGCCGCGAGTACCGAGATGGGAATCCCCGCGTGCGCAGCCTGGTGCAGGACACACGCATCCACCTGGTGCCCTCGCTGAACCCGGATGGCTACGAGGTGGCAGCGCAGATGGTGGGTGGGGGGCGGGGCGGTGGGGGCTAGAAGCTGGGTTGGCTGGTGGGGCAGTGGGGCTGGGCAGGAGAGATAGGGCGGGGCCGGGATGACACCACACCCACCGGTTCTTCCAGGGCTCGGAGTTTGGGAACTGGGCGATGGGGCTGTGGACTGAGGAGGGCTTTGACATCTATGAAGACTTCCCAGATCTCAACTCTGTGCTCTGGGGAGCAGAGGAGAGAAAATGGGTCCCCTACCGGGTCCCCAACAATAACCTGCCCATTCCTGAACGCTACCTCTCCCCAGACGCCACGGTGAGGCCAGGGGGAGCAGCCCGGACCCTGGGGTCCTGAGCTGTGGGCTGATGGGTGACAGCCTGCACAGGCCGGGGAGGGGGGTGGACAGAGGATCATGAATACTGGCAGGGGTTCTGCAAGGAGGGTATGGAGGCTACAGCTCAGACATCATGCCCGGCCACCCTCAGGTGTCCACAGAGGTCCGGGCCATCATTGCATGGATGGAGAAGAACCCCTTCGTGCTGGGGGCGAACCTGAACGGTGGGGAACGGCTTGTGTCCTACCCCTACGACATGGCCCGGACACCCACTCAGGAGCAGCTGCTGGCTGCGGCCATGGCAGCTGCCAGGGGAGAAGATGAGGATGAGGTGTCTGAGGCCCAGGAGACCCCAGACCACGCCATATTCCGCTGGCTGGCCATCTCCTATGCCTCTGCCCACCTCACCATGACCGAGCCCTACCGGGGAGGCTGCCAGGCACAGGACTACACCAGCGGCATGGGCATTGTCAACGGGGCCAAGTGGAATCCCCGGTCTGGGAGTAAGTCAGCCTGGGAGAGGCTGAGGCCAGGCGTGTGTCGGGGGTGTGGGTGTGGGCAGGGTTGACTGCAGTTCTGTGTTTGCCCCCCGTGCAGCTATCAATGACTTCAGCTACCTGCACACCAACTGCCTGGAGCTCTCCATTTACCTGGGCTGCGACAAGTTCCCTCACGAGAGTGAGCTGCCCCAGGAGTGGGAGAACAACAAGGAGGCCCTGCTCACCTTCATGGAGCAGGTGGGGGCGGGGCAGCATGTGGGAAGAGGTGGGACTAGGGCTGGGGGTCTCGGGGAATGCCTGCCCAGAGGGACCGGACAGGACAGGGGAGCTGTGGGGCTGCGTGTGGGGCCTCCACGTGGACATCCGCCGTTGCCTCCTTCTGCAGGTTCACCGTGGCATCAAGGGGGTTGTAACAGATGAGCAGGGCATCCCCATCGCCAATGCCACCATCTCCGTGAGTGGCATCAACCACGGCGTGAAGACAGGTACCTTGTCTGCATACGGCTACCGGCAAGGAGATCCGCATGGCCGAGGGGAGGCAAGCCCAGGCCTTCCCGGCAGATCCCTGATTCCCTGCCTTCCCACCAGAGGGTCTGCCCTGGGCACAGGGTGGGCTGGGAGTTTGGGGGGAGCATCTCAGAGAGAAGGGCTGGAAGCTGGGAATATAGGGAAGTCCTGGGCAGCAGAACCCATCCTCCCTATGTAGCGAGCGGTGGCGATTACTGGCGTATCCTGAATCCGGGTGAGTACCGCGTGACAGCCCACGCGGAGGGCTACACGCCGAGCGCCAAGACCTGCAACGTGGACTATGACATCGGGGCCACCCAGTGCAACTTCATACTGGCCCGCTCCAACTGGAAGCGCATCCGCGAGATCATGGCCATGAATGGGAACCGGCCCATCCCGCACATTGACCCCTCGCGCCCCATGACACCCCAGCAGCGGCGCATGCAGCGCCGCCGCCTGCAGTACCGGCTGCGCATGCGCGAACAGATGCGGCTCCGGCGCCTCAATGCGACTGCTGGCCCCACTACCCTCGCGGCGCCGGCACCGGCCACCACGCTGCCCCCTAACCCCTCCCCTACCTTCAGCCCCTCGCCCGCCCCCAGCTCCAGCCCGGGGCCCTGGCACTTTCCACCTGAGACCACCACAGCCGCCTGGGAGGAGTTGGAGACGGAGACCTACACGGAAGTGGTGACGGAGTTTGGGACAGAGCTGGGGCCCCAGGAGGAGGAGGAGGAGGAGGAGGAGGAGGAGGAGAAGGAGGAGGTGATGGAAGTGGTAGAATTGGAGGAGGAGGAGACGGTCATGGGTCCAGATTTCCCATTCACCACAGCCGAGACCTACACAGTGAACTTTGGGGACTTTTGAGCACAGGTCGGCCAACATCCAAGTCCCCGTCGCCATAGAAGCCCCAGCCAGCAGTGTGGGCCTGGCCAGGAGGCTGCACCAACTGTCACAAGATCTAGGAGCCCAGGTCTGTGAGGCACTTGTGCTCCACCTGCCAGCCTCAGGAGAGGCATGGCAGGTCGGGGTCAGGCACACTTGTCAGCCACCTGCCCAGCCGCACCAATAAA
Source organism: Hyaena hyaena (assembly GCF_003009895.1). Taxonomy (NCBI): domain Eukaryota; kingdom Metazoa; phylum Chordata; class Mammalia; order Carnivora; family Hyaenidae; genus Hyaena; species Hyaena hyaena. The sequence goes on along the minus strand of NW_024080851.1, from coordinate 2,375,229 downwards.
GCAAGTTCACGGCACACATGTTGCTGAGCACCTGGGCAGGAGGGTCAGGGGCCCAGTGCCAGGTCTATAGGAGCTCAATGCCAGCACAGTCAGGCTTTTATTGCAAAGCACACACTGCTGCGGTGCCAACGCTGTAGGGGATGGGTGGTTGGGACTCTGGGTCAGGGGCCCAGACCCAGGCTCCCCAGGTCCTCCTCCTCAGCCCCGAAGCCTGAGAAGCTGATGGGCTGGCAAGCCAGGCTGCGCAGGTTCACAAGGCAGGCGGTCTGTGTGCTGCTGAAGTCTGGGACAGCCACCAGCAGCACCCTCTGGTCCTCCGGGCCTGCAGAGAAGCCACACGGGCGCCCCTTCAGGTTCTGGGTGGTCCATGCCTCCGATGGAAGTCACCAGAAGCAAACAGGAGTTCCTTATCAGCACATGGGAGTGCTGGCCATGGAAGGTCCTTCACGCCAGACAGAAGGGCCCAGGCCAGCACAACGGTCAGGGGTAAAGCCATGCTGACCAGGGTGAGCACAAACATGGGTGCATATGTGTGGGCCATTTCAGTCCCTGTTCAGCCAGCTGGCCCCCAGGCAGGCTGCCTACCCCACGGGGCCCAAGGACTCCAGTGCAGCCTTTGCTGCAAGCCCTGCCCCCTCATGATGGCCAGGGCCTGGGGCTCCCAGGAGAAAGGACTTACCTCGGAAGATTTTAGAGCCAAAGCTGGGTGTGTTCCCACAGAAGTAGACGTGAGGACACTCGGGAAAGATGAACGGGTCGGTCTTGTAGAAGGGGTAGCAACCTGGGGAAGGCCCACAGTGGATGCGGCTTCTGGGCACCACACCACACCCTGCCGGGGTGGGGCCCTCCTAGCTGAGCACCACCCACTGGCTCACACATACTCAGGCTATGCTGGTAGCAGCCCTGCCAGCCTTGATACCCAAATTGCGTCCAGACATGGCCACACAAGCCTGGGGACAGGTGAGTGTGCCTGCCACCTTCACTCTTCTGGGTGGGGCTGTGGCTGCATGCGGGGTTTTGACCAGCCCTAGCTCCTGATAAAGTCCCCGTGGCCTTCAACCATGAGGGAAGGCTCCAGAGTACCTTCCAGAATGAGGGCGAAGAGTCTGGACTTTCCCTTAGACCAGTCACAGCAGAACTGCTGGGTGCAAATGATGCCCACCCTCCAAGCACGCAGGCCCCGGTCGGGACGCCCTTGGCCCAGAGCCCATTACCTAGCGTGTCAGGGGCCGTGGGGCTGATGTGACGGACGCGCAGGGTCCACTCCAGGATCTCCAGGTGGTCCTCCATGCTGCTGTACCGGAAAATGTCACTCACATTCTGTCCTGATGTCCCTAGGAATCTGCAAGGCAAACCTTGGCTGATCCCCACCCTGGGGGCCACCAACTGTATCCCCACAGGGCCCAGGGCTCACCCTGGGCTTTCACAGCCACTGTTCCAGGCCAGCTTTGACTAAGAGACTGGGTCTGCTGGCCCCACTGCAGCACTGGACCCAACCCTCCCCTCCCAGTGTCTCTGAGACAAGAGACCAGCGCTCAGCTGGGGAGTGGCTGCAAGCAGCTACCTGACTCCGTCAATGGTGGCCTGGTAGGGATTGGTGACCAGCTGGAGGGTGGAGTAGGCAGTGGCCAGTGGGAACATGCACGGGTGCAGGGGCTGCTGGGGGAGCGTGTAGTTGGTTGGGTCAAATTCACCTGGCATCACATCCACGGGTACCGAGGCCTAAAGGCACAGGGAGGGCCAGGGGAGCTTGTAAGGCCAGGTGCCCTCCCTATGCGGCCCTTCCAGATCCCACCCACCCCTCTCCCAGCCCGCCTTCCTGTGCCCAGCTGCAGCCTCAGAAACCCCAGGGTCATCGCCTGGCCGGCCCCCAGCTTGCTCACGCTCAGCTGCAAGAGGATCTCATCCAGCATCTTGACGGCTTCCACGCTGGCTGCCTGCGTTTTCTTGGTTAAGTACTTGGCCTGGGGATACGAGTCCACAGGTGTTAGGCCCCACTGTGGGGGGTGGTGAGGGTCCCTCAGAGGGGGGCCGGAGCAGAGGTGCCACAGGGCACGTCCCACCAGACACGCAAAGCCCTGGGTCCCGACTCTCCTAGGGGAAGGAGGAGTTTGAATGCAGGCAGGCAGGCGCTGTACCTTGTTGATGGAGTCTCTGCTCTGGGTGTTGTGGCTCAGGAGGTTCCCGGCCAGGATGACCCGAGACACGTGCGCGGCACTGCACTGCTCCCCCTCATCCCCCAGCTGCCCGGTCACCACATCCACCAGCAGCTGGGTGCCCAGCAGGCTCTCGCCCCCGCCTCCACCCAGGCCCAGGCCAGACACCAGCAACACAAACCTGTGGGAGAAGTGGGGGTCCTCCTGGGTGCCAAGGAGGCAGGTGTCCCTGCTCTGCACCCCCCAGCCACCATCACGGGGAGCGGGGGACATGGAGCCTGGCACCTGTGGTTCCCAGGACCACCGGCCCGGCCCCGTGTGCCTGCTCCTCACCTGTCTGTGTCAAGGGCGGGTGGCGGCTCCTGCGGAGCGAGCTCTGCAAAGCAGTGGTCCTCCACCAGAAACTTCCCAGTGTCTCTCACAGAGCCGAGCACGGCCAGAACTGTCCCTGAAGCACAGCGTAGTGCAGTCAGGCACCAGGAGGGAAGCCCAAGTACCACCCCCTTCCAGTCACCCACAGTGCAAAACCAGCAGTTCCCCTGTGCCAGTTCACCTAGAACTTGGGACCAAGTGTCTGCTTCCCGGGGTCACGGCCTCTGGGTAGAGGCAGGAACGCTGGCCCCCTCCCTGGCCTCACCTGCTGCCTGACCCAAACCCAGTGCTCTAGGGATGCAGGGGTGTGCCAGCAGCTGCGTGAACAGGCCATGCCACCCCTGCCGCCCCCAACCTGTGACCAGCTTGGACACGTCAATGGTGCCTTCCAGTTTGATGCGCTGCAGCTCATCTTCCAAGATCAGCTCGTCGTCCGGATGGATGTATTTGCTCCGTGGGGGCTGGGGGAGCAGGTTGTGCTGGAATTTGGAGATGGGGAGGTGGTTTTGGAGCTGGAAGCCACCAAGGCTCTGCACCCCATGAGTGAGATGGCACCACAGCTCCCGATCCCCGACCCCCTGGGTCCAAGGCAGGAGGTCCCATCAGTGCCCACAGGACGTGTCCAAGGGGAGCCCTGCATGAGCGGTTGGCTCACCTCTTCGCTGATCTCCCGTAGGATGGATGGCTGGAGTGGCATGGCCTTGAACAGGGTCCCCACCACACAGCACTTCTCCCCAGGCTGTAGCTCACACAGCTTCTTTATTTGGATTCCAGCACCTGGGCGTGACAGGTATGAGCTCAGATTGGGCGACCCTCCCAGCCCACCCTGGGACACTGCAATAGGCTTACGGTGCCATGGAGCCCATGGGCCTGGGCTCTGGAGGAGAAAGAGACCGTCAGGAGCAAGGACCCCCACCACTAGCAGACTTGGCCCCAGGACAGAAGGATCTGGGATGTGGTTGGGTCCCTGGATCCTGTGTCCTTAAAAAAAGGCAGATGAGCAGAGAGGGCACCATGAAGATGGAGACAGAGACTGGAGGGCTGCAGCCATGAGCCCGGGAGGCCCAGGCAGCCACAGGGACTGGATGAGGCAAGGAAGGGTCCTCCCTGACAGCCTCCGGAGGGCACAGCCCTGCCAACGCCTGACGTCACACTCCCGGCCTCCAGAACTGAGATCACATTTCTGCGGCCCTAAGCTGCTCAGTTTGTGGCTTTGTCATCTGCTGCAGCAAAGAGAAACAGGAAACCAACAGTATTACGTCATTTATACCTAACTGTGACACTGGTTCTTAGGAGGAAGCGTGTCAAGTCTCAGCGTAGCCCTGCCTGAAAACATCAGGGAGGCGCCGTCTGCCAGGCTCGCTGGGCAGGAGACGGAGTGCAAGTCCCAGGAGGCCTGAGGGTTTATCAGGAAAGACTCAGCCCCAGGGCAGAATGCTGTCTGACCCGATGGGGTCATGTGCATGCAGGGCCAGCCTCTTCCTGAGCCCCTTCTGCCCTGAGTAACCAAGAACATTCCACAGATCTATATCCTAGGGCGTGGAGGTGAGTAGTTCAAAACAAGATAAGGAGTGCGCCAGTGATGACCAGAAATGCTCCAGAAACAGGAGACCCCAGAGCCTGTCTGCACAGCTCTCGCTCAGTGCCGGGGGGGGGCCATGCCCAGCGGTATGTGGAACTCCTCCACTCTGACAACACGCCGGAGGAGACATTACTGTCCTGACATATGGCTGAGGAAACGGAGGTACAGGGAGACTGAGTGACATGTCCAAGGGTACTAACTTGTGCAGCTAAGCACCAGGTGGAACCACACAGCCTTGTGTTGAGGGCAGGACAGCTGTCCAGCTGCATGGCGTGCGGGCATCAGGCCAGGCACCATACTGAGGGTGAACACCCAGGCCACTCTTTACCTTCCCCGAGCTTCCCAACCAGCGGAGCTGAGGCAGAAGGGCGCGAGAAAGCCCTGAGGGCTGCTATGGCCTCTTGAAGCACAGGACACATAAGCTGAGGTTACGACAGAAGACGGGGCAAGAGCATGCCAGGAGGAGGCGATGCCAACAGTGAGAAGGGGCTTGGCATGTTCAAGGAGTTCCAGAGAGTCAGACGAGTCCCAGGACAGGCTAAAGTCTGGTCGGAAAGCCTGGCCACGTGGGGAATGCACGCGCAGGTGGTCAGGCATTCTGGGAGAAGCCAGCATCAACTCCAGCCAAGGTCCATTCACCACAGCCACTGTCTGAACTGCTGACCCGTCTGCAGGTGGAGTAAGGTGGCTGTTTTCTGTCACCAGGAAGCTTTGCTAGCAGGAACGGTGACTGAGAGACGGGTTTGGTACCAGGACAATGGCCATGACACAGGGACTGAGGAGGGTGGAGGAAGCTTCAAGGGAAGCAAGGAAAAGGCCACTGGGAGCCAGAGGAAGGAGACCCTAGTCATGTGACAGAGGAAAGGTGGACAGCACTCATGCCTGCAGCAGAGGGAACAGAGATGCTGTTCTAGTTCTCCTTGTGCCTATAATAAAACCAGAGTCGATGCTGTCGGCTCAGTGGGCTGGGCTAGGACGGGGTGGGCCTGAGTGCCTGTTCCCCACAGCCTTCCTGGTGCTTCCAGTGTGCACCCAGAGCTGGGACCACCAAGTCCAGTGCTGGGGGCAAGAAAAATGAGGAAGACATGGTCCCCCCATGAATATTCCAGTTTAAAAACATTACAGAGAAGTTGAAAACTACATGGAAGGCCCCTCTTATAAACAGTAAGAATGGAGCAAGGCAGCAAAAGTCGAAGGTGGGGATGCAAGAGAGCACGGAAGAAGTGGGGAAAAAAGAAAAACACGTGCCTCGCCCAGCCCCCTTGATTAGGAAAGACAGAAGAGCCCAAGGGACGGGCGACTCAGGCCCAACCAACAAGGAAGGTACAGAGGAGCAGACCCACAGGCAGACATCAGTGAGCACACAGAAAACTCCTAGAGAGGCAGTGGGTGTCTTCACGGACCCTGGCTCCTAGTGTCTGGCTTGCCACACTGAGACCCTTGCTAGCCACAACGTGGACATACAACCTGAGCTCAACACAAGGACAACGTATCCCTACACCAATGAAATCATCACTGCTATCCTGGAGCTCAGCCCTACCTCACCCAGACTCAGCACAAAACCTCACTTTAAACCTAGCAATTCCTTAATCTAATCCTCGTGATTACCTGAAGAAGACACTGAGGCACAAAAAGCTTTACTTCCCCCAAGATAACTGGGAAGTGGGATAAACTGAAGAAGGTCCCAGCCCTACCAGGTCCCTGAAAACCCCAGGGACCTTCTGGGCTGGTGGGGAGGAAGCAATGCCCTGAATTCATCACTTACCCCAGTACTGTTTGGCCCGGCTCACCAGGAAGGGCCTCATTTGGACGAGGCGGGTGGCATAAATGTGGGCATACTGCCGGCTGAAGCTGCGCTCCCCCAGCCGGAAGGGCTGCGAGGAGTTGGTGTATGTGGACACAGGCACGCGGGCAAAGGTGGCATTGCTGGCTGATGGCGGGGAGAGCAGAGTGTGGGCCCTCTGGGCAGCCTGCTCAGAGAACATGGCCGTGCTAGATGCGTCCAGACCAGGGTGCTCACGCCAAGGAGTCAGTCACTGCGAAAACACAGACATGTTCCTGCAACCCCTGCCCACCTTGATGTGTCTCCACTGCACCCACAGGCACTGGGAGCAGAGGGAAGAGCTGCCACCCACATCATACATGGCTCAGGACGGCATCTCGGAAGTCAGCTGTGCTGGAAACCAAAGTGCGCCTCGTAATCCTCATCCAGAAAGGGGAGGTAGGAAATGTTTCTCCCACCCAGAGCTCTCCAAACCCACCCAGGCAACCACTGTCTGCCTCACATCTCCACCTGCACAACTAACCAGGGTCCCAGATTCCAGGCCTTCTGTCCCCATCTTGCTCCCCTGCACCTGCTCTATCTCAGGGCATGAGGGCAGCCTATTATCACATAAGTCTGTCATAAAATAATAAGCCTATTTTAAATAAAACCAAATATAAATCTGTCAATCCTCTGCTCAAAAGGCTCCCCATATCAGAGACTAAAACCCCAAGCCCTCACTGACATCTGCCCCACCTCTTCTCTCTCCACTGCCTACAGGTGCAGACTCGCTGGCTCCCCATTCCCTGTTCTCCGTCTTTGCTCACGCCTCACCTTCTCCAACTGAAACCGTCCCCTGGCACTTCTATTTTTCCCATTTTACTGTTTACTGAGCTCCGTCCCCGCCTCCTGGCAGAGGCACAGCACCGATCCCGCCTCCCCACTGCCGCCCAAAAGGCACAGAGCCCCGACCCCGCCTCCTGGCGGCCGCCCGAACTACACTCAGCCGCTCTCTGAACCACGAGCCCGATGCAAACCGTCGGACACTGCGCGTGGGACGGCCTACAGGTCTCTCCTTTTTCATGCACGGTTTCAGGGCGGCAGCCAGGTGCCCATACCCTGCTTTACCGCACGGCTCTGGGCCGGGGAGGAACCGGACTGACTTCCGGCCCAAACGGGCGGAGCGGGGCCGCAGCCCTGAAGGGGCTCCGGCCCGCGCTCCGACCTCAGCTTGTCGAGGGCAGCAGGGACTCTAAGAGAAGCCACCCAGCCGTCACCATGCGCGGACTCGGAACCCCAGTCCCGCCACCGCCGCCACGCGGGCCCGAGGACGCGGGACCTCACTCACCGAGCCGCGCGCCGCCGGCCGCCTCCCGCCAATCCGCGCGCACCACCCCGCCCCTCTCCGCGTGCTGCCTCCAGCCAATCACCAAGGTGCCCGCTCCGTCCATCACCTAGGGGCCCGCCCGCCTCCCTCCCCAGCCCGCGCGCCCCGCCCCTGCCGCCTCCGCCAATCACCAGGCTGCCCGTGCCGTCCATCACCGTGGGGCCCGCCAATCCGCGAGCGCCCCGCCTCTGGTCGTGCCCCGTGTTTCCCCGACTACGCGGGCCGACTGATGCTGTAAGACCTGAGCGTTCGCGTGTCGTGAGGCCTGTCCCTGAGGTCCGCGGGCGGAGAGCAGGGCCCAGGACTGCGTTCCCGGACAGCGGAAGAGCGCTTCGGGATAGGGTTAGTGTTAGGGGAGCGGACAAGCTGTGGCCCAGCGTCCTTCATCCTGCGCCCGCCCCCGGCTTTCTCCACGCCGCGCCCGTTGCGGGGGGCTGTCTCCCGCACGGTACCAAAGCCCGGGGCCGGGACGCCCCGGCCGCGGAACTTGCTCGCCCGCGCAGCCGCGGGGCCGGTCGCACGCGCTTGTGCGTCATTTCTTGCGCGCCGCTTCCGGTGCCACTTTGGTCTCCAGGACAACTGGGGCGGGTGACAGAGCCCCGGCTGCCTGGGGTGCCTCACACTTGCTGCTGCAGCGCATGCTGTCAACAACCCGCTGAAGACGGGGAAGCCCAGGCCGGTGCCGTTGGTCGTGGGGAGTGGGGCGGGCCCCCGACGGTGGGGACGCGTTTTTGCAGCTCCGTGCAGCGTTCCAAGATTTGTGCTGCTTGCTGCCGCCAGCTCGGGCGCTGTCCTGCGGCCCCACCAGTGCCACGTGGCAGCTGGACTACAGCCGGCAATTGCTAAGTTCTTACTTTGTGACAGAAAGCGAACCCCGATTTGTTATCTCCACTTCGGGCTCTTGAAACCAAAGGGGTTCTTAAATGCATAGATACATAAAAAAGCTCAGGGAGCGGAAGGCTCAACAGGAGCGGTGCCTTTGGGTATGGGCCCCTCAGAGCCTGAGAGAGTTTCCCCGGAAAGCCAGGGCTCGGTGGGTGTGTGTGCGGTGCAGGGAAGGGGCCTTCTGTGACGTTCGCTCCGTGTTATGTGCAGTTTTTTATTCTAGAAAAATACCATTTCACCCGCTGTGAAGCGTACAGTTCAGGAGCATTAAATATATTCAGTGTTATGCAACCGTCACCACCACCCTTCTCTGGATCCCTTTCATTATCCCAAACGGAATCTCTGTCCCTGTGACTCAGTAGCTCCGCACTTTCCCCCCACCCCCCTGTTAATTCCAATTTATTCTCTATGAATTATTCCAATTCATTTTCTATGAATGGGCCTCTGCTAGGGTACCTCATACAAGTGGAATCATAAGTATTTGTATCTGGCTTGTTTCACTGAATATCTTCAAGGTACATCCATATTGTAGCATGTGTCAGAATTTCATTCTTTTTTATGGGCTAATAATACTTCTTTGTGGGTACAAACCACCTTTTGTTCATCCGATCCGTCTGTCAGTGGACATTTTCATCTTGTGACTACCACGAATAATGCTGCTTACCTAGAAGTGGAATTGCTGGATCAAATGGTAATTCCATGTTTAATTTTTTGAGGAACCCCCCCCCCCCCCACCACACACACACTGTTTTTCACAGCTGTTGCACCACTGTGCATTCCTACCCACAGTGTACAGGGTTTTTCAGTTTCTCCACATCCTGGCCAACACTTGTTCTTTTCTGTTTGTTTTTTTTTAACATGAACTCTTTTTTTAGTCAAAAAAATTTTAATGTTTATTTTTTTAAAGTTTTTTAAATGTTTTATTTATTTCTGAGAGAGAGAGACACACAGTGTGAGCAGGGGAGGGTCAGAGAGAGGGAGATACAGGATCTGAAGCAGGCTCCAGGCCCTGAGCTAGCTGTCAGCACAGAGCCCGACGCGGGGCCTGAACCCACGAACTGTGAGATTATGACATGAGCCGAAGTCGGATGCTTAACCGACTGAGCCACCCAGGCGTCCCTTTAAATAAAACATTAAGTTTATTTTTTGAGAGAGAGAGTGTGAGCCTTTTTTAGAGGCAGAGAGAGAGGGAGACACAGCATCCGAAGCAGGCTCTAGGCTCTAAGCTGTCAGCACAGAGCCCGACGTGGCATTCCAACCCATGAATGTGAGATCATGACCTGAGCCGAAGTGGGACGCTTAACTGACTGAGCCACACAGGTGCCCCTCTGTTTTTTTTTGTTTTTTTTTTTTAGTAGCCATCATAATGGGTGTGAGGTGGTGTCTCTGTGCTTTTTATCTTCATTTCCCTAATTATTAGTGACACTGAATATATGCACTCTGTTCTTTCTTTCATCACCTGTGCCTTTGGTGATGCCAAGAAGTCATTGCCAAATCCAGTGTCATGAAGCTTTCCCTCTATGGTTTCTTCTGTGAATTTTATAGTCGTAGCTCTTAGGTTTACATCTTTGATCCATGTAGGATTAATTTTTATATATGGTGTTAGGTAAGGGTTCAGCTTCATTTTTTTGCACATACATATCCAGTTTTCCCAATGCCGTGTGTTGAAAAGACTGTCCTTTTCTCATTGAATGGTCTTGGCATCTTTGTCAAAAATCATGTGACCACACATGCAAAGGTTTATTTCTGGGCTCTCTGTTTCACTGGTCTATCTGTCTGTCTTTATGCCAATACCACACTGTTTTGATTATTGTCGCTTTGTCTTGTCATAGGGTTGGTTTTCTTTAATGTTTATTTATTTTTGAGACAGAGAGAGACAGAGTGCATGCATGGGAGGGGCATAGAGAGAGGGAGACATAGACAGAGCCTGAAGTGGGATTTAAATCACAAACTGCGAGATCATGACCTGAGCTGAAGTCGGACGCATAACCAACTGAGCCCCCGGGCACCCCTAATGTAGGTTTTGAAGTCCTTGAGTGTAAGTCCTCCCACTGTGTTCTTTTTCAGGATCATTTGGCTATTCAAGGTCTCTTGAGATTCCATATGGCTCATGGAAAAGTTTTTTCCATTTCTGCAAAAAAATATCATTGGGGTTTTGATAGGGACTGCATTTAATCTGTAGATTACTTTGAGTACTACTGTATGAAATCTTCTAATCCATGAACATGGAATGTCTTTCCAGTTATGTCTATAGTTTGTTTTGTTTTTCTTCAGCTAAGATAGCAGAAGAGATGGTTTATTGTGCACATGTTACATTCAGCTGCAAGTGGAGACAGAATTGGTCTTGAACGTCCCAGATCCAGGGCAAAGGACTAAAAGAGACTATGGGGCACCTGGGAAGCTCAGTCGGTTAAGCGTCCAATTTTGGCTCAGGTCATGATCTTACAGTTTGTGGATTGGAGTCCCATGTTGGGCTCTGTGCTGACAGCTCAGAGCCTGGAGCCTGCTTCAGATTCTGTGTCTCCCTCTCTCTCTGCTCCTCCCCTCCTCACACTCTGTCTCTCTCTCTCAAAAATGAATAAACATTAAAAAAAATTTTTTTTAATAAATAAAAGGGACTTTTTTGGTATGAGCAAGGCAGATGCTGTGTCTTTGCAATCAGATGATGATGAGTGTTCTAGAGCCATTGAATCAAGTTTCTGCACCCAGGGCACCCAGGCGCCCCTGCTCCTCCTTGTTTCTGCTAGTGGTTTACTTGGACCTCTGCCTCATCTTTCTTTCTTTCTTTTTTTTTTTTAATTTTTTAAATATTTATTTTATTTTTCAGATAGAGAGATAGAGAGCAGGTAGGGGATGGGCAGAGAGAGAGTGACACACAGAATCCCAAGCAGACTCTGTGCTGTCAGCTCAGAGCTGGATGCGGGGCTCTAACCCACAAACCATGAGATCTTGACCTGAGCTGAAGAAATCAAGAGTCGGTTGCCCAACCGACTGAGCCACTAGGCACCCCTGCCTCATCTTTCATGCTTCAACCTGTGCATTCGCTTCTTCCTCCACTTGGCTTTCATGGTGCAGAGGTTTCCAGGAAGAAGGTGCCCAGGCTAAGAGAGCCTGTCTTTAGCGGTTTCCAGCAATGTGTTTTAGTGTTCAGTGTACAAGCGTTTCACATCCTTGCTTATGCTAATTCCCAAGTGTTTTGTTCTTTGTGATGCTATGTAAATGTTTTTTTTTATTTTAATCTTTTTTATTATTATTACTGTTTAAAGTCTGTTTATTTTGTGAGAGAAACACGAGTGAGGGAAGGGCAGGGAGAGGGAGAGAGAGAGAAAATCCCAAATAGGCTCTGATCTGTCAGCATGGAGCCCGACGCGAAGCTCAAACTCACAAACCACAGGATCATGACCTGAGCTGAAGATGGATGCTTAACCAACTGAGCCACCCAGGGGCCCCGCAAATGGATTTTTAAAATTTCATTTTCATATTGTTTACTTTAGTGTATAGAAATGAAACTGATTCTTGTGTGTTGATTTTGTATATATCCTGCAATGTACTAGTACTAAGCTGAATTCATTTATTCTAATGCGTATGTGTGTTTAGTGGAATTATTAGTTTTCTACGTATAAGATCATGTAATATGCAAACAGAGATCACTTTACTTTTTCCTTTCCAACTTGGAAGCCTCTTATTTCCTTTTCTTGCCTACTTGCTCTGGCTAGAAGTTCTAGTACTATGTTGAATAGAAATGGTGAAAGTGGACATCCTCATCTTCCTCTTGATTTAAAAAAATTTTAATATTTATTTATTTTTTAGAGAGACAGAGACAGAGCACAAACATGGAAGGGGCAGAGAGTGAGGGAGACATAGAATCCGAAGCAGGCTCCGAGCTCTGTGCTGACAGCTCAGAGCCTGATTCAGGGCTTGAACTCATGAACCGGGAGATCATGACCTGAGCCCAAGTCAGACACTTAACCGACTGAGCCACCCAGGCACACCTCTTCTTGATTGTAGAGGAAAAACTTTAAGTCTTTTATAATTGAGTTTGATTTTAGCTGTGGTTTTTTAATATCTACATTTTATTATCTGAGTACTTTCCTCCTAAGTTTGTTGAGTGGGGTTTTTATCTTATCACAAAAGGATGTTGAATTTTGTCAAGTACTTTTTCTGTATCAATTAAGGAAATTTCTGTTAATGTGGTCTGTTACAGTGAATGATTGTGGTATGTCTAGCCATTCTTACATTTCAGAAATAAATCCCACTTGGTGCATTTATGAGCCATTTGATGGAGTTACAAACCAAGGTTACCATAATACTAGCTGAGTTGGAAAGACACGCTTCTCAGTGTTCCTCTGTCAGCTGATAGCACAGAGTCCAACACGGGGCTGAAAACTCACAAACTGTGAGATCATGACCTGAACTGAAGTCAGGCACTTAACCTGCTGAGCCATGCAGACGCCCCAGGCCACAAGTTCTAAAGATGGGTGCTGTCTTCCTGTGAACAGGTCTCAGAAGGGAGCTGAGACGCCAATCAAATATGTATTGTAACAAAGCAGATCCTGCAGAAAACTCTGTTTCATCCAATCAGCCTTTTCCTTTTGTGAAGAAAAAAAGGATCCTGCATAAACCTGGGCATGACTGGCCAGGTGTATTTCCATTCTTCCCAAGTGAAGGCAGGAACATACTGGCTAACCTTATCAACTGGAAAACTAAGAAATGGCACTGCATGGGTATATGACAGTGAGCAGTTTGCTTCAGCGGGAATGGATGTCAGCAGCATATGAGCGTTAGAAAAATATGGGCGCTGAGGGATAGCAGTGTGATCTGCTCAGAGGTCAGGGAACACACCTCTATCTTTGGCCATTGGGATTTTTCACAAGTAAAGTAGCGTTGTTACAGGGACTGGTACAGTATGGGGGATAATGAGGCCCTGAGCGTGTAATTCTCTATTGTGGACTTACTGCCTTGAAGGGCTCCTTTATTTATAGGGTATTTACTAATTCTAAGGACAGGTTTTGAGGCATCTATTTGAATCTTTTTTTTAAGTTTATTTATTTATTTTGAGAGAGAGAGCACAAGCGAGGGAGGGGAAGAGAGAAGGAGAGACAGAATCCCAAGCAGCCTACGCACTATCAACGCAGAGCCTGACGCGGGGCTCGAACTCACGAATTGCCTAGAGCTGAGACCAAGAGTCCAACACTTAACTGACTGCGCCACCCAGGCGCCCTGGGATCTATTTGAATCTTACTGGCAGGTGTGCTGTGGACTGTGCTGGTATCAGCTGAGGATTTTGCCCCTAAAGAGGATGGTAGCTAATCCAGTCGGGACAAATGATCAGTGTCCCCAGACTCAGCTAGGCTTCCACCAGAGACAAGAGCAACCAGAAGATGTTAAAGGGTCACTTAAATCCCCTGGTTGGTTACTTTGATGACTACTGTCAAATTCTAGAATTATTTTCCCCTTTGGGGAGAAAGAAATTCTGGCATGATACTTCCCTGTGAAATCTCAACTCAGTAAACAAGCAGGGGGAGAGGGACTAAGAAGAGTCAGTATCTCTCAGAGGGAGTAGGTTCAGAGATGGGAGCCTGTTGAGGTTATGAGAGACCCCCACTCACTAAATGTACTGTTGCAGGGCTCCGGGCAGGGGCTGCTAGGTGGCAGTGGGGGCCGGGCACTGAGAGTCGAGGTCCTGTGTCAGTAAGGACAGAGGTTCATTCCTAGTCTGGAGGGTGGGTTCCCCAAGCTGATTACCAAGAAGGACTAGAAGAACATTGGACAGGCTGGCCATGACGCTAAAGGTCCTGGGCGCTTACTTGGTAACAATCTATTCCCCAGTAGCCTGGCTCTTTGCAATCGTAGTCAAAATGAGGAGGGTTTTGGCTTTGTTTAGGGGTCTTCATTTGCTGTAGTTGAAAATTGAGAACTTTATTATTTTTTGATATTTATTTATTTTTGAGACAGAGACAGAGCACGAGCTGGGGAGGGGCAGAGAGAGAGAGTGGGAGACACAGAATCTGAAACAGGCTCCAGGCTTTGAGCTGTCAGCACAGAGTCCGATGCGGGGCTCGAACCCACAGACCATGAGATCATGACCTGAGCTGAAGTCGGACGCTTAACTGAGCTACCCAGGCACCCTGAAAATGGAGAACTTTAGTGTATTTTCTATCAGGTGACTCATCTAGGAGAGAAGTGAGCTGGTTTGTCAGATTAGCTAAGTCAGGAGGGGAAACATAGTTTCCCATTCCATCCTGCTCTCTTTAACTAAAGGTGAAAGAGGGAGTTCCGCCCACCACCAAACATGGGGCTAAATGCCCCCTGGGTGGATTCAACGTCTTAAGCAACGTCTAAAGCAGAATGTTCTTAAATGACAATTTGGAGTCCATTGTAATAGTCATAAACAGGTTCATCAGGCCTTTGTGTGCAAGGCTGAATTTTGTTCCAATCACCAGGCTTGGGAAAAGCTGCTGTCGTTGCTCTGTGGACACTTCCAGAATGTGTTCTAGCATCTTGCCCAAAGTTAGGAGTTTGCTTCTCTGGATCCCTCAGGATGTTCCCATTGTGCTGATTGCATCCCATGTTTGGCCTGGTCCCCACCAGTAACATGAGGACTAATTGATCTAAATCTGAGAAACCGGGTTGGTCAATTGCAATAAGTATGTTAAGGCCTTCAGCAAACCTATAGGGTCTTGTGTTACTAGGAAACTCTTTATGTGCGGCTTGCACTATGGCCTTAGTCCAGGGACGTAAGAAAGTTGGTGTTTATTTGGATCCTCAGAAGACTTTATTTTCTTAAGGTTATTTATTTATTTTGAGAATGAGACAGAGTGGGGGAAGGGCAGAGGGAGAAAGAGAGAAAGAGAACCCCAAGCAGCTTCCACATTGTCAGCACAGAGCCCGACATGGGGCTTGAACTCACAAACCGTGAGATTGCGACCTGAGCCAAAATCAAAAGTTGGGTGCTTAACCAACTGAGCCTCCCAGGTGCCCCAGAAGGCTTAACTTTAGAGGGGCAGGTTTCAGTAGGTTCGGGAGGGGAAGGAGTAGGGAGAGATTCTGAGGAAAAGGGAGGCTTGGCAGGAAGAACAGAGCACAATGGCCCTGGAACAGAGCACAGAGGCCTCAGAAGCCTTTCTGATTTCTTTCACTTGCTTGCCTCAGTTACTTTCTAAATAGTATTTTGCAAAGAGGCAAACATAAATCCTGAAAATATTTAGAAGCCTCAAGGTATCATCAATTAAAATAGGCATCCCACGAGGCTCCTGGATGGCTCCGCAGGTCAAGCTCAGGTCGTGATCTTGCAGTTCATGAGTTCAAGCCCTGCGTCCGGCTCTGCACTGACAGCTTGGAGCCTGGAGCCTGCTTCGGATTATGTGTCTCCCTCTTTTTTGTCCCTGCCTCCTCTGAAAAATAAACATTAAAAAAATAGGCATCCTGTTCAGCTTTTTTTGTTTTGTTTTGTTTATTTATTTTTGAGAGAGAGAGAGACAGAGTGCAAGTGGGAGAGGGGCAGAGAGAGGGGGAAACACAGAATCTGAAGCAGGCTCCAGGCTCTGAGCTGTCAGCACAGAGCCCAACGCGGGGCTCAAAGTCATGGACCACGAGATCATGACTGAGCCAAAGTTGGATTCCCAACCAACTGAGCCACCCAGGCACGCCCCCCCCCCCCCTTTTTGTATTTTAAGAAGTTGTGGCTTTCTAATTTAACTTTGAGGAAAACAAGTTTGGTAAGATTACAGGTTCCTGTAACTGAAATTCTAAATACTGACCCCTGTCCATGACAAGGCCCCTCCTTCTGAGTGAGACCCATGTGCGGAGGGTTCCAGGGGCTGGGCAAGGCCAGCAACAGGAGCCCAGGCTGTGGAGGCCTCTGTGCAGGAGGCACAGAGGAGAGGAAGGTGAGACTTGGAGGTAGGGACCCGAGGCACATAGCAGGTGTGCCTGGGCCAGGTGGCTGAGAGCATCCACTCCCCAGAGCGGGCCTGAGGTAGGGACCTGGGTCCTGATCACAGGTCATAGGAACCAGCTGGAGGCAACTAAGCACAATGTGGGTGTCATCACATGGGTATAGCTCTGTGGACGATGGGCTGGCAGGGCACTCCCCTCCATCTGTCACCTGACCTGTGCTCCCCACCCCCTGCCTCTCTCTATCCCCCACAACATGCTGCCTCCACTCTGTGTCCCTCTGGAGCAATCACAGTCCAGTCACCTGTGGCCCAAGGCAGGGTCTCATTTCCCGAGGAGACCACAGCAAGGGGGGCCAGGATGGAGCCTGGCGGGAACTGGAGGTGGTCCAGCCCAGTTGGTCATGGGAGGGGGCTGTGGGGGCCAGAGAGAAGCTGGGGAGAGGGGTGCAAGAGGGGAAGAGGAAGAGGAGGAAGCAGGGAGTCAGGAGGAGCCCAGTTAGAGGGGTGGTGGAGGTGATGGTGATGCAAAGCAGGGCAGGCTGGGGTGACAGAGTTCTATTTTGGTGCTATGTGTGTCTGCGCGTCAGCAGCACGTCCCTGTGGGGACGGTCCCCAGATAGCGAGAGGGCTGGCTGCAGGCGGGAGGTGAGGGGCGTTCTGGACCCCTGCGGTGGGGGACATGGGGCACTGAAGGGCTGCTATTTGTCCTCACCAGGAAAGAGCATAGGCCCTATGTCACTCATCTGCTGCCACATAGCAAGCTGTCCTGAGTCTGGCTGACTTAAAGCAGCAACTTCTCATTTCTCGTGGTGCCAGGCAGCTTGCCGTCTCTTCCCATCTGAACTTGGACATGGCCATGGGACTGGGGCTGGGGCCCGAGAGTCCAGCATGAGGTGGGAGGGTCCACACCTCTCCTTCCCTGAGATTGCATCTTGGGCTTTGTCTCAGCCTGGTGGCCTCCGGCTTCCCTGAAGTTACCAGCCTAGACTCCCCGCCAAGAAACAGGCCAGGCCTTCCGATAGGAGCAGCCACAAAGACACTGGACATGGGGGGACACCATAACCACCATGTGGCCTCCCTGCCACCTCGAGGCCACAGCCTTCTGTGGTCATGCCACTGCTCCCTGTTGTGCTGGGAAATTGTCAGGTCGCCCAAACAGATGGCATGAAAGCTGTCTGAGTACCAGCCCATTCCCCAGTCCGTCCACACATTCCTCCGTCTGCACAGGTAGTCAGGAAAATGAAATCAAGTGCTGGTGGCGCCCGACCCTGTGGATATGCCCTGGGGTCCCAAACTATAGCTGGTGTCGCAGGGACTTACTCAGGGCTGCGCCTCAGAAAAGGAGGCTGGGAGAGCGTGGTGGGCGCTGTTAGGACGGTGTCCTCATTTTCAACCCCTGGGTGTGTGTGGAGCCTGGAGGCCTGGGGGCTCGCAGACCCAGCGTGTGGGCAGCTGTGCAGGGCCTCCTGGGGACCGGTTATGCTCCTGGAGAGGGAGCCCATAGCCTCAGTGCCACTTGATCGGCTCTGGGCTCCATCTGCGCAAAGATCAAAGCAGGTTCAGACCTGGCTCGGCCACCTCCTGGCTCTGTGCGGTCTTGGATAGGTTGCTCGGCCATGTGGTGCCTCAGTTTATCTGGGAGGTGGGGATAATGGTCAGACTGTACTGGTTGGGACCAGGTTTTGCTGTAAGGGTAAGAAACTCTGAATACTAGGGCTTCAGTCACACAGGATATGAAGAGGTCTTCTGGGTTGTGTCGGGGGCCCGGCTCAGTCTAGCGCATGAGCCCCCCAGCCCTGGCGGTTACGTCCCAGCTGTGTTCCAGGGAGGGAGGTGGAAGAGGACACACATCTGTCTCTTGAGGACAAATCTGCCGCATGATATGTGTTCTGACATCTGCCGGGTTGTATCTCCCAGCAAGTGAGCCTGAGAAATGTGCTCTTTGCTCTGGGGCCAGAAGCTCACAGAGGCTCATCACACATGCCCGGCCCCGAAGTGCTGGGAGAGAGCCAGTCCAGCCCCTCCCGCACATATGGGGAAACTGAGTCCCTGAGTGGGCTCAGGACTGGTTCAGGGTTGCTCGTGTGCACAGGGAGGGAGGCTGGAGACTGCCAGCTGACTCCCAGGGGGCCTTCTCCAGGGCAGGGTCCCTGCGTCTCCACACCCCCAGCCTCTCAGGCCACAAAAGTCTAGAAGACTCAGGGCAGAGAAGAGGCCAGTGTACTTACACCTATTATTTACTAGTCTCTCCACCTTACTGGACATGTCTGCTCTCTGCTACAGCAAAACCAGAGCAAAGCACCAGGCCTCTCCGCCCAAACTGGAGAATGGAGAGGGTCTGGGCTGGAGGTGGGGTGAGTAGGGCCCAGCCGACAGCCCAGAAACCTGAGAACCTGGCAGTAGGGGTGGGGAGCAGCTGCACGGTCTGTCTTTAGGTCTGTCTTTATCGTCTTTACCCTATGGTGTTAGCACTGTGAGGAAAGAATGCGTGAACGGCTCTGGTGGGAGGGCGCAGGGGATGGGGCCCAGGCTGGGGGCGCTGAAGGGACCCCGGGATAAAACGGGAAGCAAACAGGCCAGGTCCACACAGACAGTGCGCTGCACCAGGTGGGTGCGGACGGAGCTGCAGACCCTGCTGGGGCAGCAGAGCGATTGCCACCAAAGTCGCGAGGAAGAAGGAATGGATTTCCTACTGAATCATCACCAAGCCAGAGCTCGCCTGGCCCACGCTGAGCGATCCCGCAGACGGGCACCCTCCTCCTTCCCCAGGGAAGGGGAGCTCAGGGACCAGGCTCTGCCAGTCACCTTCATCTCCTCCTCTCCCTCTTGGTGGACTTGCTGAAGTTCTTGGGGGTGAGACTCCTGCCCTCCCAGGACACTGGGGAGGGGGCTTCCGGGTTCTGAAACTGGCGAGAGGCTTCTTAGCTTTCAAATAGATGGGCACAAAAAGATGTAGAGGAAGAAGTTTCAAGTTCTCTAAAGAAAAGCCTCTAAGAAAAGGGAGGAGAAAAAAAAAAGAAAAGGGAGGAGAAAACCTGTTTCCTTTTTTTGCACCAAAAAGTGTTCCCTTTGGCTTAGTTTTAATTTGCATTTGCCTTCACAGGGTCCCTGCCTGCCACTACTCAGGCCCAGCAGACGGGCTCCAGGGCCCTCCTGAACAAAAGTGTTTACTGCGGTCTCTTGAAATTCTGCATTTCTAACGACCACCACCCTCCCCTGCTCCATGAGTCCTGGGCTGCTGCTGGGGACCCCAGGCTTTGGATCTAGGGTCTGCAGGGTGTTGGGGCAGAAGGGCAGTATTCCTCTGTGCACCCCTCCTAATGTGAGCTCCTGGAGGAGGAGGAAGGGGCCGGAGCTGAGGAAAGTTCTCCCAGAGAAGACACAGTCCCCGTGAGGACAAGGGGCTGGAAGACCTCCTCATGTCCAGCCGAGTGGGCTGTGGGCGAAGTGTGGGGAGGGACCAAAAGAACCCGGAGCCCAGGACATCTGCAGACAAGGCCTTGCCTGGCTTAAGGGCTTGTAGGAAAACAGGAAGTCAGGGGGTTCCGATGACCCCCGTTTCACAAGGCTCCCCTTGGGGAGAGCACTGGGACAGGTGGCTACAGACTCAGAGTGGGGTGTGCGTGTCCCACGTCCATGTCCAACTGGGCAGGCTGCGTGGCAGGGGCAGGCAGGATTCAGGCCAGGCCCTCCTCAGACGCATCTGCTTTGTTCCACCAGACTCAGAACATGTTAGTGTGGGCTTTGCTCTCTGCAAACAAAACCCTCTCTCCTTTCTGCCAGAACACGCAGATTTGGCTCTGCCCAAATGAAATGGGCTTCGTTTGGGCTCGGTTCGCAGAGAGCACTGGCGTACCTCCGTGTACTGGGTCAGAACCCTGGTGCCCCAGAGACCACAGGCACATCGCACAGCTGGCTCAGCACCGTCCAGTAGAAAGGGGGCCTGAGCCAGAGATGGGTACCACACACATCATTAAGCCACCTGGGTGGCTCAGTCAGTTGAGCATCTGCCTTCAGCTCAGGTTATGATCTCACAGTTCGTGGTTTCCAGCCCCACATGAGGCTCTGTGCCTGGAGCCTGTTTCAGATTCTGTCTCCCTCTCTCTGTCCCTCCCCTACTTGTGCTCTGTCTCTCTCATAAATAAACAAACAAATAAAACATTTTTAAAAATTTATAAAATTTCCTCATAGCCACATTAAGGAAACATAAAACAAAAGGTGAGATTGATTTTAGTAACATATGTATTCAACCCAATATATCAAAAATATCTCAATAAGTAATGTGCAAATCATTGTGAGTGAGATATTTTATGTCCTTTTTTGTACTAAATCTTCAGGACATTATCACATCTCAAGTCACACCCCATGTCAACAGGCACTGATGGCTGTGGCAGTACCCGCGTCGCCGCGTCTTTTCTCTGTTCTCCGCGTCTCTGGCTTTCGTGTCTCTCTCTCTCTCTCTCTCTCTCACACACACACACACACACACACACACACACACACACACACACACACTCTGCTGTCAGGTTACCCCGGGCTGGTTTGTGCAGGCCATTTCGGGGCATAAAGGACAGACCCTTACCCGACAACTATCCTGGGTGGGAGCAGGACTGTGGCTCACATACGGATAGAAAACGAGCACCGGTCAGAGGTGTTGTGCTGGTTCCTCTGCGTGGGAGTCACTAGCATGTGACAGCCAGTTCGGAGGAAGAACTGAGGAGCAGATGCACATACACCTGACCTGGAACATTGCAGGGTGAGGGGTACCCCCCCCCAGCCAAAAATGCATGTGTGACTTTTGATGCCTCTAAAACTTAACTACTGACAGCCTGCTGTTGACTGGAAGTCTTCCTGATAACGTGAACTGTCACGTAGCACATGTTTTATCTACTATACGCCATGTTCTTGCAGTACAGTGAGCCTGAGAACATAAAATTCAGAAAATCATAAAGAAGTGGGTATATAGTACGGTCTTGCGTTTGTCAGGAAAACTCTGTGTAAGTTGACCTATGCAATTCGAGCCCACATTGTTCAGGGTTGAGGGTGCAATTCAGGGATGCTGGCAGGAACTTGCTATTTTATTTTTTATTAAGCTATAAAATTAAAAAAAAATTTTTTAAATGTTTTATTTATTTCTAGGAGAGAGAGAGAGAGACAGCATGAGCAGGGGAGGGTCAGAGAGAGAGGGAGTCACAGACTCTGAAATAGGCTCCAGGTTCTGAGCTGGCAGTCAGCACAGAGCCCGACGCGGGGCTCGAACCCACGAACTGCGAGATCATGACCCAAGCGAAAGTCAGACGCTTAACTGACTAAGCCACCCAGGTGCCCCTTAAGCTTTAAAAAAATGTTTTATTTATGTATTTTAGGAGGGGAGGGTGGCACAGAGAGAGAGAGAGAGAGAGAGAGAGAGAGAGAATCCCAAGCAGGCTCCACACTGTCAGCACAGAGCCCAACTTGGGGGTTGAAAGCACGAAACCATGAGATCATGACTTGAACTGAAATCAAGAGTCGGACGCTTAACCGACTGAGCCCCCCAGGCACCGCCAGAACTTGCTATTGTAATAGTTTCAATGCTGGCTTCTTCCACAGAGGAGGAGGGGGATCGATTGTCCTTCCGCTGGGTCATGCGCTTCACTGTGTCTAGGGACCAGAACCCTTGGCCTTGCTCTGGGTCATCTACACCTTACAGAAGACGGGGCGGGGGGGGGGGCGGCGCAGGAGCCCTGCTGACCAGCTGGAGGGGATGTTGAACGCACCTTTTTGAAGATGCTGATGATTTTTTGGTCCCTTGCGTCTTTCACAACTTTTCTCTGCAGAAGCTTGAATTGTAAAATTACCCCTTAATTTTTGAAGTCAGTTTGCTGAACAAGCAG
This sequence comes from Hyaena hyaena, assembly GCF_003009895.1. NCBI lineage: Eukaryota > Metazoa > Chordata > Mammalia > Carnivora > Hyaenidae > Hyaena > Hyaena hyaena. Next base: position 2,353,314 of record NW_024080851.1, on the reverse strand, counting down.
GACTTGTTCGAGCATCATAACACCTGCTGGGCTGTGTGCCCGCCATCCCTGCAGGCTCACTCTGCCTGGGGACTCTGCCGTTCCATTCCGCCACTCCTGTGATCACTAATCAGCCATGGAAAGTGCTATGCTGACTTTAAATCTCAGGTCTCAATGTCATATGTAAAGTGCCAACTCCCAAATAAAAATAAAAACTGAACACCTCTCCAGGGGAAAATGGCTTTCCTTCTCCGGCTTGTTGCCTGCAGGGAGTGTGGTCAGCTCTTCCAGCACTGTGGCCGGGGGTGGCTGGGGGCTGCGGCCGGGCTGGGGGATGCGGGGCCTGGCTTGCCAGAGGTGGGGTTCAGGGGAAGCCCTTACTTGGCTCTTCCTGTCCAGACCTGGACTTTGTGCGACAGGCTGTCTCTCTCTCCCTCCCTCCTCATTCCTCTCCTCCCCAGGTCCTCTGCTGCCTTCCAGTTCCCAGATGGAGGCGTGTTCCCCCCCATAGCCCCTGCTTTCTACACATGAGATGGGGACAAGACACTAACAATCCCTTCCAGAGGAAAGCTCTCCCTCTCTCCGGCCACCTGACCCTTCCCCCCAGGGAGACGTGAAGCCTGTTCTAGGCCTTGCTTCCTGTCATCGCACCTTGTCTGTGTTTCCGAAATGAAGTTAGCCTGTGTTTCCAGATAGATTCCTCAGTGCCTTGCACACAGAGCCTAGCACACATGCACATACACACATGCCCAGCACACACGTGCACACACATACCCGGCACGCAGAGACAGGGGCCGCCCACCAGTGGGGCCCTCCCAGAACATGGCTGAGTAGCCTCAGGTTGCCGAGTGCAGGGCCTGCCGTGTGGCTGGTTCAGTTCTGAGAAGCCGTGACAGGCCCACGGGTTCCTCCCCTAGAGGTGTGACCTTTGTGTCCCCTCTGTGAACTGGGCAGATGACGGCTCACAGTTGCAGAGCTGTGTGGGGCCTGGTTCATCTCACAGCCCTCCCCCACCACTCTCCACCCCCTCTGTCACCAAGAGGCCACCATGGCAGGTCTGACTAAAAACAACATTTATTGTGGTGACCCCAGGGGCTGCTCCCGTCACTCCTCTTTCTCATCCCCGTGGGTGATGATGTAGCACAGAGACTTGTAGTCAATGTCCCCCGCCAAGTCCATGGGCGTCAGGGCGAACATCTGCTCCACCTGGGTTGGGGGGAGCGGGCACTGGTGAGAGACAGCCCAGGCAGCAAGGCCCAGGGGGAGGGGCCGACCCTTCACCCCACTCCCCATTCCCAGGGCTGCACTTTGGCCCTAAGCCTTTCTGACTCTGAGCCCCAGACTCTGAGTTAATGCTCAGTTACCTGACTGTGGCCAGACTAGGGGCATGGGGGTGGCAGGTGAAGGCCTGAGGGGGCCGTGGGGATGCCTCCCCTGTCTTCTCTGCTGCCCAGCCCTGCAGGGACAGAGGCTTTTCCGGATGCTGGTGCCGCTGTCTCATGCCTGGGCTTTTGCATGCATGGCTCCCCCGGTCCGGCACACCCTCCTCCCGTCTGACTCCATGCGCATCACCCTCGGCTGAGACAGTCCCTCCTCCACGGAGCCCTGCTCTAGGCCCACAGGGGTGGAGGGGCAGCAAGGCCTCCCCAGCGCCCTGTGGGTTGAGGACCCTGTGAAGGGGTGGGCAGGAGAGTGGTGTCCAAGGATCCAGGAATCCTCACCTCAGCCAGAGAGAACTTGTCTGCCTGGGTCAGGAGAAGCTGCTTGAACCTGGTGGGGGAGAGCCAAGGGGGGCCTGATGAGGGGGGCGAAGGCCCCCATGACCCAGTTGGCCACCCCCAAAGCAGAGAGGGCCCCACAGTAAAGGCATTCACCTCATCGCTCACACTTACTCATCCTTGTTCACCACGCCCTTGCCACTGGGGTCAAACATGCGGAAGGCGCTCAGGATGGCTTCCTCGGGGTCTGTCCCTGGGAGCCCGAGGGAGCAGGTGAGCACCGACGCCCCCAGCCTTCCTGGCCCCACCCAGGAGGAACCCGGGTGCAGGGGGGCTGTCACGTCCCAGAAGAGGTGGGAGTGTGCTCCCTGACACAGAGCATCCCTTGGGGCTCAGGGATGCTAAAGGGGCTTTGTGGACAGGCCTGGCAGGAGACTGGGATGTGGGATGTGGGAATGGGGGTGAAGGCACATTTCCCAATTTCAGGTTGGGAGTGGGGTGAGCAGTGCCCATGGGTGTGGAGTGCAGGGGAGGACTCCACATTCTCTGGGTGGGCAAGGACTGGGTGGGGTCCAACCGAGGTCTGGGCGGGGTTCAGGAAGATTCCAGGCGGGCTCACCATTGAGCTTCTCCCCAAAGAGCGTGAGGAAGACAGTGAAGTTGATGGGACCCTTCCCCTCCTGAAGCATGGCGTCCAGCTCTTCTTCCGGGACGCTCACCTTCCCTGGGGGATGCCAGCCACAGAGGTGGAGAGTCAGTGGGTGGAGGGGGGTGCCCTGGAAGGAAGCTGGGCTGAATGGGTGGGGGAGGGGAGGTGAGAACAGTGCAGAGTGAGGGGCCTGTTCTTTCTCAGTGGGCGGTGGGCTCCCACAGGCCCAGCTGGGGCAGAAGGTGGAGGCGCTCACCGAGCTGGGAGTAGGTCTCCCGAAGGTCAGACTTGCAGATGATGCCGTCACGGTTCTGGTCAATGCAGCTGAAGGCCTGTCAGGTGGGGTGGGGGGCAGAGTGTCCAGGCGGGAACAGCCCCTACCCCAGGGAGACCTGGAGGGAGGGGTAGCAAGGACAGGGGCCAGGACGGGTCCCAGGCCGCTGGGGAGATGGCACTCACCTCCTTGAACTCCTGGATCTGGGCTTGCTCAAACATGGAAAAGACGTTGGAAGACCCCCGATGGGCCTGCTTGGTGGCCGCGGCCTTGCCCCGAGTCCCCGCCTTCCTGCTGGCCTGCAACACGCGGGTGGGGAGAGGCCCCCCTTCCCATGTGCTCCCTCAGAGCGCTCCTAGGAGAACCCGGGCCAGGGCCCTCTTCCTGTCCTCAGACACCACCTCTCTAGGCCCAATGCCAGCACCTTGACCCTCCCACCTCCCACCAGCCCAAGGACAGCACCTGGGAGTGTGGGAGTGTGCTAGCCTCTGGCAACCCCACCTGACACTCACCATCCTCTCTCTGTGACAGCCTGGTTGCTGCAAGGGGTTCACAGCCCCTTTTATGTCTCAGCCTTATCACCTGAAGCACCATATAAGGACAGGAGGAGAGGACAGGCCCAAACTTGGTAGCCCTGCCTGGACCGGGGGAGGACAGGGCCCCAGCCAGATTCCAGCCACGTTCCTGATGACCTTCAGGCCCCCTATGTGTAACATCCAGGCATCCACCCATCAGCAGCGATGTCTCTCAAGGGCAGAGCTTATAGGCTCCTGGCCATCACCACTCTGGATGTTGAATGAGGTGTCTCCCTTCCCCCCACCATGAGAAGGCTCTGCTGTTATCTCTCCTGCAGGTCCAGCCCAGACCTGCCAGGCTAGGAGGACAGCTTTGGGATCGCTGGCCTGGGCATCTACTGGGCTTGGGGAGAGCAGTGCGTAGTTCTGAGGATGGTCTCTGGATGGAGCCCAGGGATTCCCAGAGGTTTGGGTGGAGATGGCAGGCCCTGGCTTCTGGCTCCCTGACGAAGGGGTAGAAGGCAGCCCTGAGCTGGCCGTGGCCCCAAACAGCACATACGTGGGATGCTTTTGGAGCATGGTGCTATACCTGGACCCCAAGTCCCCTGGACCCCCATGAGAGTGGTCATGAGCCCTTTGTGTGAGGCCCCACTGTGGAGCCGGGGGCCCTGTCACCCTCTGCTCTGCCAGAGCACAGCCTCACTGGCTGCTTCCGGGCCCAGGGAGAGAAGGGCTGGGGGCTGGGGCCCACCTAGAACATAAGTTGGGGGCATACTGGCTGCCTGCCACCTCTCCCCCAGAACCTGGCTCTGCCCCTGGGGTGACAGATGCAGAGAGGCCAGCTGGTTTCGCAGGGACCCGTGTCAGTCTGCCAGACCCAACGCCCCTCGCATGGTACAATAACTATTTTATAATTCCTCCTGGACTCTCCTGTAATTAAAGTCATAAAATATATAACCTACCTGCAAAGAGAACTTTAAAAATCAATAGGATCCCCCTGAACTGTAACGTAAAGAACAAGTAGGAGGTCATTTACATCAACACGGGATCTCACACGGGAATGCAGGGAGAGGAGCAAGTGGTAGTGATGACGAGGTGACTGGATGATGTTCCCACAAAGTCTAACGAATGACTTGGATTCAAGAGGACAGAAAGGATCTCGGGCATCAGGAGGGCTCGGTCAGTTAAGTGTCTGACTCTTGACTTCGGCTCCTGTCATGATCCTATAGTTCCTCAGATCAAGCCCCACATCAGGCTCTGTGCTGACAGTGTGGAGTCTGCTTGGGAATCTCTCTGCCCCCCCACTCATGTGCGTGCTTGCTCTCTCTCTCTCTCTCTCAAAATAAAGTTAAAAAATTTTTTTTAAATAAAAGAGAACTCAAAGGATCTGACACAGTCCCACACGAGACATCTGGGAACACAAAGGAACAGCTGGACAGGGATGTGACAGCTCAAAACCACAAGTGAGGGTTGCATTCTGAGTGACATAATACAGGCTTTCCAGATTTGCTCTCACTGAAAAGTGAGCATATGTTATGATCATGTAAATGTGTTTGTAGGTAACTGGGCAAAGGTGAGAGACGGCGGTGTTAGGCCCTGGGCTTGGCTGACTCAAGGTAGGCACGTCACCCAGGAGCATCTGGAGGGACCTCAGCAGTCCCCTCCTCCCATCACTGTCACAACCCAAGTGGCTCCAATGGGACTCCTGCAGAGACCACCCTGAAGCAGGAGCAGCCCTGCCCATCTCTAGGAGCAGCCCCTCCCAGCCTCTCCTTGGGGATCTCAGACACCACAAAGCTGCTCAGTGAGCACAGACTGTGGGTCCACAGCCACGTCCCCACAGGCAGCCAACTGGGGGCCAGGGCAATGCAGTACTCCCGCCCCACCCCTCATTTCTATCCCTTCAGCCTGCGGTGTCACTGCACACTCTCCACCATGGCTGGGGGACGGGGGCAAATTCTAAGACACATGTAGGCTTCCAGGGTGTCTGTGTGCATGTGACCAGGTCTCCCTATCGTCCCACAGCCCATACGCACAGACATCAGAGAACACTGGTCAAAACCATGTTCTAAACTTTTACAACTTTTATTTAAAAAACCATGCGGTCCCAGGTTGGACATGAAAGATTGGTGTGGCACATGAAGGTCTGGTGGGAAGAGGGAGGCTTGGGGTCCCCTGGGTGCTGAATGCTGCCTGAGGTTCCTTTCCAGGCCAGCCCCGTGGGAGCTGAGGACTCCATCACGGAGGTGCTCCCAGCCCTGCCTGTGGGTGGGAGTGTGGGGGGCTTCTCTTCACCCTGGGTCCCTCTGGGGAGGAGCTGTGGGGGCTCTGTGTCTTGCACCCCCTGGGAGGGTGCATCCCAGAACCACAAACCACTTGTGGATGGTGGCAGGACAGCAAAAAGGCCACCACCTCCAGGCCTCGGGAACAAGCAGCCTCCACTGTGGAGCTGGTCCTCTCCCACTTCCCAACCCCCACCAGGCAGGAAAACAGCCAGGCCTGGGTGGCTGGCAGCCTAGGACCCTGTGGGAACCGGGTCTAGGTCCGTCCAGGTAAGCAAGGCTGCATTCCCGGTGGGCTGAGTCCCCAGGCCACCGCAGGGTCCAGAGCAGGGCCCAGAGCAGGGCCCGCGTGAGACTGACTTGGCTGAGGCTCCAAGAGGCAGGCAGTGCAGAAACACAGCAAAGTCCTGAGTGAGCAGCTTCCCTCTGGGTGGGTCCTTGATTCCAGCAGCACAGGTGGGGGACCTTGGGGGTCTCCATTCCTGCTCATCTCAGCCCCCAACCCAGTCAGGGCCTTGGGCTATCCCACCCACTGCCTCTGAGAGAAGCGGCCTGCCCCAAGTACTACCATCCCCTTCCTCTCTGAGGGCCTTTCTGCATCTTCCCGGGTGGCCTCAGGATGGGAGGCGTCCAGGGTCCTTACAACTAAAGACCCCTTCACTGGGCCAGGCTGGGGGCACCTGTGGGGAGCGAGTGCCCACGAGCCCAGATCCAGCGAGCGCTGCCTCCTCCTTGCCTCGTGGCCTCGCCATCACTGGCCCAGCATGCAGGCCTTCTTACAGGCCACTGCGGACACCAGGGCCGCGCCTCGGCCGCTGCCCTCCTCTGACTCGATGAAGGTGATCTCGCAGCTGGGTGTCAGCTTGCGCACGATGGCATGGAACCTCTCCTTGAAGCTGAGCAGGGGAAACAGGGCTGCGGCCCCTGTCTTTGCACTCCCGGACCCCCTCACCCCAGACCTCTCCAGAGCAGCTCAGCTCCTGCTTGCACGTAAACAGGGTGGGGGTAAGCCTAGGGGATCCTCCCTCCTTGTCTGGGGGATTAGGGGATAGCCCTTGGGTTCTCGGAGAGCTCATTTCCACTTGCGTTGAGTCCTCGGGACGCGCACCCACGAGGGACTAGGGACCCAACGGGGAGGACAGACGTCCGCGAGGGCTCACCTGGGGTGCAGCTTGTACACCGAGCCATCCACGCCCACGGTAATGCGCATCACGTCCTCGCTGCGGCTCTCGCGCATGCGGTTGATGACGCCTGCCAGCCCCGCGGCGCACATGTGTGCCGCCCGCGTGGACACGCTCTCGCAGGCGCGGCGCACGATGTCGCAGTCGGTGGCCGTGGGCCTCAGCCCCAGCGTGCTTAGGATGTTGTAGATCTGCTTGCGGTCGCCAGAGTCGCTGCAGGGCGGGGGTGACCGGGAGGGGGGGCGGGAGGGAGGGCGTCGCTGGAGGGTCGCTCGGTCCTGGGCAGGCCCAGGCCCGACCCCGACCCCTACGGCGGCAGCCTCTACCCCTCCCCCTGCCCACCTCACCCAGGCAAAGCGCTTGGGTTCGGGCCTCGGAAGGAAGCGCGTCGGATTCTGCCAGGAACCAGAAGTAAGCTAGTCACTGAGCCTCTCTCTAAGCCCAGGGTCTCCGCTCTAACGTGGGCAACACTGGCGCACCTCGGGACTGTTGCGTGGATCAAGTGAGACGCTGTTCACGGCTGTGCGGAGCCACGGGAGGGCCGCGCGGGCCGCCTCAGCTGCCCAGGGGTGGGTTACACTGCTGGCGGTCGACCCAGGACCTCTTCCCTTGTGCCCTGCCCAGGCCCGCTCGCACCTGGAACCCCGCCCCAGCCTCCTACGCACTGCCCCCTTGACGCCGCCTGGAGACCCTCGCGCCCCGCGCACCTCTCCACCTGCGACACGAAGCGCGTCTCGAAGGCGCCGCGCGTGCGCAGCTGCTCCGAGGCCTCCCCGCGGAAGAGCAGGTTCTCGTCCACGAGCTTCAGCAGCACGAGCCGCACCAGCTCGCCCATGTACTTGCCACCGATGAGCTTCTCGTACCTGCACGAGGGCGGCCGGTCATCTCTTGAAGCGGGGGGCGGGGAGCAGTGCTCGGCCACCCCAGGGAGGTCCCCAAGCGCGGCCACGAGGAAGGCCAGGAAGGGCACTTGACACTTTGCATGCAAACCCGGATTCATACCTGTTCCCTCATTTATCAACCTGTGTTTGGGGCCTCGGCACCCTGTCCCTCAGTCCAGCCCCTCTGAGACCCCGGCATCATCCCACTGCCGTGTGATGGTTGCTGCGCTCACTGCCCAATGCGGCTGAGGTTGCGGAAACTCGGGCGCGGAGGGACTAGCGACCCGCCTAGGGCCTCCGCCACCGCTCGCGCCCCTGGGCTTGCGCCCCTGGTGTGCACCAAGCTGGCGCGTTCGTGCGTCGCATTTGGCAGCCTGTGTATTTTCACCGAGTGCGACTGACCGAGCAGAGGTTATGAGGGCCAGAGACAAAGCTCAGGAAGAAATTAGCACGTGCCCGGCAGGCAGGCAGTTAATTGGGAGAGCCATGACTCAGACAAGCTCTGTGCAGGCCATACCGCAGCCTTCTGGGAAACACTACCGTACATTCTGTGAACGCGGACAGAAGTTTACTCTGGGGAACTCTGGGCTGAACCCATTGCTTGGGGTTCTCAGAGGCACCCTCTGTCAGTGGTCACCTGCGGGAGGGGGGAGATCCCGGCTCATTTTATCCGCAGACGCTCTTTCTGAGGACTAGACCTTCACACACATCTCTACTGTTCTGGGTTCACAGGGCGCCTGTTAGCCGAAGGAGGGAGGAGCCAGCTCGGGAAGGATTGGTCAGTGTGATGCCCCCCCCCCCCCCCCCCACCCCCAGTCCATTATCTGTCTGCAATGGCAGGGCGAGGGCTAGGGGTTGTCCTTACAGCTGCTGCCCGGGGTTCAGGGAGTTCTCATCCACCACGCGGTCGTACTCCAGCAGGAACTCGTCCAGCTCCCCGGAGTCCCCGAAGGCGCCCCACTCGGTGTTGACACACATGCGGCCCTCATCCCCTTCCACCAGTTCCACGTTCTGCATCTCCTCCATGTAGCAGGCATTGCAGCCTGTGCCTGTGGGGATGGCGGGGTCAGGTCCCCAGAGCCCAGCAGGGGCTGCAGTCCAGAGCCCGCCTCTCCACCCCCACCCCCCACCCTGCAGGAAGCCTCCCGTGGCAGAGTCTTCCTTGAGCCTTCCACACCCACCACTGTGGGGAGGGCCTCCCTGAATGGCTCCTGGAGGCTCTCCCAGGCACTAGAAGACCTGGGTTTGCTGTGTGACCCAGCATTGATGAGCCCACCTCTCTGGGCTGTTCCTCTTCCTCAGGAAGGGATGGTAACACCTTCTCCTCCTATGACCTGGGTGCTGGGAGGACTGTGTGAATTGTGTCCAAGCACTTTGCCAACCGGAGCTGTGTGTAGGGTTAGGGGTTACCTTGTTTGTGTATCCACCCTTGTTTTTGGGCATTTTCCTTGCATGTGCTGGAGCTTCTCTGTCCTGGGCCCTGTTTTTGGGGGTACTCAGAGGTGAGCAAGGCACAGCATGGGTCCCTGGGAGCAGCACGTGGCCGTGGCTCTGGAATTTGTCTGGAATTTGTAATTTGCAGGGTCCCTTGCAATGTGAAAATGTGGTTATTTGGTGATGTTATCAAGTTTCAAAATGGTTTGAGCGTGCCTGCATGTGTGACACGTCCCTAAAGCCATTAGGGGCATCATCTCAAATGCTAGTCAGTGGAGCTACCCAGGAGGAATGGGAGCCCAGTGTCGCAGGCCTTTCCATTTTTTAAAAGAAAAAACCCAGAAACCCAGACTTTAATGTGCATTGTCCCAATTTTTGGACCCTGGTAATTATCATAAATGTGGTTTTTTTTGGTTTGGTTTTGAGAGAGCATTCGCACCTGAGTGGGGGAGGGGCGGAGGGAGAGAGAGAGAGAGAGAGAGAGAGAGAGAGAGAGAGAGAATCCCAAGCAGGCCCCATGCCCAGCTCAGAGCCTGATGTGGGACTCGATTCTACGACCTTGGAATCATGACCTGAGCAGAAATCAAGAGTCGAGGCTCAACCACCTGAGCTCCCAAAGCGCCCCCACAAACATGTTTTCAAGCCCTGGGCAGAAAGTTTGCAGGGCACATGTGAGCACAGGCCCCTCTGTGTTCCTCTCTAGGGACCCAGAGCCCGGAGGCTGCAGAAAAACACTCGCGTGCCTGTGGGTCCAGCAGATAAGTACTCAAGTGGGACTTATCCTCAGCAAACACTCCGGAGGCCTCAGGAACTTCTGGTTAGTCCTGAGGCAAGTGCGGAAGGCCCACTAGGGCCAGAGCTGCCTCCATTCCTGGCACTGGCCTTCACTTTAGGTGGGGACAGGCCGGCAGCTCTGGGCCACAGGAAGACTGTCCAGGAAGCGATGACGTCACTTTTGCTTACCCTCTTCCACTTGGACAAATCTGTCCAGTTTGGTCAATATACCAGACAAGGTGATTTAATTAAATCCTGATGAGCCAGGTGGATGTGTGGCTGCTGTACCGTCTGATGCAGTGACTGGTGAGTGCTGAAATGTTTCCTCCTAGTGAACACTGGCTGTACTCAGGACACCCCTGCGTCTCCCCCATACCACCCCAGACCGTCGCCTCTGGGTGATTGCTCTGACCGTCGCCAATGGCTCAGTTCTCAGGGCTGGAGACCAAGACCTGCAGAGGAGCACAGCCTTTCTCTGTCTCTCATGGCAGCCAAGGTCCCCGGACAGGGCAGGGCCCAGATCCTTACCCACAATCATGCCGACCTCACAGCGGCGGTCTTCATAGTAGCAGGAGATCATCGTGGCCACGGTGTCATTCACCATCGCCACCACGTCCATTTCAAAGTCCTGCCAGGAGGCACAGAGGCAGGAGTGATGGGGCTGGGATCCATCCAGGTGAGGGATGCCCAGAAGGCCCTCCCTGGCATCCTGGCCTGAGTGGGGTTGGGGGGAGAGGGGTCCCAGGGCAGTCACGGGGGCCACCTCACCCCTCGCCGTTTGATGGCGTCACGTAGGAGCCCCACGATGTTGTTCCCTTCTGCTCCCGAGGCCTTGAAGCCCTTGGTCCAATTGAGGAGGATGCCCTGAGGGAAGAGGCAGGGCCCTGTGGCTGCTGATGGATGCTGGGGGCAGGGTGTGGGCCTCCCCCTGTGCAGCACAGGAGACAGGCTCCAAGCGGTCCCACAAGTTTGAGAGGTGTTGGAGACAGTTCTCTGTGAGTATTTCCTATTTCCACAGGGCTGGGCTCCAGCCACTGTGATGGTGTTAATATGTCAAGCCCAGAGGCATCCTCCCAGGGTAGGGATGAGGTCATGAGGAGAGCAGCCGCACATGGAGCTGGGGTTCTTGTCCCATAGGATGCCCCGGCATGAGAAGGTACCACCTGGCCCTTGGTGCGCTGTGTGGAGGGGGCTTCGGAGGCCAGCATCGGACACTGTTCCTGCTGGGAGTGCTGAACTGGCTTGTCTCTGAGAGGCCGTATGTGTGTGGAATGTGTTTATAGTTGATGTGTGTAACTTACATGTGTACGTGTGTAACTGGTGTGTATACACCTGTACAGTGCACCCCGTTGATGGGTATACGTATGTATGATGTACACATGTGTGTATGCAAGTGTATAACCGATGTGCATGGGTATGTATATTTAATTGACCTGTGTGTGTGTGTGGTTGACACGCGTGTGTGTACATATGTGTGTATAATGCATGTGTGTGTGTGTCACGTGTGTGCATGGCTGGCAGGCTGATTTGCCAGCTCACAGGTAGGTGAAGCCTCAGCTGTTGTGGTGACACACTGTGCTGGTGTCTGGTGGCCTGTGTTTGAACTCCAGCACCATGTCCTCCTGCTGTGGGCCACTTGATCAGCCCATTTCCCCATCTCTGATGGGGGTGATAGTAACGTGGGCCTGTAGGGCAGCAGGGACTAAGGCAAACAGCATCAGCCATATAACCATTTCCCAAAGTCTCCCAAAAGGTAAGTGACAGAGCCACAGGTTGAACCATGGCTCTTCCCTGAAGCAGGAGCTGCATGTGAAGGCACCACAGGGGTGCGTGGGGGGGCCTTCTGCCTCCCTGCATCCTGCACCTGGCCCCATCAGCCTCCTTGCGTCCTGCACCTGGCCCCATCAGCCTCCCTGTGCCCCTGCACCTGGCCCCATCAGCCTCCCTGTGCCCCTGCACCTGGCCCCATCAGCCTCCCTGTGCCCCTGCACCTGGCCCCATCAGCCTCCTTGCGTCCTGCACCTGGCCCCATCAGCCTCCCTGTGCCCTTGCACCTGGCCCCACCTTGTCGATGTCTTCATGCCTCACGGGAAAGGAGAATGTGAAGCCCAAGGGAAGCTTCTTATGCTTCATCTGATGCTTGTCCAGGAAGTCAGAGATGCACTCAGAGATGTAGTCAAAGAGCTGGAAGACACACAGCAAGCTGGCCGTCGGCTGTGGTGGGGGGCTGGCTGAGGGACCCTGCAGCAAGACTCCTGCCAGAGGTCTGAGCACTGTAGGCCTGTCCTTCCCTGACCCAGTGACATGCAGCTGCAGACTCTGCACAGAGGCACAGCCCTGGTGTAATGCTGATTTCTGTCTCTACCACCCGGAGTGTCCTGGCTGCCCTGCTTCTGGCCCCAGCCTGCCCATGTGGGCCTGTCCACAGTGCTGGGTACTGCTCCTTGCTGGCGGCTGGGGCCCTGTGAGGTGCCTGTACCACCCCTGCCACCTTGTTTCATGTCCAGTCCCACAGCATGCAGGGGTGTGGCAAGGCCCAGGTTGCCGCAGGACTCGTGCCATGAAACCCTCTGCCTCTGCCCGCCTCTCCCAAGGACTCACTGTACTTCTGCACCATCTCCTGAGTCCCCCCCGTGGCAGGGTGGCCCTGTGGCCTGGGTGGACATGATGACTGCAGTCACCCCACTTGGTGTCCATGCTGAGATCCCAGGCAGACTTGATCCAGGCCCCTGGACCTCTGGCCCCCCAACCCCTCGGACCCGAGTCCCCTGGTCTCCAGTCCCCTTGTCCCCTGGCTCCCAGCCCTGGCCCCTCAGCCCCTAGCCCCATGGGTCCCTGGCCTCTGGCCCCCAGTGCCCTGGTCCCCTGGCCCTCCAGCCCCTTGGTCTCCCAGTCCCCCAGCCCCTTGGTCTCCCAGCCCCCACCCCTGGCCCCCAACCCTTCAGTCCCCTGGTCTTCCAGGCCCGTGGTCGCCTGGGTTCCCCAGCCTCCACCCCCCACTGCTCACCATTTCAGCAGTACCGGTCATGGCATCCTCGGGGATGGAATACATCTGGTGCTTGGTCTTCACACTCCACTGCCCCTCTTCGCCCTCCCCCACCTTCACCAGCATCACCCTGAAGTTGGTGCCGCCCAGGTCCAGGGAGAGGAAGTCCCCGACTTCTGCAGCCACAGGGAGAAGTGCATCAGCTTCGGGGAGCCACCTGGCAGGACCCCAAGACCAGGGAAGGGAGGAGAGGAGGGCAGCGTGGGGATCAGAGGAACTGGACAAGGGGCTGCTGGTACCAGGCGTCTAGGGGATCACTAGGGTCAAAGGTGAACTGGGAAGTCAGTGCGAGTCCTGTGCCTCTGACTGAAGTCACCCCAAACCCAGGTCCCAAGTGAAGACCTAGTGAAATGGCCCTGACTCAGGATTGGGCTGGGGGTGCCCCCCCCCCACTGACCACGGAGAACCGGTTTCTCATTGTGAGCCAGTTTTCCTCAGGGGAGGTGGGGGGAAGGTTAGCCTGAAGACCCAGGGCTGGGCCGGTGGAGCTGTCCTGAGCCTCCAGGGACAGTCTGAGCCTTCAGTGCAGACCCAGGCCACCTCTGCCCCCTGGGACCGGGGGACAGCTGCCTCCAGGTGAGGAGCTGTTGTCTCCTGCGTGGGTCCCTCCTCTGCCCGCCCTGGGCCTCAGTACCAGAGCCTTCTGGGGTGGAGCGCACGTAGGTGGGCAGCATCTTCACACTGGCCTCCTCGTGGGTCTCCAGCCGCAGGCCTCGTGCCATCTCCTTCTGCATCCGCCACATCACCTTCTTCAGGTCAGCTTCCTGCAGCTGGAAGTCTGCCAGGATCTGCTCTGCCTGCAGGGGTCGTGGGGGGGCGGTGGGCAGTGGGGAGTGGTGAGAACAGCTGAGGGGAGTGAGAGCAGCTGGGGAGGAGCAGCGGGGGTTGGTGGTGGTGGTGGTGAGAGCAGCTGGAGTGGAGCATCTGGGGTGGAGTGGGGAGGGTGGTGGTGGTGAGAGCAGCTGTGGGAGAGCAGCTGGGGGTAAGAGCATCTGGGGAGTGAGAGCAGCTGAAGGGGCAGCTTGGGGAGCAAGTGAGAGTGAGAGTGGCTGACGGGTGAGAGCAGCTGGGGGTGTGGGGGTAAGAGCAGCTGGGGGAGTGAGAGTACCTGAGAGGGTGAGAGCAGCTGGGGGAGGAGGGGGTGAAAGCAGCTAGGAGTGAGAGCAGCTGGAGGAGATGAGGAGAACAGCTCGGGGAATTTAGAGCAACTGGGGGTGGGAGCAGTTGAAGGAGGTGAGAGCAGCTGGGGGGGTAAGAGCAGCTGGAGGAGATGAGAGCAGCTGGGGGTGGCTGTGAGAGCAGCTAGAGGGTGGGAGTCCCACACACATGGAGGGCCTCCCTTGCCCTCTGGCCCTGGGTCCAAGGAGAACAGCAGAGTTCTGAGAGTGGCCCCTCAACACATGTGGCTCAAGGGATGCTGAAGGGTGGGGGGCAAACGGCAGACAAAGGCAGCCTCCCTCAGTACCGCAGATGCCTGCCATGAGGAGGAGGAAGGTGCTGCCCAGGACAGTGGGTAGGACATACTGCAGGAGCCTGTCTGGGGCATGGCCAGTGGGCAGCTGGCATTACCAGTCGTCCTACCTCTAGGAATCCAGGCCCAGGGACTGGCTGGAGCAGTGTGCACAGAGGCATGGGTATAGCACATTAGGGGAAGGCAGCCCCTCTCCAGGCCCCAGGGACAGCCTGTGACCGGGCTAAGCCATGCACAGCTCTCCTGTGCCCTTTTCCTGGGGATCTGGTTGATCGTAGGGCAGGTGGCCCAATTCTGGCCAGCGACAGGGAAAGAGAAGTCCGGCTTTAGCAGGACCGTCCCTTCCTAAAGGGTCAGCGCCCCTCTATTCTGTGAATGCAGGTTTGTAAGGGTGTGATGACCGGTGCTTAGCAGCTGTCCTGTAGCAAGGCGGAGACGAGGCAGAGGGAAGGGCAGCCCACCCAGGGGAGGAAGAGAGGCAGGGCCACCTGGCCCGAAGCCGTCACAGATCTCACAGATCTTGGTCAGCTCTGCACCCACCCACCTCCAGGCGCTAATGTGGGAGCGAATACTGATCCCTGAAAGCCGCAATGAAGTCAGCGTTTTCACTGTCTGCAGCCAATGGCATTCCTGAGTGACACAGGCCCTTCCTTAAGGACCACCTCTCTCATGGAGTCCCTGCACTTAAAGTTTGAGCCCAGGGAAAGTCACAAAGGGACAAGGCTGGGAAAGTCTGTGAAGAGACGCAGAATCACACATCAGTGTTTGCCAAGCCATTTGTGGCTCCAGACTGTCCCTGCCCCCCCTTGAGGCTGTCCCTCCAGGGCACAGCACCAGACGCACTCATCCTTTGGGAAGTGATCCAGGCCATTCTCAGAGGCTGGTGGCTGCAACCTTGCCCCCCTGCCCTTCTTTTACACCCCTGCAAACATAAAGTGCCAGCAAAGAGTAGAAGCACTGACTTTCACAGAATTCTACCAACACGCCACGCCCGGAGCTGAGTGCACCACGCAGGAAGCCTCCCATCCTGTCACAGTGCCACAGCGTCACAGAGCACCAGGAGGAGCCGCCAGCAGCTGCTCATCTTCCAGATGAGCAAAGGCTCAAAGAATCTCAAGTGCAGGTGCATGCAGCTGGCACGTTCCCAGCCAACATCCCAGGCCACATGCTAGATGACTGCTCTCTGAGGTCCTTGAGAGACCATTCTGACACAGAATTGTCAGAGGGACTGACTGTAAGACATTGCAGGCTCTTAGCGAAACTGAGGCAGACACTGCAAAGGTCCAGCCTCAGGCCCTCCTGGGCCACATCCCAGCCCCTTTGCTGTGACAGCCCCACCCCCCACTGCCTGGTGTGGCTGGAGCCCAGGTCAGGAGAGGATTTTCACCCTTGGTGTCCAGGCCCACATGGCTCCCTGCCACTGACGGCAGGTGAAACCCCAGCTTGGCTGGCCAGCTTCTAGGCCAGAATGACCTTTCTGTGGAAATCACTGGAAGTCACACACCTGGTCAAAGGGTAACCTGGACTTGCTAACAACGTTTCATTCCACCCATCAGCTTCTGTCCAAGATCTCATTCTGCAGCACACGTGGTGCTGGGCCAGCTGGGACTCTAGAAGACCCACATCACCTGGGCCTTCCCGGCCCTGCCATCCCTTCCCAGACACCACACAGCAGGGAGGGGAGGGGATGCCTCATAGCAGGTGGGGGGGGGAGACACTGCACGGAGGGGGAAGAGGAGAGGACACCACACAGCAGGGAGGGGACACCACACAGCAGGGAGGGGAGGGGATGTCTCATATCCAGTGGGGGAGGACACTGCAAGGAGCGGGGGAGAGGGGAGGACAGCACACAGCAGGGAGGGGACAGCACAGAGCAAGGAAGGGACAGTGCAAGGCAAGGAGGCCCCTTCTCTGAGGGGTAGTGAACCCATGAGGTGATGTTTGTTCACTAGAACCTGATTCCATTCTGTAAATAAAGTTGCATCAATGTGGATCTCGTTTGTCCTGTAGAATATTCTCAAAAACCTAAATTTGCTGCCCACATTTAAATAGAGGCACTTTCACAGGCAAATCTGCATTTCTGACAGCATTTCTGTAACAGTAGATCTTGGGGAGGCCACTGCTTGGGCGGGGCGTGTGGTGTGGGGGAGCCTGTGTCTGGCAGCATGGGGCATGCAGGGGACACCGGGTCACCGGCCCTCTCAGCTGCCCTGCCCAAGCGAGGCACTGCGGGGTCTGGCACTGTCCTCGCCACACCCCCTGCCCACGCTGCTGTGTGCATTCCCCATTCCTGGGGGTACAGGGGGGTAGGTGTGCTGGGAGGCCTGTGGTGACAGTCCAATACTCTAGCTGGCCACAGGCTTGACACTGGCCTCCAGCTGACCTTGCCTCTCACCATGGGAGGTGCAAGCCCCTCAGACACATCAGGGCCCACAGACGCTGCACACATTAGCCCGCAACCCTGACAGAGGGCCTCTGACCTGCGCAGCCCCATTGGCTCTCAAGGCTGAGTGTCTGGGGGACATGGGTGGGGTTCAAGTCATGGGAGTCTGCCTCACAGACCCTTGGGAACATCCCCGGGAGCAAGCCCAGTTCTCCCTTATCCTGCAGAATTACCCCAGGACACCGGTACTGGAAGGCCGCCCATTCTTACAAACGAGGAAACTTCCCCAGCCCACGGCGTCAGCCCCGGGCCCACCTCCCCACCCCACTGGGCTGCCTCCTGCCCAATTTCAGGGCCCAGCCCTAGCTACAAAAGTCTTCTATGAGTGTCATGCTGCCATCAGTCATGCTGGCTTAAAGGACTTGCCCGCATAGCCTGGGAAATTCACGGTGCTGCCTGAGAAGCTCAGGGAAGCACCTGCCTCTCCAGGCCAGGACTCAGGAGAATGAAGCTCATCCAGAGCTCGTGCCCCTTTCCTCCCACAACTACCACTGCCGTCTGCTTGCCGGGAGGTCCCAGGGTATCACTGGGACTCATGTCTGCTTCCAAACACAGAGGAGGGGGTCTCTTGCCTAATTGTTTCCCCCACACTCCAGGCAGTGTTTCAGGCGCCCCGGCCTGGGCTCTGCAGGGAGGCAGACTGCCCAGTACTCTCTGACTCAAGGGCATTCCCGACTGGTTCTCCTGGTCCTCATGGCAGGCCTGGGGCTGTTGCACCAGGGATCCTTCCCCCCTATTAATATGTGGGCAACTGGCCCAGCGTTGCCCACTGTGTGTGCAGCCACCAAGGTCCCACAAGCATGGGGGTCAGGGTGCAGCTGGACACATGACAGGCTCACACCGCACTCCAGAGCCCACAGGGGACCTGAGGGACCTGAGTCCCTGGCTGTCAGGGGCTGCCAGCCGTCTCAGCCTGTTGGCACAGGAGGAAATTCCCTAGAGACCATCGGTGTCAGGACGGGCAGTGACATGCCTCCTTCCAGGGGCCCAGTACACCCGATATCTACTCTGCTGCATCCACTGCCCTGCGTGCCCCAGAAGAATCACTCCCATGGCTCTGGGGTGACCCTTACCAGATTCAAGGCAGTCTGGGTCTGGCTCCTCGCAGCATCCATTGCCATCTCTCCGAGGGCCCAAGAGGTAAGATTTTGGGGAGGTGGAGACGCTCTTGCCTGCTGAAGGGCAGGGGGAGCTGAAGCCGGGGAGACTGAGGCCCTCCTGGGCAGGTGAGGGCCACCTTGCCAGAGAGCTGCCTATGGCAGGCCGCCCCCGCCTTCTGCACTGACAGCACTCAGTAAGCAGCTGCTGAAATACTCTGCTCGCTGCCACAGGGTCAGGCAGGGCAGAGGGCAAAAGGGGCCTGCCTGGGGTCAGGGCTGACAACGGGCATGGGGACAAGGCCATGGGGCAGTGCCCGCGCTCTCTGCATAATGGTGTGGGGATTAGCTGCCCAGAGGTTCTGGGGAGGAGACAGGACTAGTCCGTGTGCCCCCCAGTCCTTAGATGTGGCAGGGCTGGCGGTCACCACGCTGCGGCTGCCGGGGCATGAAAGCAGTGAAGAGCCCCGCACGCACGGGGGGGGGGGGGGCGGGGGAGGGCCTGGCCCACGTAGGCCACAGTGGGGCCCCGGAATCGCTGGCAGACTTCTTTCTGAGGAGGGGTCCGTCGTGAGTTTCCTACCTCCCAGGGGCGGTGCTACGCTCCCGGAAGGGGGCGTGGAGGAGGTGGGAGGGGAAAAAGGCGGGACCAGAC
Source organism: Hyaena hyaena (assembly GCF_003009895.1). Lineage (NCBI taxonomy): Eukaryota > Metazoa > Chordata > Mammalia > Carnivora > Hyaenidae > Hyaena > Hyaena hyaena. The sequence goes on along the minus strand of NW_024080851.1, from coordinate 2,334,915 downwards.
CCAGGCCTGGCCAAGACAGCCCAGGAAGACCCCTGGAGCTGGAGGCGCAGAACTCTCCTCCCCTCCTCTGGGGGTGGGGGCGTGGGCGTGACTTTCGGCCAATCAGGCCACAAGATTGGTTTGTGGGTGCGTGCAAGACCTCATTCAGGCCAATGAGAGCCAACCCCAAGGATGGGAGAGGTGGAGGGGGCGAGCTCTGGGAGAAGGTAAGGGAGGGGGAGGAAGTGGAAGGGGGAGAGGGGAGGAAGGGGTAGGAAGGAGGGGGGGCGATCTGCGGAGTGGAGGACCAGAGGCTTCCCCCCCACCCGCTCCCCCCTCCCCTGTTGGCTGTCCCCAGCCCAGGGTCATTCCCCCAGGTGATAAATGCTTGTTTTCTTCAGGGCCTGTAGACTATAAACTGCCTCCAAACTGTCAAAACTTCCCTCCAAAGGTCATCATTCTTGGGTTTGGGGCCAGTGAGGTCCAGGCCGGAACTCGCTCTGGATGCTGGACGGCGCGCAGCATTTCCCCCGCCCCAGTGAACTTGTCATGTCCCGGACACGCTGGCACCTGCCAGGCCCTTCTAAAATTAGCAGGGGCTCGAGAGGAACTAGGGTAGGGATGGTGGGTGGACAGAATGCCAGGCTCTCCTGCCAATGGCCAGTGCGGTCACCTGAAGAAAACCTTGACAAGATCGATCCTTTTCCTAAAATAGAGCTAAGGTGCCTTCACTAGACCCACGTGTGACAGGTCCCTGACCCACCAGCCCCTGGCTCTGAGCCACTGGTTTTTTCTGTGTGTGCGAGGCAGTGGCGCTCATTCTGGGAGTGGATCGGGGAAGGGGGGCTTCTGGACCAGCTGCCCTTCTCCTGGTGCCTGGGAGGAAGCTCAGGGTCCTCTGGCTCTCTCCTCCAGGAGGCAGGAGTAGACAAGGCCCCCCACCTTTCTGGTCCATTGGACTTGCACTCCCCTCTCTAGCTTGTCCTTTGACCAGCAAGCATCATTCCCCAGAGCCCTTTCCTGGGGCCACCTCTGGCATTCCGGGTCTCCAGTGTGGCAGGACTGGGGTCCCAACGTCCCCACACCAAGCAGTCCTGCGGAGCCGACTCCCAGCCCTCCTGTGTGCCACCACTTCCCTGTGTCACTGCTTCCTCTTTAAATGGGGGGGGGGTGACCTCAAGCGGCTCAGCTCTGGGCTCCAGGTGAGGTCTGACCTGTCCAGAGAAGGTGGTTCTGGAAAGGCTGGACCTCAGAGACAACAGCTTATGAGGGACATACTTAGAGCCCTTGGTGTCTCAAAGGTGGTCCCAAACAGGGTGGATAAACATAGTTTCTGCCTAAGAGTTCTTGCAAATGACGGTACAGGGCTGCCTGATGGTGGGCTCAGGTGTTTCATTAGAAGGTGGGCTCCCCCTTAACGGGGAGCGAGAACACGATACGTGAGAGAGCAGGGTCCCAGGAAGCCATTCTCCTCCCTTGGTTGCTCAGGAAGCTGGGACAACACCACGATTTCACTTTCTTATTAATTTATCTCTAGGAAACACTCTGACAAGCTCAGTGACGGAGATCCCACAATCGAAAGTGGCATGTAACCCACATGTCCAAGTACAGGGAATCCTTTCAATAAGTTGTGCTACATTCATGAGTTGCCGAAGACGACAAGACTGCTCTGCCTCTGTTGACAGGAAGATGCCCATGACACACACTCTAAAGAGAATCTGCCCCCCATGTGATCCCCACTGATGCTGAGTAGGCCTAGCCTGTGTAACTACTAGGATGTTGCAGAAATGACCGTGTAACTTTTGAGGCAAGGCCGTCAGAGACACGGTAGCTTCCGCCTCTCTCTCTTGGATTCTTCACTCTGAGGGAAGCCAGTGCCAACCTGTGAGGACAGGAGGGTCCTATGGGAAGGTCTACTGAGAAGAATTGAGTCCCAGGTTCACAGTTAAATTGTTCAACTTGGCAGACCCCGTATTCCAGTGGAATAGAAAATGGGCCCAGTGTGCCAGCCCCTCCCCCACCGGCCTGCAGACCCTCAGCACAAGGGGCACATGTGCAGGCACTCTCTGCACTGATGCAACAGGGTCTAGAGGTCAGCATGGTGTTGCAAGTGTTTGCTTACTACACGGTAGACTGGCTGTGCCCTCCTGTAAGGGCCGGCCAGGGCCCATGGGGAGGAGGGTGTCAGGCACAGAGGCAAGGTGGACTTGAGCCTGGACACGGCAGGACATTAGGGACCATGATACCGAGCCCCTGGAGGCCTCCACACACTGCCTGCTGTGCAACTTGCCTTATGTGGACCGCAACTGACCTGTGAGCTCAGGGCTGGCATTTTTTATGTGGAGAAACCGAGACCCGTGGGAGCTAAGGGACTTGAAGGATCCCACAGCTGTCCGTGATGCGGCCAGGGCTTGACCCTAGGTCAGCTTGACTCCAGGTGTGCCAACGGTCAGTCTTCCTGACCAGGTGGGAGGCTCTTCAAGGCCAAGCACACAGCAGGGGTCAGGAAATAGCCTCTGGAGCTGTTTTCAGGCTGGGAATGTTCGGAGCCCTCAGCTTTGGCTGGTGGGGTGGGGCCCACACAGCCACCAAGGTCTGCATTGCCCAGTGCTCTCCTCTGACAGCAGGTGGGGCTGGAGACCTGGGGCCACAGTCAGGGCTGAAGCCATGGGCTGAAAGAGGCAAGTAAGAGTGAAAGAGAGAGAAGGTCTTGCACATTGGCTGGGGATGGGGAGGCAGGGTAATGCAGGGGTAGAATGGGCCTGTAAAGCCCCCAGCCTGAAGACTGACCATCATTCACTACCTGTAGGACTTGGGCAAGTCACTTAATTTTCTGAGCTTCATTTTCCCTATCAGTAAAGTGGAGATAACAGTTTCCTTCCCTAACAGGGCTGTTAAGAGGACAGGACAGTGCAGATAAGATTCCTGGCGATCCACACCATTTGATAACTTGTAGCTATTTAAAAAAATTTTTTTAATGTTTTATTTATTTCTGAAAAAGAGAGAGAGAGAGAGACAGCATGAGCAGGGGAGGGTCAGAGAGAGACGGAGATACAGAATCTGAAACAGATTCCAGGCTCTGAGCTGGCTGTCAGCACAGAGCTGGACGCAGGGCTTGCACCCGCTAAGTGTGAGATCATGACCTGAGCTGAAGTCAGACGCTTAACAGACTGAGCCACCCAGGCGCCCCAACTTGTAGCTATTTTTGCTACCAGAGGATGCCTTAGTCCACCACAGATGATGGTGGAGTAGGACGAATAATGGTGGGGGGAGAGAGAGAGAGAGAAGAACCATTGGCTCAATTGTAATCATGTGACTGTCAGCATCACCTACAACTTGTATTGCAAGACATTGCTCCTTTACCAAATTAAAATTGTTAGAAATGTCTGCTCGTCCTGCGGAGCACTTGCAGAACAAGTTACTTGCAATCCAAGGTTTAACTGTGGTTTGGAACTGGGGGTCCTGATCAGACAGTTACAGCAGCCAGAGGAGTGCTAGAGAAAGGGGAGGCTGCTGATGGCTTGTGAGAGAGCAGTGAGCACAAACCAGCCGCCAGCCCTAATCCCTGTCACGGCCATGGGGACAGCGCCCGGGCCCCGAGAGCAGCTGGCCTGAGTGAGGCTGTGTGTGCACTTTGCTTGCTCTGGGTTTCCTGAGGCTTGGTGCACACCTTGTCTGTGTTTCAGCTACAGCCCCTGGTCACATGTAGTGGAGGGTTTAAAGAGGTACACAGTGCCAGGTCAGCATTTTTGTTCTTGTTTCTTGTTTTTTTTGTGTGTGTTTTTACTTGCTTGTTTGTTTTAAATCCAGGTATTTAAGGAATTCTTTGTCAGGTCAGGTTTCTCTGATGTAGAAACATTAGAACAGAAACTTGTCCAGGGATAACATATAAATACAGACTTTGAAAAACATTTTAGGGGCGCCTGGGTGGCTCAGTCGGTTAAGTATCCAACTTCAGCTCAGATCATGATCTCATGGTTCGTGGGTTCAAGCCCCGCATTGGGCTCTGTGCTGACATCCAGCTCAGAGCCTGGGACCTGTTTCGGATTCTGTGTCTCCGTCTCTCTCTGACCCTCCCCTGCTCATGCTGTTTCTCTCTCTCTCAGAAATAAGGAAAACATTTTAAAAAAAAGATTTGAAAAACATTTTAAAAAATACAGACTTTGCAGGAAATAGTTTGGAAAAGTCGTACAAATGGACAACTACAGTCCTCAATAGGCCATCAAACCAATCCTTATGGAGGAGAATCTAGTGTCCAGAGCTGCCACATTATACTACTCAAAATGCCAAGCTCTCAGGGCACCTGGGGATCTCAGTCAGTTAAGCATCTGACTTCAGCTCAGGTCATGATCTCATGGTTCATGCGTTGAACCCCACGTCAGGCTCTGTTCTGACAGCTCAGAACCTGGAGCCTGCTTCGGATTCTGTGTCTCCCTCTCTCTCTGCTTCTCCCTGGCTCATGCTCTGTCTCTCTCTCTCACACACACAAATAAATAAACATTAAAAAATATTTAATGACAAATTCTCAACAACAATAACAAATTACAAAGAAACAGGAAAATATGGTGCATTCACAGAAGAAAAAGAATTTAATAGACATTATCCCTGAGGAAACATTGAAATTACTAGTCAAAGACATTAAATTAAACACATTCAACGAGCTAAAGGAAATCACAGATAAAGAACTAATAGGAATTAGGAAAACGATGTATGAACAGACAATAACAAGTAGAAGTTATATAAAGGAACCACACAGAAATTCTGGAGCTGAAAAGTACAATCGTTGATATGAAAAAAAAATGCTAGAGGGATTCAACAGCAGATTTGAGCAGGCAGGAGAAAGAGCCAGGGACCCCGAAAGTAAGGCAGAGTCTATCAGTTGTTCTCGACAGAAAGGAAAAAGAATGACAGAAAATGAACAGAGCCCAAGGAAACTTCAGGGCACCATGAAGCACATTAGCATGAATAATATGGGAGTCCCAGAGAGACAGAAAGGGGCAGGAAAAGTATTTTAAAAAAAACATAAGGAAACAGCTTCCCAAACATGATGAAATACATGAATATATACATTCAAGAAACTCAAACTATGAAATTCTTAGAGGAAAAGATACATGCAAATTCATGACTCTGTGTTTGGCAATGATTTTTCTTAAATATGACACAAAAAATAGGTAAATTTGACTTCATCAGAGTTAAAAAGTTGTACATGAAAGCCCACTGTCAGGACAGTGAGGCAACCCCCACAGGATGGGGGAAAACCCATGTGAATCATCTATTTGATAAGGGTCTGACATGCAGGGTTTAATACAAAGAACTCTCACAACTCTGACAAAGAGACAAACAACCCAATTTAAAAGGATGTGAACAGACATGAGAAAATACTCAACATCACAGCCCTTTAGGAAATGCAGACCCAACCACAGCAAGATACCACTTCAAGCCTTCGAGGGAGGCTAGATTAAAGAACAAAAGTACATGTTGGCGGGATTGTGGGGAAAGTGAGACCGCACACACTGCTGGCAGGCGTGTGAACTGGTCCAGCCGCTGTGGAAAACACCAGGTCACCCAGTGATCGCGGTTCTGGGTACACTCCCAGCAGAACCCAAACCAGGGACCCAGACGCCCGCGTACCGGTGCCCATCATCACGCTATTACAACGGCTGGAAGGCAGAAGCAGACTCACTCTCGGTGAGCAGGCGAATGAGCAAACAGAACACAGTGGCACACACACCGTTCAATCATGAGATGTGATCCAGTCCTGACACACGCACTGATTGTAATTAGCTCCACTGAGTTGTACAGGTAAAAGGAGGTTCAAGTGGTGAATTTTATATTTTACCACAATAAAAAAGAAAGAATGGGGGGTACCTGGCTGGCTTAGTCAGTAGAGCATGTGACTCTTGATCTCGGGGGCTTGAGTTCAAGCCCCACGTTGGATGTGGAGCCTACTTAAAAAGAGAGAGGCTGACTACCACACTGGTTATTTTACAGTAAAAACACGTCCCTTCTTTCCCCAGATGGGGTCGGCACTCAAGCATGCCTGTGCATTCACTCCGCAGGTGTCTTGCACGGGGGATATGAGCAGGGTGATGACAAGTCAGTGATGTCTGGACCCCCAGACTGGAGGTAAGCCCAAGGGGTGTTTTGAAAGGGCCGCTCCAGCTGTCTCATTAACAAAAGGTCTTGGTCCTGTGGTGAGGACTCATTTGATGGTAAGACCTTGTCACCATGACCTATTGTTCCGGACACCACTAAGCCACCAGGGGAGGGTTAGGGTAAGGGTTAGGGTTAGAGGCTGGGGTTAGGGGTTAGGGTTAGGGGTAGGGGTAGGGGTTAAAGAAGAAGGAAGAAAATAGACGTGAAAACCGTGTCCAGGAGAGAGCTCTGGTTACCGTTACTGCCTGTGAGCACCTACCTAAGTGATACGTCTACCAAGTGTTTGAGGAACTGTATTACAGAAGCCCCGTGAGTGTGGCCTGAAAAAGTCTTTGCGGTCTGAAGCCACAGAATAACCCGCGGGCTCCCAGACTATGTCAGAAAGAAGTAGCCTGCGAAGGGGTTTTACCCTCGTGGAGGGTTGGAGCCATAGAAGGATCTCCCCAAGGCTGGGGCCTGGCCCACCGAGCCTTCCCCCGGGGACAACCAGAGCCCCGTGTAGGCACATGTCCCCCCAGGCAAGTCTTCTCTGTTCTCCATCCTTTTCCCTCCCAGGGGGCATGTTTGTTGAGGACACCTGCCTGCACTCCCGTCACCCCCGAGTGGGGAAGGACGGATGCATCCATAGCTCCCAGACCACAGAATCACACTCAGTGGTACGTGCAGCCAGTGGAGATGCCTGTGGAGAGCCTAAGTAACGTCATTTTGAAATTAATGCTTCCATTAAGAGCAACCTCGGGCTGCACGTAGCTCCAGTTCCTCAGACTGCTCAAGGCTAAAGCCATCCTTGGTCAGCCCTCAGATCAGCTAATCAAAAAACGTTCCTGTGGTCTGAGTCAAGGCTGGGAACTGTAGGCAGTTATTCTGTACAAAACTAGCCAATTTCTCACCGCTTGCCTGAACCCCGCGTGGGCCCTTTGAACTCACCTCATAATCGGTCATTTTCAAAGGATTCTCAAAAGTCATGATTGGGTCCCACCAAAAATAATGAACACCTCACAGATACTGAATGGTCAAAGCTGTTACCACAGGTGCTGTACAATTGTAATTGGTGCTTATGTGATGATGCTATACATACAACGTGTGCACCGTAACACCCCTGTCCCTTACCCCATAAAAACCCTGTTAGTTATTGTTCTTCGCTTCACCTTGCTTCCACTACACCGGTAGGTGGGTGAGCCCCTGCTCAAGCTTGTAATAAAGACCCTTTTGTACTTGCATCGGTGTTGTCTCCTTGGTGGTCTCTGGGGACTCGTGAATTGGGCACAACATCTGCACTGGCCCCTGCTACAGGGGCCGTATGGGATTTGGGGTCATTGCTTTTAAGGGGGATGAGTGTGCATCCCCAGGTGTAAGAAGACAGGCACACATGGACACGTGGTGGACAGGTTAGTGGACCATGGCAGAGAGTGCCAGGTGTGGGCCAGAATGCACCGCGGTAACAGTGCAAGGTGTGTGCCTGGCCTTGTTCTATATTCCCAGCCTCCCTTGCAGTGACTTGTATCCATGAAATTTGAGAAGAAATGATGCATACCATTTCTGGGGCCAGGCTTTTCAGAAGAGAATGGCCCTTTCAGGGTCTTTCTAACCTCTCTGTGGGCTACACAGGCAGGAAGACGAGGATGAGGACCCAGCAGCTGGCTAACACCTGCACCTGGCTATTATGGGAGCGAGAAATACAATTCCATGGAGTAGACACATTTCCTGTTTTGGTGAATTGGCTGCAGCAATTAAGCATGCCCTAATTAATACCCAGAATGATAGCATGAGTGAAGAAAAACAGAGGTCTGAAAGGGCCTTGGATCACTTGTGTAGCTAAACTGAGTACCTCATTTGTGCTCGGTCTGAGGTTACGGAAGTGACTCATGTTCAGTTCTGTAGGAGCGAACAATCTGGCAGAAGAAATAAGCAAATACACAAGCTGACGCTGGTGTAGCACGGCATCTTTCGGGGGCGTGGAGGGGACTAATGGGGTTCTGAATGGGGCCTCTCAGGGCTCCTTCCCATGGCCCTTGAGTGTGGGTGAAAAGTGGCAGGTAGATAGTGACATTCCCCGCACAGGGGCCAGCAGGACAATGCCAAAAACATTTTGAGAAACAGACACTCACGGTGGCTTGAACTTAACACACACCCAGCAAGCGGGGCTGTTGTAAATGGCATTTGGGTTGAACAGGAAGTTTGAGTTTGGCTACTGACCCTTCATAAATGAATAACCATGAGTGCACTGAACACAAAACATATGTCTAAGAGCCAAAGCAGTGCTCAAAGGGACATTTAATACCCTTGCAAAAGTCAGTGAGCTAAGCTTGCTTCTCAGGATGCTAAAAACCTTGATACAAAGAAAACAAAGGAAGCCTAAAGAAAATTAGAATTAAAAATTCAATAATGGTAAAAACAGAAATGAATGATACAGGAAACATACAAACAAAACCAACGGTAAAGTTGATCGGCAAACCCCAAACCCAATTCTTGGAAAAGCACAATAAAACAGCAAAGTCTTGGTAATCTGATCAAGGATAAAAGAAAGGCACCAACAAGGAAATTTGAGATGAGAAAGGGAGCTTGAAAGTTTTCGTTGTGTATAAGGATTCCTTCAGGGGTGCCTGGGGGGCTCATTAGGCTAAGCATCTGACCCTTGATCTGTGCTCAGGTCACAATCTCACAGTGTGGGATGGAGCCCCGAGTCAGCACAGAGCCTGCTTGGGATTCTCTCTCTTTTTCTCTCTTCCCCTCCCTCACTTGTGCTCACTTGCTCTCTTTAGAATTAAAAAAAAAAAAAAAAAAAAAAGACTTGCTTTAAAAATTTTTTAAAACCTAGAGAAAAGAGATGACTTTTAAAATAACATTAATTAGCAGAACTGACTCAGGAAGACATAGGAAAACCGAGCAGATGTATTAGAGAAGAAGAAACCTTAACCCATGTCAGATCCCTTCCCCTAGCAGGGGTCTAGGCCCAGATAGTTTTCAGAAACTAGGGATACAGATGTGTCCAATGCAAGGTCTGGCCCATGATGAGTCTTTTATTTATTTTCACTTTTTTTACATTTTTAATGTTTATTTTTGAGACAGAGAGACAGAGCATGAACAGGTGAGGGGCAGAGAGAGAGGAGGACACAGAATCCAAAGGAGACTCCAGGCTCTGAGCTGTCAGCACAAAGCCTGACATGGGGCTCGAACCCACAGACGGCGAGATCAGGACCTGAGCCGAGGTAGAATGCTTAATGGACTGAACCACCCAGGCACCCCCCATGATGAGTCTTGCTTGTCTAATGAGATGACAAGTAGATGAAACTCGCCAACAGAGACTGTGCATGAGGCATCCGGCACTGGGACACAGTGGAGTGTTCATCAGTGTGCCGGGAGGCAAAGAGGTCATGAGGCAGAGCCTGAGACCGACAGGGCTGGGGGAGTTGTCACTATCGTCATAGCCGTGCAGGCGCCGGCACAGACCTCAGGGCTCAGGGAGGCCAGCCACGCCTCCCACAGCCTGCAAACACAAGGTTCTGTCACCACAGTCTCTCCTACTCTCGCGCTGTGCAGCTCTGGAGGAGCTGGGGAGGGCCAGGCCGGCTGGGGCATTCATCTGGGAAAGCCAGGAGGGGTGAGGGGTTCTTGCCAGGGTGTAGGCAGTGGGAGCAGAGGGCTATGAACCCAGTTTGTAAAAACGTGCTTCCGGTTTCCTAGTAGGACCTTACTAGAGTTACTCTGACCTCGTGGCAAAGCCACATCTGATTCAATGCTTTGTATCCACAATATATAAAGAACTCTGGCCACTCAGTAAGAAGACAGCAACCCAATTTTTAAAACTTCACCAAAGCATACCCAATAAGCATATGAAATTATGTATGTCAGTCCGTGAAATGTAAATTCAAACCACAATGGCATACTCACACATACGACCCCCACCCCCCCACATAGCAATGGGAACCTCAGATGTTGCTGGTGGACCTGTCGCTCACTGTTATACACCTCTTGCAAGTTGTTCAGAGAGAGGCCTCGGGGGAATACACGAGGGCAGAAGTCCCTTCCTTCTGGCTTTTGGAGCATCGCTGGGCATGTTGGGACCATGAGACCATGGCGCCATGGCATGCAGCCACGTGGGTGAGGCCATGAGAATCAGTGGAGCTGACCCAGAGCCTGGCGTCTGGCTGGCACTGTGCTGGGCTGGGAACCACATTCTCTGGACTGTTTATTATGCGAGATTCTGAACTTCAGATAAGTTCAGTGTTGGCTGCGCGTCTGGTGCAGCCTAACAGACCCTCAGTGTTTACAACACCGGCTAACAAGTCATTCCCAGCCACAGGTGGGAAGCAAGATGTGGGGCACAAACCGATAGTTCCTTTCAACATGGCAGGCTCACGAAAGCCCTGGGGAGTAGAGGCAGGAGCTGGGCTGGACTCCCTTCCAGGTTATGGCTCTCCGGGAAAACTGACCTGAGTAGAGGGTGAGCACAGCGGCCTTCCTGGGACCTGATCCTTTGACCCGCCTGGGCCACATCTAAGAGGCCATGGTTGTGGCTGGGGCTCCTGCCACACTGCCCCCTTGTTCTGGCCCCACCAGATGCAGACATGGGCATGCCCCTACACCACTTGTTTTAAGTGGAAAAAACTCCTTTTAAATCTTCAATGTCACGGGGCACCTGGGTGGCTTAGTCGGTTAAGCGTCCGACTTCTGCTTAGGTCATGATCTCATGGTTCGTGGGTTCGGGCCCCGCGTCAGGCTCTGTGCTGACTGCCAGCTCAGAGCCTGGAGCCTGTTTCAGTCTGTGACTCCCTCTCTCTCTGACCCTCCCCTGCTCACACTCTCTCTCTCTCTTCTAGAAATAAATAAAACATTAAAAAAAAATAAATCTCCAATGTCACTAAAACTCTCTCTGTATAGCAATCCACATAGGATTTCTGCACGGTAGCAAGCATGTGAACCCCCAAGTACCTACTTACTTAACCCACAGCACACACCAGTGGAGTTGTGTGGAGCATGCCGCAGCCCTGTCCTGTCCTGAACCATGCAGTGTGGGGCCTGCAAGGTCTCCAGCTACCTGCGAAGCCACCCACCCCCCCTCCTGGTAATACCTGCGACACTGCGTACGCCTGGGACTGGCAGGGACAACACAGAGTGCCATGCAATATTGGGGACGTTTATTAACATTTTGTTCATGGTTTATCTGAAATGCAAATTTAACTGGGCATTCTGAACTTTTGTTTGCGAAGTCTGGTGGCCTCTCTGCATGTGAGACCCTGGCCAGTGGCTGACTGCTACAGGGTACAGCATCTATCCCTCCCAAGGGATGATGGAGGAGATCAGGACGCCATTGATGCTCCAGAGCTCTTAGCGGGATCAGACTAATCTGCATCCACCCCGGTCTTACCCTCTGAGTGCACTCTCAGAAGGCTCATCAAAGGTGCCCTGGGGCCTCTCTTCCATGACCGGAGACACTTGGTCCTGGATGGTCCCAGAGATGGGTGGGTTCTGGAGATGGGGGAGACAGGGGCACTTCATTGCAGTGAGGACCGGTGCTGGCACCTGCTGGCCTGTGGGGCCGGCATCATCCACTCCTGTTGCCTGAAGGGAGCCACCACCCATGTGGTCTGGGACCAAGGCTCTGGGGAAGGGGTCAGTGCGCCTGAGTGGCCGCTGGGAGGCAGTGTGATCACCAAACAGAGGAAGCAGCAGGCTCAGGACTCTGGATTTAAAGCAAAGTGTCCAACATCCCCAAAGGCAAAGGAATCAAGAGCAAAAATGAACTGTTGAGACCTCATCAAGATAAAAAGCTCCTGTGCGGCAAAGGAAACAATCAATAAAACTAATAGGCAACTCTCAGAATGGGAAAAGATAGTTGCAAATGACACATCAGACAAAGGGCTAGTATCCAAAATCAATAAGGAAATCACCAAAACCCACACCCGAAAAACAACCCAGTGAAGAAATGGGCAGAAGACATGAACAGACACTTCTCCAAAGAGGACATCCAGATGGCCAACAGACACATGAAACAATGCTCAGCGTCCCTCCTCATCAGGGAAATACAAATCAAAACTACACTGAGATACCACCTCATGCCGGTCAGAGTAGCTAAAATGAACACATCTGGAGACTTTAGATGCTGGTGAGGATGTAGAGAAAGGGACACCCTCCTACGCTGTTGGTGGGAATGTAAACTAGTGCAGCGGCTCTGGAGAACAGTGTGGAGGTTCCTCAACAAATTAACAATAGAACTCCCCTAGGACCCAGCAATAACCCTGCTAGGAATTTACCCAAGGGATACAGGAGTGCTGATGCATAGGAGCACATGTATCCCAATGTTCAGAGCAGCACTCTCAACAATAGCCAAAACATGGAAAGAACCTAAGTGTCCATCAATGGACGAATGGATCAAGAAGATGTGGTTTATCTACACAATGGAATACTACATGGCAATGAGAAAGAATGAAATCTGGCCATGTATAGCAACATGGATGGAACTTGAGGGTGTTATGCTGAGTGAAATAAGTCAGGCAGAGAAGGACAGCTACCATATGTTTGCACGTATAGGTGGATTAGGAGGAACTTAATGAAGTACCATGGGGGAGAAGAAGGGGGAAAATAGTTGGGGAGAGGGAGGGAGGCAAACCATGACAGACTCTTGAATACTGAGAACAAACTGAGGGCTGATGGGGGTGGGGGAGAGGGTTATCCAGGTTTCTTCATTTTTCCACTGATAAGAGCCCTGGCAGGGCAGTTAACATGATTCTTAAGGGCACTGGGATTTTCAGAGTGGTCAGTGAGCATTGGCTTCAACTTCAAGTCCCCAGCTACGTGCGTTAGCTCCTCACAGGGGTCGGCCTGTCCTTCGAACACAGGCACTGACTTCTCCTTTCCGGCTATGAGAGTACGCGATGGCACCTTCCAGCACGTGGCTGTTCTGTCTACACAGAGTCTGTTGGTCAGTGGAGCCACCTTCACTCATTCTCTTTGCTGGACCTCCTGGTCACTGGCGGCAGCTCCTACATCAGTACCTGCTGCTTCGCCCTGCACTTTGAAGTTGTGGAGATGTCTTGTCTCCTTAACCACACCACCTAACCTCTGCTGGCTTCAGATTTTTCTTCTGCGGCTTCCCCACCTCTTGGCCTTCACAGAATTGAAGAGTCGGGGCCTTGTTCTGGATTATGCTTTGGCTGAAGGGAATGTTTGGGCCAGTTTGATCTTCTCTCCAGGCCTTTAAAACTGTCTCCACATCAGCAGTAAAACTGCTTCCCTTCTTATTGTCTGTGTGTTCACTGGAGTGGCACTCAAATGTCCTTCAGGACATTGTCCTTTGTGTTCGCAATTTGGCTAATGTTTGGTGCAAGAGGCCCGGCTCTTGGACTGTTTCAGCTTTGGAGATGCCTTTCTCGCTGGGCTGACTCCTTTCTGTTTTTTGTTTTGTTTTGTTTTGTTTAGGTTTATTTATTTATTTTGAGAGAGTGTGTGAGCACGTGCTAGCAGGGTAGGGGCAGAGAGAGGAGACAGACAATCCCAAGCAGGCTCTGCATTGTCAGCACGGAGTCTGACGTGGGGCTCAGACCCATGAACCATGATATCATGACTTGAGCTGAGATCAAGAGTCAGATGCTTAACTGACTGAGTCACCAGTCAGTGACTGGCAGTTCACAGTGATATCTAGGATCCCAAAGTGCTATCATGGCTCCCCAGTTAGCCTGGGGGCACATTGGGGCGAGATGGTCTTCATCTGCCCCATCCCCTAGCTCCACCCAGTGCTCCCTTCCCTGGATCCTGAATGTAGAGTTAGAAGGGATTTATGTGGCTACTGCTAGACCCTCACAGAGGTTCCTTGACCTGCAGGATAAGCACATTTGTAATAGGAAAGGCCAAGTGCAAGCCTCTGAAACTGCCACGTGCACACACTCACACACATGTGCACACATGCACACACACAGCCATGGACATACACACGTACACACACGCATCCACACACGCACATTCACGTACACACGTGCACACGCACACCAACCCACACTGGCACACACACATATGTGCACATTAACAAGCACACTTGTGTGTGCACATGAGTGCATGCATGGCACACTCGTGCATGCACTCCTGCACACGCACTCGTGCATGCACACTCACACAGGCCCACACATGTGCACACACCCACACACATCAGCGTTCACACTCCAGCAAGGCACTTGTGCAGCACACACTTGTGTGTGGAAACATGCACACTCACACACACACTGGCACCCATGCACTCTCACACGTGCACCCATGCACTCTCACACGTGCACATGCAATACTCGCAAGTGCACACACCTGTGCACGTGCACCTGTACACACTCACATGCAGCCCCACACTCACAACACATGCATACATGTGTGCACACTCACACACGCACATGCTCACACACCTGCATGCGCACACACACATCAGCCAAAAAAAAAGCATCAATCCTGAGAAGAATGACAGAAATCATTGCCATTCTTGGAGACATGAAGGCTCAGGGTGGAGAGTCACTGTTAAATTCTCCAGTCTGGCCCCCACAAGGACTGGCTGCACTGGGGCAGAGGACAGCGGCCCGCACACACTCAGAAGAGAGCCTGGTCACAGCCAGTGTGCTGCGGGCAGGGCTCCTTCTGGGGCCGAGCAGCGCAGTTCACAGCAGGCAGTCACTGGCCTGGCAAACGTGCTGTCAGGGCCTGTGTCCCCCACCCCCACCCCCAGTTCATGTATGGAAGCCGACCCGCAATGTGATGATGCTGGGGGGTAAGGAGGGTTAGGTGGTCACGAAGCTGGGCCCTGTGAAGAGCTGGGAGCTCACGCTCCTCCATCTGCGCCAAGAGGTGGCCAGGACTCTGCCCTGCTGGGGCCTCCATGTCGGACTCCCAGCCCTTGGAACCAGCAGGAAGGAGCGTCTGTGGTATTTCATTAGTCAGCCTGAGCTGACTAAGACACCTGTTTCAATACCCCTCAGGAAGGAGGAGCAGGGGCAGCAAGCCTCCTTTCGCAGTCTTGCCCCAAAGTGGTGTGAATTCTCCCTTCCCTATCAGTGTGGCCCTATGAGACCCAGGCTGTCTGGACTCTCCACATAACGTCCTATGGATGCACAGCATTGGGGACAGTGGGCGTGACACACCGAGAGCAGGAAAGAGCAAAAGTCACAGGGTCCTTGGGGTGCCTGGGTGGCTCAGTTGGTTAAGCGTCCGACTTCGGCTCAGATCATGATCTCATGGGTCATGGGTTCGAGCCCCGCGTCGGAGTCTGTGCTGACAGCCCAGAGCCTGGAGCTTACTTTGAATTCTGTGTCTCCCTCTCTCTGTGCCCCTCCTCTGCTCATTCTCTGTCTCTCTCTGTCTCTCAAAAATAAATAAATGTTAAAAAAGAAAAAAAAGAATCACAGTGTCTTGGTGAGGCATATGCTCTCTGGGAATGATTCAGGGACCTGCTGCGTCAGTGAAGTGTGGGGGGCCCAGTGGTCTGGGATAAGCCAGGACAATCACTTTAAAGTAAGTGACAAGTGATCATGGCTTCTCTCGTCACTGCACAGGACACGTTTGATAGAGGCCACTTAAGATTTCTGAGGCAGTGTGTCCTGCGCTTAGCAACACTGTTCCACCGTATCGATCAGCTAAAACAGAAGGCTGACAGTACAGGGGGAGCCAGAGGAGGAGAGGGCTCTGCGTCTGGTCTGGACCCTGACGCCACATAACCCGGCAGGCTTAACTCAGATGATACACACGCAGAATGTGCTAACCCCCAGGGGCAGCGTCACAGACCAAAGCCCTGGGCTCGGGGCCAAGCCCCCGCCCCCCCGCGACAGAGAACCAGACACCAGCACTGCCCTGCTGGAGACGGAGCATCCAACCAGGGGACATGGGGTTCCCATGTGGCCAGATGACCTATCAGGGGTTGGGTGCCATCGGACCTGCTGAGTCACTGGAGCAGGCCAGCCCAGCAGCAGTCTGTCCTTAGATGGAAGCAATACGTGTGGAACCAGGCCCACGCAGGCCCAGAGGGCACCCGCCCATCACCTCCCACTCTTGCACGGATGCCCCGCGCCTCTCCCTCTGCTCACACACAAACGGCCTTACAGCAGGGACTGGAGGAGCTCAGAAACCCACCCCGCGCTTGGTTCCTGGACGGGTCGGTTTGGTGTGTTGGTGCAAGCTGGTGGTGGTGCAGCCCTGAAAGACAGTGATGAGGGGAACCCCTTCAGTGGTCAGTGATTTGGACATCGCACCTGGTTATTCACCTCGTGTGGAGTGAAGCAGCCCAAGGGAAAGGCGCGCATAGGCCCACAGGCAGGGGTGAGTGCGGCCTGAAGGAGCAGGACTGGAGGGCTGAGTGCCACGAGTGGTGTGGGAAAGAGGGACACAGACCTATCTACGGGCATGGGCACATATGGGGGGCTAATGGCTGCACAAAAGAGGTAGCTCCCATCCACAATGTCCTCTCACATGGAGCCTGGAGGCGGAGACCATGTGGGTCAGGGAAGTGGTGTCATTTGTGATCTCAGGACCACCTGCCAACGTGGGGGCTGTAGCCCACTCACCAAGCATCCACCTGCTGGACTCCCGGCACCCCATACTGGGCTGGAGCAGTGATGAGGGGTAAGTCTATCTGAGCATGCAAGGGGCTGCAGTTCGTGAGCTCCAAAGTGCCCCACTCAGCCCTCCGCTGTTGTGAGTGATGGAAATGCCCGGAAGATTATCCAGGGACTTGCCCCAGGGGTACAAAAGGCTGGCCCCCTTCCCTCTGCGGTCCCAGGGGGCTGCCTGGCTCCTGCTCTGTGCCTTACTTCCACACAGACTCTGAGGATGGCATACCCCCTCTAAGCCGCTGTCCCCAGAGCCCCCATCTCAGCCTCTGCATCTAGTGAGCCTGAGCAGAAACAGACAGAAGGTGTTCCTTCATACAGCACCAGGCCTGGCAGTAGTGACTCACGGCCAGGCTGACAGCGAATGAGGAATGACACCCTCTTGATAGAAGGGTGGAGACAAGACACCCTGGCTCAGAACTCAGCACATGTGTTATACTCAGTTTCCATCTGGGTAGTGAATTCTAGGCAAACAGCTCTGCAAGTCACCAAAGTAGGTACGAGACAGTGAGTGAGTGACAGATGGCAGAGACAGGGTGTCTTCTGGGTCAGAGTCTGGACAGCAGAGACCTCCGCTGTCCTCCACATCTCATCCCCAGCTGTCCACCAGAAGGGCTGGGGTCGTTGTCTGCTGCTGCTGCAGAGGGCCCGCTCTGGGGCTGATGCCCAGGCTCCCTCCATTCCTGCTTATCCACACTTGTGCAAGGGGACTCCGGAGCCACTTGGAGCTCACAAATGGGGAGCCTCGTTTTCTTTCTCTTTCTTTTCTGTTATACTGTTTCAAAACTTTTTGTCATAGAGAATTTCAAGTTGCAAACATGCACAAAGGTAGAGAGAGTAATGTAGTGAGCCCCACATGTACCCATCACCCAGCATCAACAACGCCAGCATTCGGCAGTCACATATTTTTACACAGGTTTTCACCTACTCTCTCCCACAGGTAGGGTGCAGGAACACCAGACTGGCTGGTGTACCTAGCTCCCCAACCAGGGCTTGAACACCCTGCGAGGACACAGGCCACAGCTCCTGTGCTTGCTGCTGCGTTCCCTGGACCTCATGACATTGTTCCTCTGAACACACTTGGACCTGCCAGGCACCCATGGGAACTGGCCTCTGCGGGTGATGCTCAAGCCACAGCCTAGTGCCCTGGCAGCAGGGAAGGAGGCAGACAGTTCTCCTTGGGGCTGAGGCTCTGATGGCTGTGGCCTCTCCCTAGGTGCTCTTCCTAATTCTGAGTCCTGGCTGTTAGGTTGGTGACACCAGTCCTGACCTCTTCCCTGAACCCCAAACCTTGACAACCTCGTTTAGGGGCTGGCAGACATCTCCTTGCTTTGCTCTGTGCTGGACTGTCTTCTCCGCACTCTAAGCCCCCTGCTCCCCTGGACACAAGGGCAAGACGGCTGAAAACTACATTTCCCAGACTCCCTTGCAGCCAGGCTTCTCTAGGTGACTTGCAGTCTACCATAGGCCACAGTCCTGTAATATTTGCAAGGTCTGTGGCAGTCAACCACAGCTTTGACAGACAGGAACGTTTGCAGGCCTGGACCCATGACCCAGCCTTGTGAGTGTGAGGGCCACAGTGGCGGCAGAAGGTTCAGGGCCCTGGGATGGTAATGCAGGGGCAACGGTGGGCCCTGGCTCTGCTTATTCCACCCTTCCAATGCTTTACACACTCAATTCCCTAAAGCAAAACATTTTTGCTTGGGATTCCCAGTGTGGGCTCAGTTTCTCCCCAACCCCAACACCTCTGTCCTGAGCCATCATCTTCTCTCGGTTTGATCATGGCAAATCCTCTGGCAGTTCTGCTTCCATCCTCACCCCACAGAATCTCTTTTCCACTTCACACCTAGAGTCATCTTTGAGAAACACAAACTGAGCAAACACCTCATAGGATTCGGGCTAGGAGATCAGGAAGCTGGAGACCCAAGAGGCCAGGAAACCCAGGGGACCCAGGACCAGGACCCAGGACACCAGGAGATCAGGAGACTCAGGACACCAGGACCCCGGGAGACCCAGCAGGCCAGGGGCTTGGGGGAGGGCCATATCTAGCTGGAACTCAGGGGTGAGGGCTCTCCTTTCTCTCTGGTTGTAAGTAGACAAGCCCAGGGAGGCCGAGAGGCAGCAGCAGGACTCACAGCAGCTTGTCTGTCCCCTCTGAGGCCAAGAGCTCACCTCCCTCAGGGGAGGGTGGCTATGATGACCAGGAGCTGGCTAGAGGGGTGGACAGGATGGTGGGCTCCATCTGGCAGGGCCTGGGAGGTGCCACGGCACTAAGAAGGGCCACAGGTAAGGAGGAGCTTGGACACTGGGCAGCCTATGGAGATAGAGACAAGAATAGGGCCGCGGAGACTTAGGTCAGACCGGGGATTGGAGAACTGGGAAGTTCAGGGTCAGATCACCCAGCTACAGGCTCTGCCACAGATCCCTGGGACACGGGCCAGGAGCCACCTCCTCCTGTTCTGGACTTGGGCAGGTCATGGGTTCCTGTCCTAGCCCATGGGCACACACTGCAGACCCAAGACACCAGGGAGAAGCCAGAGCCCCAGCTGACCTCTGGGCCCACTACGGGGGGCCGGGGGCACTGTGGGGTCTGGGGAGAGCTGATGATGTTTACATTTTCCTTGGGGAGGGGTAGGAATTTAAAATATACGGACAAGTATAAAGAGGAATGTAAAGAAATCCTTCTAGGGCACGGGGCCTGAGCCTGGAGCAGATGTTAGGAAGGGAGTCCAGGGCGAGTCTCCTGATCATCTGAAGTCTGTTAGACTGGTTTCCTAAAAAGATCAAGTTTGTCTGAGTGTTGCTGACACACAGCTAGGTGGACCCAGAGGCCATTTGCAAAGCTCCCATTGGCACACGGACCCTACTGTGCCCTGGGGTTTCAGGGAAAGGATGGGCATGGAAAGGTGATGGCCGCCTCTGCCTGGGGAAGCATCCACCTTATTGTGCAGGTCCTGGGACCGCGGGGGCCATAGGTCCTCACACGTGGGGGTCCCCAAGCACACTCCTCCATGCCCAAGGCCTGGCAGTGGCCTGGGTGGGCCTGCCGCCCTGCTGGCCCCCCAGGACGTGCGAGGCAGGACTTGAGGGGAGCAAATGGGGCACAGAGGCTGCCTGGACCTCACCCACACAGGAGGCTGGATCCCAGAGGATGCGGCTGAATGTTCAACACACTCTGCATGGGGCAGCACCAGAAGCTGGTTATTGGGAACCCATAGTCCTGCCTGCTGATATTTGCTCATGCTGTTATTACAGTTTCTAAGTAATTACCAGGGGGTGCTTCAATCAGTGGTTGACTATGGGATTTTCTCTGTGTGTATGTCAGGGTCATTAGGAGAACATGCAGCATTTCTCTGTAGCCAAGTGAAGTCCCCGCCCAGCAGTGGGCCTGCTGTGCATGATGTTAATATCATTCATTTTCATTAACTTTTTATTTGCAACTTCATACATTTGTGTTTTTCACACTGGGCTCAGTGGCACTGGGCCTGCAGGTGAGTGTGGGGGCCGCACGGGCCAGAGACGGGGCGGGAGAGGGCTGGTGCTCCCCCAGGGGCCAGAGACAGGGGAGAGGGCTGGTGCTCCCCCAGGCACTCCTGCCCTTATGTACGTGGTGAGACGGCTTCTTGTCCTGTGTTCCGTGAAGAGGCCTGGGGCCCCACAGCTGGCACAAGCTGCTTTAGGCCACTCAGAAGGCAGGGACCATGTGCTGGGTCTGCTCTGAGCCCGTCTATGGGCAAATTATGTCATTCATGGACAGGGGCGACAGGACACACGGTGGGGATACTATGTCCCCTGGAAAAGACTGTGTCATGGGCTGGTTTCCATGCCTCCCCTCATCTGTTCACTGGCAAGTGCACCATGGAAGCAAGGCTATTCTGGAAAGGCCAGCTGGAGGTCACCCGCCTGAGGCCCCTGCCCTGCTCGGGCCAGCACATCCCCATGGGGCAGCCACTTTACCTAGCACTCTACGGAGGGGACATCTGAAGCCCAGAGGGATTTAAGTGCGGAAGGACACCCTGTTGGGCAGGGAAGAGCAGGTTTGAGATGGATGCCAGACCCCAGAGCCTAGAGCCCCCTCAGTAGGAGGCCAGGGCTGGAAGGAGGAGGTCATTTTGGATGTGGAGAAGGGACCCTTCATTCCCACGTGCCCAGGTCAGCTCGGCCCTTTGGAGCAGCAAAGGAGGTTTAATTGTCGCCCACCCTTCTCCAGCCCTGCGGCAAAGTACAGGCCTGCTGTGTCCCTTCAGGGAGAAAGCATGTAAACCCAGTTCTGTTGCCACTGACCCATGGGCAGTCAGTGACCTGTCTGGGTAGGGCCACAGCTCGGCAGGACACATGCCCCCCCCCTTCGAGGACAGCAGTGTCAGGAGCACCCGCATCTACACAGACTGCACCTCCTACAAGGGCTCCCCATCTGATTTACCTCTGGCCACACCTCAGAGAAGTCTCCATGCCCACCCTATGCAGCCTGTGCCACCATT
Organism: Hyaena hyaena; assembly: GCF_003009895.1. Lineage (NCBI taxonomy): Eukaryota > Metazoa > Chordata > Mammalia > Carnivora > Hyaenidae > Hyaena > Hyaena hyaena. The sequence continues at coordinate 2,313,725 of NW_024080851.1, read as the reverse complement.
GTCCCTTTATGCAGACCCGGTGGGCATGGCCCAGAGCTACTCAGGCCTCACCAGGCCTTGAGTGAGCCTCTGCAGGCTCTGTCCGTGCTTGGGCCACCTCTGGGCCCACCACTTAAGAGGGAATGGTCCCTCACAGCCAGACCCCCCAGACTCACCCTGTATGAGCTCAGCAACACACCTAGCCTGTGTCTGCAGAGCCCCAGTTAGGGGCAGGACCTGCTTGGAGAACCGTCCTTCGACCATGGTGGGTGGGTCAGCAGATCCTGCCTACAGTGACCTGGGAGCAAGAACCCATCGCTGGGTTCTTCCTTCTTGTTAACCCAGTGACACTCCTCCTGCCTGGGGCCGAGCTCAGGTTGGGAGAAACCAACGTGAAGCCACCCTGGCCGGGCAGTTGCAGTCTGGTGCGGGGGCGGCCAGGGGGCAGAACAGGGCTGAGTGAGACGCATGAAGAGTGAGGATGTGGATGAGAAGAGCTTGGTGCTCAAGAGAAGATCCAGGAGGACTTCAGGGGTCCCTGAGGGGTGTGGGGGTCCAGGGAGAGCTGGAGACCCAGGTGGAGGGCTCCTCCATCACAGCGCTGCACAGGGGCCGCTCCCCCCTCTTCCTGCTGCAGGCCCTCAGGCCCCTGTGCCTCTAGCACCCTCTACCCAAGCACTGCCCTCTGGTGTCCAGCTGTGGGCACCACGAGACCCCCTGGAGAGTTCCCACTGCTGGCGGGACCCCCGCACAGCACCCAGCACAGAGCCTGCGCCCACAGCCGCCCCTCCAAGGAGGCTGCTCATGGCAAGGGCCTGAGTTCACTGGCCCATCCCAAGGGACCTGCAGGACTCTCCTGCATTGGCAGCTGGAGAAGGCAGAGCCAGAGTGGCTTCCTCAATCGTCAGAGAGAAACCTGGGCCAGGAGCTCAACTCTTGTAGAAAGGAGAGTCCAGGCTCCCAAGAAATAAAATGTGAACATTTTACCAAAAGGTGAGAAAGAAGATCTGAGCCGGAGGAGGGGAGGCATCCAAATTCTAGGGTAAAATAAAGGCTCACCTCTCTCCACAACAAAGTACTGCCAGTGCCTCTCATGAAGCTGAGCACTGAGTCCCTAGAAAAGGTGAGGCAGGCAGAGCCACGTGGGACAAAAGTGGCCACACGGAAAAGTTCCTCGGAGCAGAAGCAAACGGAAAAGTGAGTCCTCGTCAGGCAGGTGGACGTGCTGGGAGTCAGTGCCATCGTGGCCTATCCAGACTGCTCCTGGCTGAGAGGGACCCGCTTTCAAGCAGGCACACCCCTAGTCCCCACACTGGCTCCCTTCATACCTGACCAGGCCACAGGCCTCCTGCCCACAGGGAGCCTCATCTCCCCCCCCACCCCAGGGTCTTGCCACCTCCACACACTGGCCCCCTGCCCAGCACACCTGCTTGGGGGTCACCTGGAGTTTTCTGTCCTGAGCATCTGGTCTGTCTGCATCCTCCAAGAGACCATGGGGGTGGGCATGCCTGCGGCTCCTGCCAGAGACGCCCGGTGAGCCTGCCAGGGTGGGCCAGCCTTGTCCTACTTCCGAGCTCTCAGTGGGGCAAAGCACCCTAGCAGCTAGAAGGCCTGAATGCAGGGAGCTCAACTCTACAAAGTCAGGAGCTTTGTTTCCCTCCCTCCCACCTCCCTGAATTCCAATGCAGAAATTCCTACCCCCTAGAGCGAGGGTATGAGGAGGCTGGCCTTTCAGAGGGAGGTGATTAGGGCTGGATGGGGTCCCAAGGGTGGGGCCCCATGACAGGAGGACACAGAACTCTCTGTCTCTCCAGCACTTGGGTGGCTGTGGAGGAAGATGCCCTCACCAGAACCCAGCCCTGCTGGTGCCCCGATCGGGACTGGAGTCCCCAGAACAGTGAGAAACCCCTCAGCGTGCAGCATCTTGCTATGGACGCCCCAACTACGATGCCCAAAAAGTGCTCCTCAAAGCCGCTGCGCAGAGCAAACCACACGTGCTGCGGGGCCCCTCCTTCCTGCCCAAGGGCTATCCGTGCAGCGTGTGGGATCAGGTTCCCAGGGCCCACTTTCAGGCCACAGAAGTGGTGACCACCAAGAGATGGAGCTAAAAGCATGCATCTGCCATGATGGGGCTCCAGGCGGCCATGGGGTGGGGGGAGCAGTGACACCTGCCTGGAGCCACGCGGGAGCTCCAAAAGCTGGGGCTGGGGCTGGCATGTGTGAGGGGAAGCCACTGGCAATGGTCTGAGGCCACACACTCATGCAGATTATAGAGAATGACATCAGATAAATTTCTAAAGGTCAACAGAGGCAAGGGGGCTGCTTGTGAGCAGAAAGCTCTCCTCCGGGGAGCCTAAGTGGGGCAGAGCCCCAGCTGAACAGCTGGGGACCCCAGGGTGTGGCTCACTGCTCCAGGACAGGGGTGGGCTTGGGGGGAGGCACTTCCCAGGGACCCGGCAGCAAAACCTCAGACCCTTATGATGACCCTGAAACTGAGCCTGCCTCCTCCCACCTCATAAGATGTGGGTCCTCTGTCAGGACACGTGGGAGAGCCGTGGACCTTGCAGCCCCCTGCCCCCCTGCTCTGGCCCTGGCACCCAGCTAACTGATGCCACAAGAATGCTGGGACAGGTGGGGAGTTGTGATATGTGAGCCCTCTTTCTTTACAATGTTGGTATTCTGGTCTTCACATCTTTTTGCATTAATTTTGATTCTTTGGAATTTGCACAAAAATACTATTTATCTTGACAATCCATGTTTTTGGTGCCCTCTCTGTGCTCTGTCTAGGGCTCTGGAGTCAGCCCTGGCTCCTGCTCAGGGACCAGCAGCCCCTGACGGGCAGGGCAAGGACTGGCCCCCCACCCCCAGTCTGAGGACAGGCTCCCTGCAGATTCCAAGGTGGAGCCCCAGGCCCTGTCTCTCTGCTTGTGCCAAAGACACCTCCTCACCTCCTCCCGTCTCTCCAGGGAGCCTCCGGGGGCACCCCTCCTGGCAGGATTTTGCATTCAAAGTCCTGCCAGAACCCCAGTGCACAGGCCTGGACAGGGCCTCGGCTGGCTCCCTGGCTCAGCGGGTTGTTTTCCTCCTAATGGCGTCAGCTCTGCCAGGGGCAGAACCAGCCCGTGTTTGTGCTGACTTTGTCATGGCATGGCACTGAAGACATGTGAGGGGGAGGCCTCTCCCCACAGCCCCGCTCCAGCTTGACCCCCGGCTTGGGGCTGCAGGCGTGTTCCCCCCACCCCGGCACCAGCTCCATCTCCTCACTCGCGCCTGGGCACAGGGCTGGCCTAAAGGACGGCTGCATTTCTCTTCGTTTTGGAAAAAGTAACTGTTCCTTGCTCCTCTCCAGGAGCCAAAGTGCTCCTGGAGGGGTTCCTGTGAAGAAGTGCGGCATCTGGGGCCTGTCTTGGTGCCTGTGGAGGACTGGCTTTGCCCCCTGAGACCCCAGACCCCACACCCCCGGCTGGGGCTCTAAAGTCCCCAGACCCACCCTCCTCCAGACCTCCTGACAGCCTAGCCTGCAAGTCACAGTGGCTGGAGGGGCCTGGTCTGCTGGGAAGTCAAGTAGAGGGCATCCTGGGCTCCCTGGGGGAGGGGGCGGGCAAAGCTTGCCTGTGTCAGACACACCACAACCAACAACACTAACAGAACCAGACAAGGTGCACATTACCTTCTCCTTCTTGGTGGCCTCCATCCTGGCTCTGTCATCCAGCATGTGTGCGGTGGCCAGCCCACGGGAGCTGGGACCCCCGGTGCCCCTCAACACCTTCTGGAGAAGAAACACCCCCAGGTCTCTGCCAGCCAAGAAAGAATCCGCAGGGAGGGTGCGGCCACCTTCCAGCTGGGTTCTGGCTCGAGGATCAGGCACAGAGTTTCCTCCTTCTCATTGTTGTGCAGCCAGCTGGAAAGGCTTCCCTTCAGGGCTGCAGCCGGGACCCTTCCCCATGGAGGCCCGACTGGCCATTGTGGATGCTGATGCTAGCACCAGGCAGCTGCCTCTCCAGGCTGTGCTGGGCTGAGGTGCCCTCCAGACACGCTCAGCAGCTGGGGCCGTTCCCCTCGTGTGGCCAGGGGACAGCCCTCCAGCAATTAGGCTCTAGGTGACCGTGTCCCCCTCACACCCCAACCTGCTTCCTGCTCCACTGGGTGTGGAGTGGGGAGTCCCCCCATGGGGCCTTCTGTGCTTCCCGAGAGGGCCCGCGCTGCCATGGCAACCGGGAGCAGCTTGCGCCCTCGGCCTCCGCAGGGCTGACAGTCCTGTCATTAGAGCTGCCATGCAGAAAACTGGGGCCGATGGCAACAGGCCTCCATCCCCATTACCATGGCGACGGCCCAGCCACACTTCGCCACCTGTGCAGTTCCCAGGGCAGGTTCGTGAGGTCTTCAAGCCCATGTCCTAAGGAGCAGAGGGGACAGGGAGCAGGTAGTGTGGCCATTGGTACCTCCACCTGCCTGGACTGCCAGTGAGCTCCGTTGCTGCCTCCCCTGCCTACCATCTTGAAACAGCCGGAGCAGTGGGCCCAGCCAGCCAGAAGCCCTCGGACCCTGGGCTCAGCTGGGATGTATCCACACCTCTCCCTCTGCAGGGAGACAGCCCTGGGATCGGAGCAGGGGGCCAGGGTGCCGGAGCTGTCCCTCTTGCTGGCTCAGAGTGCTCCCCTAACCACCGGGGTGAACTGTGCAACACCAGGGACCATCCAGCTGGCGTTTCTGGCCTCAGCCTCCGAGGTTCAGTGTGTTTTACACTCGCAGTGCTCCTCCATTAGGACTGGCACACTGCCAGGGCTCACGTGGCTGGTGGCTGTGGGGTGGGACAGTGTGGGAACAGAGCAAAGAGGGGCCAGGACTGAGCACTGGGCTGCTGGCATTTGAGTCCAGCAGAGGGAGTGATTGGGGTGGCCAGTGATGTTCCAGATGGATGTTCATCCATCAGATTGCTCCAGATGGATGTTCAGCTGTAACATTTTAAACCAGCCTCCTATTGACGATCATCTGGGCAGTTTCGGTTTTACCCGTTGTGCGTACGTGTACTCCACCAGAGTTGACACATGCACATATTTCTTCAGGATGCTTCCTAGAGGCTGAACTGCTAGATCCAATGCTGTGCACACTTTACACTTGGGTAGATGAGACAACACTGCCCCCTCAAATGGCTTCGCCAATCTCTTAATCCTCCATGGACATTAGGAGTTTGGCTACACGCTGGCCCATCCTTGAGAGTATAAACCTTGATAATTTTATGCTGATCTGTTGTCTCCTTGTCATTTGAACTGCAAAGGGCTGGCCCCTATTTTTGTCATATTAGTGGTTATTTGCATTTCTTTCTCTAAGGATGATTGGTTTATATTTTTAAACCATTTTGTTATCGAATTATCTTTTACCTTTCAATTTGTATAAAGAATTTTTATGTTCCATCTGTAATACCTATTAAACCATTGTTAGATATGCTGTGCTGTCTCCCACAATGTGTTGCTAAGTTTAGACTTGGTCAATGCTGTCTTCCATCACACAGAAGTGTTTCCTTTTTATGAATTTCAGCCTTTGCTTTCTTGTTCTGAGGTTCATGTCTTGTTAAAAAAAAAAAAAAAAGCATCTCCGTAAAGCTTTATATCAAAAGATATTCACTGCATCGTTACTTAGGATAGGAAAAGAAAAGAAAATTGCTACAAACAGCTAAAATGTTCATAAAAGGTAACAATTCAGTAGATCATGATATAACTTTGAAGTAATCTACAAAGAAGTTTTTAAAACCTGTGTGCATGGTTCGTAACATTGTAAATGCTTGGAATAAGGTTAAATGAGAAAGAAATCCTCAGTAAAGTTGTATCTTAAGCAGGACCTAAATGGCCAGCCATTCCTACAGTTCTCTTCCACGGGTCTCTTTTCCAATGACCTGTCCAGCTGACCACAGCTGGGCCAGGGGCAGAAAGCTGACCAGGGAAAGCCAATTTATCTACAGAATGGCCAGTAGGGAAGATAGTGATTAACTGAATCATGCAGAACTTTCCTGGGTGGAACCTGACATTGAGGACCCGAGAGAGAAGAGCAATTGGACGCAGGGGAGAGGCTAAAAGAGTGTCAAATCTCCAACATCGTGAAGCAGTGTATCAGTTACCTATCGCCTATCTATCTATCTATCTATCTATCTATCCCCAAACTTGTTTTTTAAAACAGCAATAAAAATTTACCTGTTCACACACGAAAAAATAAAAGTGTTTCCACCCAAAATTGGAAAAATGTTTTCTCACATTTCCTACTAATATTTTTCCTCCCCACCCCCCCGCCCCACGTTTAGTGCTTTGATCCTTCTGAAATTTATGCACAGTGTGAGGTAGGTGTCTAATATCTATTAGGAAGGTGATCATTTTTCCACTGACCTGTAATGTTGATGACACACAGCTCACATACGCTGTTATATTTCTCTGCTGTAAGGGAATGGCTTAGCTCTGGCCACCTTGCAGGTGCACTCATAGGCCATGAGGCCAGGTGTGAACCACAGCTAACCTGAGCCTGGCAGATCAACTCTGTGCTCCTCCGGGAACTGAGGATGGACTAGTGAGGACCTGCTGGGGGGCCACTTCCCACTCTCTTCCCCATCTGCCTGGGAGGTGGTCAGGAGGGTTTCCCCCATTCTCTGTTTCTGAGACGTGAAGCTTTCTGCCCATGTCCCTCAGAGTGTAGCTGCTGTGTAGCTAGCATGGCCCACAGTCAGGGGCGATGCCACTACTTGAGGTGCAGACACCTGTCCTTTTTCGTTTCCATGTTGTCCTTTCTAGTGCACAGGACAAGAATGGGGAGTGACACCGTGGGGTGCTCTTTGATGTGTCAGTAACAGATTGTCTGCATGTAAAAGTGGCTCTGGGGACCCTGCCTGGCATGGCTTCAGCTCTACCAGTCCGCCCACCCAGCAGTCCATCTGTGGTCCATGGTCACAACATCCTGGCAGAGGAAGAGTTCAGTATCTGATGATAGTTGCACTTGGGCAGAGAGCAGCTCTTTGTCCTTACCCGACCTGTGTCTCTAGGACAGAAATAATGTTGCAGCTTCCTACCTCTTGCAAGCATTTTGAATATTTCTTGAGAAAGGACATGCTTAGTTGGCTAATTATTATACAATCCGGGCCCAGCACTCAAGTGTTGTGACCCTAGGATCTGCCCAAAAGAAAAAAATGATAGAAGCCACACCCAGGAATTTCCGGGACCTCTGGCTCTCTTGGCAGCCGCTCCATCTTGGGAGAAAGTGCTTTAATAAAACTCACTCTGCTTTCCTTCCCTTTCTGGCTGTCCTACTCGTCTTTCCTTTCCTTCTCACTCTTCCCAAAAATTTCATCGCGTTGCCAATACGCTTCACTCTTAGCTGGTGTAATGTTTTGATTTCTTGATATCTGGTAGGGCAGGTATCCCTTTGCCCCCACATTTTCTTTACCATGAGCCTTTCAAATTTCACATAAATCTTCGAATCCACTCATGCTACCTCAGAAAACAATGCTGTTCATTATTTCACTGGAATGCGGGGAATTTGTGGATTCGTTTTAGAGAGCAGACATCTTTCTCTATCTCGAGGTGAGTCTTCTTATTCAGAAATACAGTGGGCTGCTCCGTTTGGTCAGGCCCACTTCGTACCCTTCAAGGGACTCATTTTTTTCTCATTAGATCTTACACTCTTTTTGCTAGATTTATTGCCAAAGAAAAGCGATGTATTTATTAAAAGGGTGATTATTGTAACTACTACCGATTAAAGCATGTGTGATGCACAAAGCACTGCTGTATTCAGTCCGTCATTTGAGCAGCCCATCTTGGGGCAGCAGGCAAGACTGACGTCATTGCCACTTTCAAATGAGGTCACTGAGGATGGGGAGGTTGAGGGATGGGGGTGCAAAGGGGCGGGACCTGCCCGCCTTGGGAAGCATCTCCCGCTTGTTCCTGTGCTCCTGCTGCTCTCTGTCACTCACTCACACACACACACACACACACACACACACACTCACTCGCGCGCGCATTTATCTTCCAAGTTCAACCGTAAGTTGCTTAGAAACTGCTCTGGGCTCTCAGACTTTCTTTCTTTCTTTTTTTTTTAATGTTTTTTTTATTTATTTCTAGGAGAGAGAGAGAGAGAGACAGCGTGAGCAGGGGAGGGTCAGAGAGAGAGGGAGTCACAGACTGAAACAGCCTCCAGGCTCTGAGCTGGCAGTCAGCACAGAGCCCGACGCGGGGCTCGAACCCACGAACCGCGAGATCATGACCTAAGCGAAAGTAGGACGCTTAACCAACTAAGCCACCCAGGCGCCCCTGGGCTCTCGGACTTTCTACAAACCCCGGAGTTTCTCCTGAGGGTCTCAGTCATGGGCTCTGTTCTGATTGGATGGCCTACCCCTGGAGGGCCTGTATTGATTGGCTGAGGCCTGGATCACGTGCCCATCTGTAAAACAATTTCTGTGGTAACGGATGAACTTTATTGATTGGTTGGGTGCCCACGTGCCAGCAGTGGAGGGTCTGGGGGACACTCAGAGGGGTGCTAGGGGGGTGCTCAGCGTATGGGGAGGGCTGAGGGGCAGTCAGAGGGGAGCTGGGGGGATGCTCAAGGGGAGGAGGTTGTTCAGTGTTGGGGAGGGCTGAGGGGTAGTCAGAGGGAGGCTCGGGGAGGGGGTTCTCAACGGGGATGGGGACTGGGGAGGGCTGGGGGGCACTTAGAGGGTTGTTCAAGAAGGAGGTGAGCTGGGGGGGCTCAGGGGTGTCCAGCGGGAGCGGGGAGGCTGGGGAGTGTTCAGTGGTGAGGGAGGGCTGGGGCTAGTACTCTGGGGGGCTCAGGAGGACTGTGAGACGGGGCTTGGTGGACCACCCAGAAGGGGGTTCTAGGGGCTCAGTGAAGGACTGGCATGGGGCCTCCCTAGGGCTAAATGGAATGAGGCTTCAGTGGGGGTGGGGTTCAGGAGGGACTCAGTGGGGACGGTGGGCCAGGATAGGGCCTCAGGGCCCCTCAGCCAGCTGGGGTCAGCATCTTCTCAACCACGCCCCAGCTTTCAGATTCTTCTTCATGACTTTTCCTCCCATCCTGCTCTTTGCTCCCCCTTGGGAGTCCCGGAGACTAGGCTGCCCTGGGGCCCAGACTCCCCACTTGCAGGGCTCCCCCTCCCCCTCCCCTCTTCCTTCTCTGCAGACTTCCTCCCACATTCTGTGCAGGCTCCACAGTGGTTAGGGCGCCATCCTCAGGAAGTCGAGCCCCACCCCTCCCCAAATGGCCATGTGTCCAAGCGTAGGCTACATATCCATCCCTGGCCCCTGAGCTGGGGTGGGGGGGGGGGGGTGTCTCCAGGTAGAGCTCCTGAGAAGAGTCTGTCTTCCTCCTGGCACAGAGGGTGCACCTTTTCACCTGGGCTAGTCTCCCACTTTGAGGAGTTAAAAGGAGGGGGACAGTGGGCTTCTTTCATCTGCTGTCTCTCAAGAGCTACTAGCTTAAAATGGTGTCGGCTGGCACATTTAGGAGTGACATGCCCTGAAGGCCATAGGAGGCCTGATCACACTTGTGGCCCTTTCAGGGCTCCTTTCCTGTGCAGGCTGCAGAGGCTCACCTTCCATGTACAGTGAAAATAGCCCAGACAAGGGGGTATGGAGGCCAAGGCCACTGCCTGGCCAGGTTCGTGCAGCTGGCTGGTTCTTCTCCAGCTTCGTGGGGATTCCACTGTGCAGCTAAAATGGGCACCTTATGGGAAGGTGGGTGGGCACCTGCCTGCCCAGCAGGGCTGAACTCAGCCCTGGGCCGCTTGTCGTGGGCACATCACTCCAGTCCTGTTTGTGGGGCACTCTTCCTCTAGGGCCCAGCGCGTGAGGGACAGTCTGGACTTCAGAGAGCTTTACTCCCACAGGTGTTGCAGGGACACCGCCAGTGTCCCTTCCCTGTAACCTAGCTCCATGATTTCAGGCTTACAGAACAATACAAAGAATTCCTGGATACCTTGATCCCGACTCCTTAAATTTACCATGTGTGCTTTACCCTTCATATATACATCTGAACATCGAATGCTTCAAGGCTAAGGTGCAGATATGATGTCCCTTTCCCCCTAAGGACCTGTGTACCTGTGTGCATTTTCTAAAACCCAAGAATTTTCTTACATAACCACAATGATCATAATGAGGGAATTAAAACAGATACGATAGTATTCTTCAATCTGTAGGCCTCACTCGGATTTCAGCCCGTCAAATCTCTGCGTCCTACAGTCTGCAGGATGCCTTGAACCCATGGTAGTTGCTCCTGTTTGTCATAAATGATAATAATAGATGTAATCATCAAGGTTGTTACTAGTTAAACATTTACAGTGGCTAGAGCTTCGGATATAAACTCACCATTCCCAGCACATACCTATAGAAAGGGTTATGTTTCCAGTTTTACAGATGAAAACAAGAGAGAGACTCAGAGAGGTTAATGGTTTCGGGGCAGAGCCAGGTCTGAATCAAAGTTGGGTGTCAGCTGGGGTGATAGGATGGAAGGTGGGCTTGCTTTTCAGTGAGACGGACGATGAGGTTGAGGCGTTTGGGAGTGAGGCTTCCTTGGCGGTGGGGCTGGGCTGTGAGTTCGTTATGTGTTTAGTGTTGACATGTACCTAGAGATTTCCTTAACCTGAGCTTGTTCTGTCTGTAAGGTGATAGTAACGTCTTCCTCTGTTTCGTGAGGATAGAACGAGGGAGCGCACAGAGTACTTGGTGTGAGGCCAGCTGTAGGAAATCTGTTACATGTCGGGTGAATACATTTAAACCTGTTGCAACCAAGAATTGCCCTCCTGGTCCCTTTAAACAACTTTCAGGGTCAAAGGAAAAGGGGCAAAAGGGTTTTGTTCAGAAATGGCTGTCGCCCGCCCCCTAGAGGACGACAGTGTCAGCACAGCATCTTGAGACTTTCGTGAGCCCGCCCCCATCAATGAGTGACTGGCCTGGCATTGGCCAATGTCTGTCCTTAGCGTTTTGTACCCAGACACGTGTGTGTATAAGAACCTTCCGGGATCTGCAGACGGAAGAGAGCCAGTGAGGAAGGTGCTGAGTTGGCAGGTGGTGGGACCTTCCTTTAGACACAGAGACAGCCTTCTCCACTGCTCGCCAGAGCACTTTTGCCGATGACTGGAGACATTCTGGGTTACCAAATAGAGGGAGGGGTGCTACTGATCTCTAGTGGGTCCAAGGCCCGACATGCTACCTACGCTGCACAGGATGGCCCCCAACAACTGGGACAAGCCCCGAGCTTCCAACCACAACATGAATAGTGCTGAGGCTGAGAATCCCTGATTCAGAGTCATGTGTACAGTGATGCTGTTGCTTTGTCACATGTGCCATCTCTGTCTCAAAATCTCAGATTCAGCTGCTTGTAGCATAATGGTTATGTAAGCTTACTGTCAGCTTCCAAAAACCAAGGGCCTTTTATGTGTCCTGCAAGATGCTGATTACAAAATATCATTTAATAAATAAGAAACGGGCAAGTTGCAGTACCTTCGTGGAATTGTGCCCCACCCGTCCCCAAAGCATTAATGTCAACATCTCGAGCAAAACGAGGTCTTCTAAGTCACTGTACACCAAGCTGCTCCCTAAGCGTGGGGCGGATTTTCTGCCGTTTTGAGGTGATGCCGCTCTGTTCCTCTCTTTGTCAGAGGTCTGCCTCCTACAACAGTGCCCAGACAGGGAGGGCAGGCCCAAGAAGCCCTTAGCCCTGCAGGTTTGTGGTGACAGGGCCTGTGTGACCAGGGGCAGGAGGAAGGCGTGGCAAGGACGTGTTCTTCGGAATCAAACCTCTGGAATGAGAGGCATGCCTTCACATCCCTGCAGGAGCCTGCCCGTCACTCTGAAGGAGGCTGGATTTACACACTGCTTTACAGGCAGCCCTCCTGAAACCACAGTCCTGTCTACGGTCCACAGGGCACTGGCTGCGGGTGCTGCTCCCAGGAGCTGCCCAGGAAGGCTCAGGACAGTCTGGTAGGGAGAAAGGCAGCCTGGGAGCGGACAGGACACCTCATGAGAGAGGGGGGAGGCAAGGTGGGGACCGGACAATACAGGTAGGGATGGGACACCCCAGGAGGGGACGGGACACCCCAGGAGGGTACAGAACATCCCAGGACGGACAGGGGAAGGCCCAGGAGGGAACAGGACACCCCGGGAGGGGACGGGACACCCCAGGAGGGAGGGAGCGACCCTAGACTGGCCGGAAGCGCGGGGCCGGGCTTACGCGCATGCGCTGAGCTGCCTCCCTGTGTCCTCGTCCCACCGCCTTCGTATTTCCGGCATTTCCTATTTCCTTCCAGGGCACGAAAGCCCTCCGCTGGCCTCGGGCGGCGGCCCCTGACCGGAACCGGAAGCGGGACCCGCGCCAGGCGGGGAAGCCGGCGTCCGACCAGTCAGCAGACTGTGGCGGTCCCCAGGGGCGGCGGCCGCGCTGCTCGGTGCGAGCCAGTCCCGCGGTGGGGCGGGCGGCCCGAGGGCGCGGCACCATGAAGCTGTACAGCCTCAGCGTCCTGTACAAAGGCGAGCCCAAGGCAGTGCTGCTCAAAGCCGCGTACGACGTGTCCTCCTTCAGCTTCTTCCAGAGGTCCAGGTGAGCGGGCCCAGGCAGGGAGGCCCGGGGGGTGGGAGAGGGACGGTGGGGAAGAGGGGGAGGGCGGGGGAGAGAGGGAGAGGGAGGGGTGGAGGAGGCCCGGAGGGCGGGGGAGGGAGGTCCAGGCGGGGCGGGGGAAGGGTGGGGGTCGAGGCTAGTCGGGGGTGGGCGGCGGGGGCGTGGCCTCCCGCGGCGGAGCGCGGCGGTGGTCTCCTCTTCGGTTTGGGGACTGTACCTCGGAGGAATCCTCTTTGTTTCGCTGGAAAGGTTTATACTTTTCTAGGATATTATCCTTGTGCTCAGTGTGTTCTATATATCTGTCGTTATAAAATTATCAGTGGACTTGGAAAAAAAATGCCGATTCCCAGGTTGATACCCGGACTTTCCGAACTAGAGAGTTGGGGCCCAGAAATCTGTATTTTAACCTAGGCAGGTTGGGCGCCACCCCTTGGGAGCCGTTTAGGTTATCGGGTGGGTTTTCCCAACAATTCAGTGGGAGGGGTGCTCCGCTTTGCGGACGGAATCACCGAGGCCGCGAGAAACCAGCCAGGACCCACAGCCAAACTGTGTGCTGCTTCTGGGGGAGCCCTGGTGGTGCAGAAGGGTCTGCGCTGAAGATTTGGAAGGAAGCGCGGAATGTGTAGGGCCTACAGGCTTCCCCCTGTTTCTGGATGCTTCAGTATCAAGAACCTGTATATTGGAGACCCGGCAGCCCGTCGTGGGAGGGCTGGGCTGACTCAGGTACAAAAGGGGAAGGACCCTCCAGGGTCCATGTCTGTGGCCACACCGTCCGTCTGGACTCTAAGCATGCAGTTCCTGTTCCTGATGAGTGGGCTTTGCTGGCAGAATCTAAAACAGTTATGTTGTTATTTTGTGAAACGTTCTGCTTCTTTTGGGTCCTTAGTGAAGCACCTTCGTGATACTGTTTCCTTTAGCTGGGCTCCATTCTCTACTTGTCTGTGATGGGACATTTGGTACCAGCTTGGCCAGGTGATTCCCTTTCTTTGTCCTGGCCCATGTATACCGAGGGTTCTCAGGGATTTCAGGGTAGGGCCCTGACATCACTGGCAAGGGTTTCCAGACCATTTCTGGCGGTGAAAACAGCTGCAGCACTCCAGGGACACCCTCTTAGGGCAGCACACCATCCAGCTGTTTTCTTCTTCGGTCCTTCCTGCCTCATGTGACCAGACCCCAGGCTGTGAAACCTTCAGATGGTTCCCTGGCTTTTCTGGCTCTTGTGTGCAGACTTGCAAGAGTGTAATTCCTCCTTTGCCTAACGACCGTCCTTCTGTGAGCTCTGTCTCTGGTTAGTTTTATTGCAAGAACTTCCTTATGCAGAGACTTTTCTCTGGGATTATTATGATCACATCACTCTCCCAAAGCGACATAGCAAGTGCTACCATGCACTTGTGTGGCCATCACATCGCGTGCACAGACACAGCGCCGCAAGTAACTTGCTTGGAGGTCACACGTCTCGCACGTGGTGGAGCTGGGGTCCAGACAGGGACGTCCACCACAGGGTCAAAGGTCCTCACTCCACGTAGCCCCTTGCATGGCAGTCCCAGTCACGGGCTTTCTGTTGGCCCCTGTCCCTCTGGCTGCACTGTTGCCACCTGTGACTGTTGTGTTCCGGCTGCATCTTACTGTCGGGTGGCCCTGGTACAAGTCATTTCCTGGTCTCAGCTGAGCCATTGACTCCCAGAGCGGCCTGGCTGACGCACCACGGTTGAGCCAGTGTGCCCGAGGCCGAGTTTTGTGCCCTCGGCTATGTCCATGGTGCACGCACACCCTGCTGCAGCGTCTGGCATGTGCGGCAGCCCCCCGGTTGCATATCTGCCAGCTTCTGCTCCTGTGTGTGTCCTGGGGCCTCCGCTGACTGCAGTGTCAGCTCCCCATAGCCTGTAGAAGGTGCCTGGAGGTCAGGAAGTGGGTTGTCTGGCGCGGTGGGAGCAGCAGGCGTGGGGTGTACGGTCGGGGCGGTTGGTAACAAAACAGCGTTTATCCCTTGTCGCCAGGGCCGGGAAGGCAGTGAATGAAGCCAAGAAGCACTAGTTCCTTAGTGTCCGAGTTCAGAGGTCACCTTCCGTTGTGCTGGGGACAAGGTGACCAGAGTAGGTAATCCGCGTTGTGTTTCTTAGTGTTCAGGAGTTCATGACCTTCACAAGTCAGCTGATTGTGGAGCGCTCGGCCAAGGGCAGCAGAGCTTCCGTCAAAGAACAAGGTAAGAGGACCGCCCCCTCGTGGGTGTGCGCGCCATCCCTCCTGGGCAGCCTATGGCTCCTGGCACACCTCTGGCCTGTTCCTCCCTCCTCTTCCTTCTGTCTGCACTCGATGCTGAGCCCACTGCTGGCGCCTGAGTGGTCCAAGTAAACGTGCCCCCGCGGCTCAGACCTGCTTCAGATGAGGGTCTGACTCTTGGGGCCGTAAGCGGCCTTCCTGAATTCTCTTTTCATCCAGAGCTGGGCACACCTCAAAAAAGGATTTCCAACCAGCCCTGTTAAGGTAATTCTACAGCCTGTGCTCCTTAGGGTTTGGACCAGGAATCCGAAAACTCACCACATTTTCTCTTGGCTGTTGTTTTTTCCTTGTTCATAATTCAGGTTTCCTGTGAGAATCTTCAGGCTTTTATCGGAGAGGCATATGTTGTACAGACCGATCAGGAGAGACAGACGTGTCGTACCGACACATCGTGTGAACTTCATTGGGCAGAGATGGCCCATCGCACACAGTGCCACCCTGGTCACCATCCCCGGGGTGCTTCTGTTCTGTGTGAGATCCCAGTACTGATCATGTCGCAGAAGTGAAATTGGGCCGTGAGCGTGGAAACACTCTGGTTCCCACCGGCTGTGTCTGCTTCCCCAGTTTTCTTCCTGAGATTGGTTCCATCCGCACCAATCCAGGGTCTCCGGTTCTGTGGATGCACCTCCACTCGCGTGTGATCCTTCTTATTCGGGAGTGCAGACAGAGCCTGGAGAGTGTCGGTGACAGTCCTATCCCCCACCCTGCTCTCCTTTACTGCCCTTTCTTGACTCTGGAGCTCTTCATCTCTCCCTCTCCCCTTTCCTTGTTTTCGTTTTGCGTCAGGGTCTGGTGCTTGAACATCTTAAAGACAAGAAGGTTCTTGTTTGTCAGCTGTCAACCTCACATCCCTTTTACTGTGGTGTAATTTTTAATCCTTTTTAAAATGACAAAGCTTTGGGGTGCCTGGGTGGCTCAGTCGGTTGATTGTCCGACTTCAGCTTAGGTCATGATCTCATGGTTTGTGGCTTCGAGCCCCGCATTGGGCTCTGTACTGACAGCTCAGAGCCTGGAGCCTGCTTCGGATTCCGTGTCTCCCTCTTTCTCTGCCCCTTCCCTGCTCATGCTCTGTCTGTCTGTCTCTCTCAAAAACAAACTTGAAAAAAATTTAAAATAATAAAATGACAAAGCTTCGTGTCCTGAATGATGACTGTTTTGTAGTAGCCTTTGTACAGACTGTACTTTTGGATAATTTGATGATTTTAGCACAGGCATCCGTAGCCAGCAGTGACTAATTTTTTTGTAAATGGACCTTCTCTCAGCTGTCCTCCCCTCCCCTCTCCTCTCCCTCCCTTACACCCTCCAGCACAGAACAGAACAGGCCAGGTTTCCTGTAATGATGAAATCTGGGGCCCCGAGAGGTGATGTCTTGATTTGGGTCCACTCTTATAGGGATTTTTAAATTATTTTTTATTTATTTGAGGGGGGGCACATGCATGCGTGCACAAGTGGGGGAGGGGCAGAGAGAGAGGGGGACACAGGATCCGAAGCAGGCTCCAAGCCATCAGCACAAAGCCCAACACAGGGATTGAACCCACAAACTGTGAGATCATGACCTGAGCTGAAATTGGACGTTTAACTGACTGAGCCACCCAGGCGCCTCTCTCTTTTTTTTTTTTTAAGTTTATTTATTTTGAGAGAGAGCAGGGGAGAACAGAGGGAAACACAGAACCTGAAGCAGGCTCCAGGCTCTGAGCTGTCAGCACAGAGCCTGACGCAGGGCTCAAACCCATGAGCTGGGAGATCGTGACCTGAGCCAGAGTCTGACGCTCAGCTGACTGAGCCACCTGGGCGCCCCTATAGGGATTTTTAAGAAATTGGAGGCTGCTTGTCTCATACAGGGTCTCCTCAGCTTGGGACAGAGTGGAGCCTGAGAGGTGCAGCCCCTGAACTGCAGCCAGGCCTGGTCTAGAGCTCAGGGTGTAACTTGGAAATGCATCTGGGGCTGTGTTGCCTGAGACGTTTTCTGCTCTCCTGGCTTTGCACGCCAGGCCCCTGGGCATTCGCTCATCCTAAAGCAGGTGTTGGGCCGTGCCATGCTAGTGGCAGAGATCCATTATGCACTGTCCTGTGTGAACTTCAATGACCCAGAAGGCAAGGGCTCAGCCTTGCGATGCTTTGATGATCAGGGGTGAAAACGTCTAATGGCCTTAGGTTACCATCTACATGTCTGGCCTCTTCTCAGAGTATCTGTGTCACGTCTACGTGCGAAACGACAGCCTTGCAGGAGTGGTCATTGCTGACAGTGAATATCCGTCCCGGGTGGCCTTTACCTTGTTGGAGAAGGTGAGTTTGCAGTGTGGCCAGACTGGATTTGGATGGACAAGTGTGGTCAGTGCCCAAGGGACAGAGGATGAAGTAATATGTCCGAAATCAACCCATTTTTTTCTTGGCCCTAAACCAAGAGACAGTCTGGCATCCCTTCCCAGTTTCTTTCCCTGGCACTGATTTCTGCCTGTCCTCGCTCCCATGTCTGGGCTCATGTCCCCAAGTGCCACCTTGACTCACCATGTCTGCCTCAGTGTCACAGCCTCCTTCTGGGATGGGCCCTGGGTCCATCTCTATCTGTGCTCTTTCCCGGCCATTCCTCTGGCCAGTCTCCTCCTGCCTCTGCCCTCAGCAGTGGTGACTGTGGCTCCGTGCCCTGCCCTGCGGCCGCCTCCCTCCATCAAGCTGTCCCTACAAACAGTGGGCCCTCCCACCTCTGTGCTTCTGCCTGTCCCGCAGTGATGGGCACTCCTTCCCCACTCTGGTCCATTGCCTGTGTGCGCTTTGGTCCTTTGAGCAGCACTTGTCATAAACCCTTGAGGGTGCCGGCCCCTGGCCTCCTGGAGCACAGCTGCACTTACAAGCCAATGAAATCTGGTGGTCACTTAAATCCAAAGGATCTAGTTCCCTTTTGAAGAACTGTTTTGGAAACCAGGAGGGCCAGCACTCTTTCTCCTAGAACTTTATGACCACATAAAAGCAGAAATAGTTTAAAATTTGAATACTTTTATTGTTCTCCAGATGAGGTTCATCTTAGGCTGGGTACGCTTTGTTTTTAATCACCAGAGTACTTAAAACTTGAGCCTCAACGTGCCCTTGGCCACTAGCTGTCCTCCCCTTCCCTCCTCCTGGGGCCTGCCTGCCTCTCTCAGGTAAGGCCATCTGCTGAAGCCTATAGCTGTGGGCGGTACTGACATGCTCCTTTGTCTTGCAGGTACTAGACGAATTCTCCAAGCAGGTGGACAGGATAGAGTGGCCAGTCGGATCCCCTGCTACAATTCACTACACGGCCCTAGACGGCCACCTCAGTCGCTACCAGGTAGGCTGTCTAGTCACCCCGGGGAGAGGCCGTGTGACACAGGAAAGCCAGCACCCCTGACTGCTGTGGCTCTGGGTGACTCCGGGCAGCCTTGGTGTCGACGTCTCTTTGAACCATGCAGGGGCCCACGTTACGACCTGGATCTAAGACCTGAAACCGGAGCCCCGCGGCAGGCTTCCACCTCCCTGTCCTGTGTGGAAGCAGCTGCAGGTTTTAACTTGGGAAAGTGTGTCCAGCTCACTTGGTTTGAGCTTTGTTTCCAAATGGTCCTGATATTACTTTTGGCTCTTCCCCTAGAATCCTCGAGAAGCTGATCCCATGACTAAGGTGCAGGCTGAGCTGGATGAGACCAAAATCATTCTGGTAAGCAGGGTGGGGGCCAGCACGTCCCAGAGCTGAGGGCAGAAAGCCTGGCAGCCACCACGCTGCCATCAAGGCTTATTGGGAGTTCTCATCCAAACACTTTTCTTTTTTCTTTTTTCCTAATGTTTATTTTCGGGGGGAAGAGGGCAGAGCACAAGTTGGGGAGGGGCAGAGAGAAAGGGAGACAGAATCTGAAGCAGCCTCCAGGTTCCAAGCTGTCAGCATAGAGCCTAACGTGCAGCTCGAACCCGCAAACTGTGAGATCATGACCTGAGCCAGAGTCTGGCGGCCGACTTACTGAGCTACCCAGGTGCCCCTCAAGCACTGTTCTGAAGGGGGTGTTTGCCTGCTTCTTCCTATGCGTCCAAGGCCTCAAAGCCAGACTTGCTTAGGCAACGCTATATCTATCTTTCCTGCCAGTTGTAGGGGTCCACACAGAGAACCAGTGTGGACCTCCATCCTACCCTCCCACCCTCCCCCCTGCCAGTGAGGTCCGCCATTCTCCTGCCAGTGTGGTCCTCCATTCTACCCTGGTGTGATCCTCCGCCCCCTCCCTGTGTGATCCTCTATCTTCCCTCCAGTGTGGTCCTCTATTCCTCCCGTGAGGTCCTCCATCCAACCCCCCCTTGTCCTCCACCCACCCCTGTGCAGTCGTCCATCTGCCCCCACATGCAGTCTTCCATCCGCCTCATGTGGTTCTCCACCACCCCCATGCAGTCCTCCATCCCACCCCTTTGAGGTCCTCCCCCCTCCCCCGTGCAGTCTTCCATCCCCGCCCCCTGTGGTCCTGCATCTACCCACCTTGTGGTCCTCTATGCCTCCCCCATGAGATCCTCCATCTGCCCCCACTGTGTGGTCCTCCATCCCCCCCCATTCAGTTCTCCATCCCCCACCCCATGCAGTCCTGCATCCACCTGCCCTGTGGTCCTCTATCCCTCCCCCATGAGGTCTTCCATCTGCCCCACCCCAATGTGTGGCCCTCCATCACCTGCCCCATGCAGTCCTGCATCCACCCGCCCTGTAGTCCTCCATCGCTCCCCCGTGAGGTCCTCCATCTGCCCCCCCATGTGGTCCTCCATCCCACCCCCGTGCAGTCGTGCATCCACCTGCCCTGTAGTCCTCCCTCCTTCCCCCACAGGATCCTTTATCCACCCCTGTGTGGTTCTCCATCCCCCGCCCCATGCAGTCCTGCATCCACCACTCCCCTGCCGGTGCAGTCCTTCATCCACTCCTGTGCGATCCTCCATCCATCCACCCCGTGTGATCCTGCCTCCACCCGCCCTGTGGTCCTCCATCCCTCCCCCTGTGGTCCTCCGTCCCCTGCCCCGTGAGGTCCTCCATCCACCTGCCCTGTGGTCCTCCATTCCCCCCCGCCCCATGTGGTCCTCCATCCCCCTGGTGCTCCCCTCTGGGCAGTTGCTGGTTGTGAAGGTCTGAGTTCTTTGGCTCTGCTATCCTGTGCTGATGCCTTTTGTAGTTTGTCTCCAAGCCCAGTAGGTGTGTCCCTTTGCGGGATGTGGGCTGTGGGGGCAGCCAACAGCCGCCAGTATGGAGTAAACACAGATCTAGGGTTGTTAGGTCCTGGTCAGCAGACCAGGAACCTGCATCTTATTGAAATCTCCTGGTTTGTAACCATTGCTTCGGCTTTTCATGCACCCTTTTTTTCCCCTTAACTTTGATCTATTTTTGGTACTTGAGGCATTTTTGTTTTCATCTCAAGTTTGGTCCTGTGGTCCCTGCCTCATGCCTGCCACCAGTCTGTCCAGTAGTCGGTGACCATCAATATGTCCCTCTCTGCTTACAGCTCCTCAGCGGCTCTCAGGACAGCTGTGGGGCCACGTGCAGGCTCCCTGGCATGGCCCCATGGTCTCGTGTCTCCCTTTCCTCCCTGGCATCCCTGCAAGTGCCTTCGTGCACAGGCCTCCAGGACGCCACCACATGGTCTTTACTTGTCTGTGCGTCTCCCTAACTAGTGTGTGAGCTATCAGGACTGGGAGTTTGTCCTTATTCCTACGTCCCTGTCCCCAGTACAGTGCCATGCTTAGGCCACCAGTGCCCAGTGGCTCATGGACCCCAACTGAGTGGATACAGAGCCCAGAAAAGGTGCCCAGGAAAACCCTGCCCAGACATAAAACTCCTGCCACCGCTGGCTCATCTTTGGTGCACACACGTGTTTCGGGGGACAGGACCCAGGTGCTCGGGACCACGCTTTGAGTCACGTGGTTCTGGGGCTTGGGAAGGAAAGTGAGACATGACAGTCTTGAGGTGTCTGCATCTTTCACCGTCTGCTCCCCTACGTCTTCTGACCGAGCCCCATCCTCTTGTCCTGCGCCCTTCATCTCCTGCCCCATTCTGCTGCTCCTGCCGCCTGACTGCGGAGGGCAAACGCGTCCTGGCCCTGTTCTGGCTGCAGAAATCCGGTTGCTGGTCCTGCAGCCGGTCTTCCCTTCTATGTCTTCCTGTGGCTGACTGCTGTGGTGAGAACCTGAGCTGTGCAGCTGCACGTGGAGATGAAAAGATTGCTTATTCTTAGGTCTGCGCATTTCATGCTTGTGTGCCCACGTTTCTGCCACTCACTCCAAAGAGGCCTCGGGGAGTCCTGTGGCTGCTCCAGCAGTGGCTGTCCAGGCTGGAAGCGAGCCAGCCACTTCCCAGTGGCACCAGGGCCGGGAGCTCTTCTGAGGGCCCTGTCTCTTCACTCCTGAGATGGGGTCTGGGTGCGGCCGTTCCCTGGGTGCTAGCATGCTAACACAGTCCCCTTCAGGGAGGTGAAGCGCAGCTGTCTGGTGGGAATGCGTGTGTGTGTGTGAGGGCAGGTATCAGTGATTTGTAGAGTGTGCTTGTCTCAGCCTGCACTGTGGGCACCCCAAGGGATAGTCACTAGGTCCTGTCTTGTTTCATCCGCAAGCCTAGGACGCGTCTTGACGCATGGCAGGAAGGAACCCAAAGGAGATGTGCTTCTTGTGGCTGAACTTCAGGAGGGACTCATGTCAACTAGCTTTGTGAACAGAAGAATGTTCCTTCCTTTTGTGTCCCTGCAGCACAACACCATGGAGTCTCTGCTGGAGCGAGGGGAGAAGCTAGACGACCTGGTGTCCAAATCCGAAGTGCTGGGGACACAGTCTAAAGCCTTCTATAAAACGGTGAGCACTGGCGCTGGTTGCTCTGGGCACCGTTCCCTAGGGTTCTCCGCACTGCTCGAGCCTTCAGGACGTTCAGTGACCTGTGGGGAGAGTGGAGGGGGTGGCCCAGGTCCAGCAGCGGCCGCAGGGTCCTCGAGTGCCGCCATAGCGGAAGTGGGCAGAGGCCTCTTCCGGCCTGTTTGTGGCCTCAGGCCCCAGGACCCCAGGAGGGTGGGTCTGCTCGGCTACTCATGGAGCAGATAGGTGCTCAGTCTTCCCAAAGAGGCCCTTTCGTCTCTACTTGTCTCCCTGCAACAGAGAGGCCTCACTATCTGGACGGTGCTGGGGCTGAGTTTATTTGTCCATGCACATCTGCTGTCCTGTGTGCTTGGAAGGGGCCTGGGCATATCTGTGAGTCGGGGGCGGGAGGGGGGTCTACCCAGTTCTCTGAAGTCCTTCTCGGTATCGCCTCCCCGTGTGCTGTCCTATAGCACATGGGGACCTAAACTGGGCCAAAGTCAGACACTCAGTCCCCCCCACGTGGCCTTGCTCCCCAACCCCCAGCACTGACGGGGGCCCACCTCGGGTGCCCCCAGGTCCTGCACCGGCTCAGCGGTCCGATTCCTGGAGCCTCACAGGGCCCTTGCCGCGTGTGCCCTGGTGGAGCTGCCGGCCACCTCTGTCCCCTCCAGCTCCTGTTTGTTTCTTTCAAGGCCCGGAAGCAGAACTCTTGTTGTGCAGTCATGTGACAGCAGCGCGCAGAGGCCCCTGGGCCGAAACGCCCCATCATTCGCATCAGAACCACAGCCCCTCGAGCAGCAGAGCCACCACGGGAAGTCTCTGCACCCCTGGAGCCCTTGGCAGGGACCGAGGGGTCGTGGAAGAGCCTGGGGGTGGGGAACATTCAAATTTACATGCCTGGTGATTTTTGAAAAGATGGTTTCAGGCACCCAGGGGTGTATCATTAGGCCAGATGAAACTATAAACTCTGAGTGACTCACACCGATGCTGACGGGCTCATCTCTCACTCCTGGGAAGACCCGTGGGCCCCAGACCTGGGCAAGGCCCTCAGCAGGTCGGATCCTGCCTTGTTGGGCTTTAATCTGCCTTTGGGTTGTGTCTGTGCATGGACTGCGTTAACGCTGCAATAAGCCGAGGGGAGGCTGGACTGCAGGGCTGGGGACACAGAGCTGGGGCTTGGGTCTTGGGAAACCCACTGTGGGCAGGCCTGAGGCGTCGAGGGCCAGCAGGGTGTAAGCGCTTCAGGCCAACGTCTGTGGTGGGAGGCGACGGTCACCCGGCTTCACAGATTCTGGGGCACCTTTGCGCTTCTGAATTGACCTCTTGCTGAGGGCACTACTTGTCCGTCAGGTTCCACAGAAATGCCTGCAGGGGTGGAGGGGTGGGGGGCCTCTTACCTGACTTGCAGTTGGGCTCTGACCGCCAGGTCACAGCAGTGTGTGCTCTCAGCCTGTGTTCCCTTTGTGTCGTTGGTAACAAGACTGTCCTAGCAACCACCTGGGATCTGTGCACCTTTGCAAGTGGCCTTTCCCGTGGCTGCCATTCCTGGGCACCAACACCAGGTACCGGCCATCCCGAGCCTTCTGACGCCCCATGGGTGCGGTCTGAGCCAGCGCCTCCCTAGCCCGGCCCCTGCAGGGGCACTGCTCGAGGCCCCCCCCATCCAGCAGCCCAGGCCCTGCTGCCTCCTCGTGATCTGTAGTGCTTACTGAGGACACAAGCTTGCAACGCGTCCTTGGGACCTGCTCGCCCCGAAACCCCTCCTGGAGTGGTGTCAAACGGTCCCATTGTGGGGGCACCCTTCCCTGAGCTGGTTCTTGCCCTACCCAGGAGGTCCCACCACCCTGGCAGCAAATGCCAGGCCTTGAAGTCTGTTGTGTGGACTAGAAGGTGGGACTTTGTGGCTGCTGAGGACCCTGCCCAAATGGGTGTACCTGGCGGCTGCCCTTTTGGCTCTGGGCACTGTGCCAGCTCCTAATGTAGCCTAGGCTGCGGGACTCTGGGCAAGGTGCCAACCCGCCTGCTTGCTGGCGCCCAGGGGACTCCTACTTCCCCTTAAGGACAGCGTGGTATGTGAGTCCTCCAGTCTTGGAGGTGGCTGAGGAGGAGCGGGGGTGGGTATGGGGAAGTGTGGATTGGGGTGAGGTGGGTGGGGCTGGCTCACGCCTGTGTAGGCACAGAGCACTTGGCAAAGAGTGTATTTTATAGTAACTGCTGCCTAACTGTTCTGTTTGGAAGATTTTTTTTCTGGATAAAGTTGTCTTTTTAAATTCTACAATAGTCCTCTGCTTTGTTCAAGCCTCAGGGATGCCTCCCCGTTGTGCCCTTGTGAGGTACAGGGTCCTGGTGCAGAGGCTAGCCCTGCTGTGACCCCTGGGCTAGGGGGACCGGCCTGGGAAGCTGCTTTGCAGCCACAGCTGGGGCCACACAGATGGAAAGTCCTCAGGAGCTGGGGGCGGGCTCTACAGGCATGTGGGGTGCCTGGTGCCTCCTTGGGTGCTTATAGGCCGAGGAGCCTCGAGTCTGATATCAGGTTAGTGAATAACCTCAGTGGCTGGTGGTTAGAGGGTCTGAAGACTTTGCAGCCTGTCATTGCTGGCACCGGGCCTTGTCTTCGGTCTTAGTGTGACTGTGGAAATGAGAAGTAGCTTTGGGATTTGTGGCTGGACTGAGGGCATTAGCTTCTGCTTGGAGGACCTGCTGGGGCACGGGGTCTCCCCGAGGCCCAAGGAGCCTTGCCCAAAGCAGGTACCATTTAAGTGATGAACCAAAGACTGTCTCACTGACCTCGCTCTGTAGTTCCCCAGCCACCCTGCACGGGGCACCCAGCCTGCAGGTCCTGCTCCACACCCCAGGACTCCAGGTCCTCGGGGGTGGGCCAGGCTGTGGTGAGTGCCTGCAGGGATGCCTGGCCTGGAGAGCCTCCTCGGATTACGGCTGATAGGTGAGTGGAGCCCTAGATACAGAGCTGCTCACTCCAGGGTTGTGTCCTAGATTCCCTGAGCCCTACTCTCGGAGTCTCTGTGTGCTCTCTGGCACAGCCTTTCCTCCTGAGAACACCTGCTGGGCACCAAGGAGCTGAAGTCAAGAACCTCCAGTTCTAGTGGGCAGGACTGGGGTGGCCAGAGAAGACCCTCCGCCCAGCGTGCCCTTCTTACCAGAAATCACTTAGATACCTGAGTCAGGAATGTTTGGTGTTTAGGATTGTTTTGAGGCCCATGTTTCTGTCCCAGAAAAGCATGAGACATAAAGTACAGGCAGGCATTGGCAGGGCCTGGGGACATGGTGTGGAGGGGAGGCTCCCACATTTGTATGAGGGAGCATGTGGGTTCTAGCAGGGCTGCACTAGGTCTGTCCAGGAGGGCAGAGGGCCAGGGCGCCCGCAGCAAAACCGGCAGAGCACAGGCCCCAGAAGCCCCAGCCTGGCTGGGCCCGAGCACGTGCAGCCATGTGCTGCTCAGATGTCCTCAGGCCAGGTGGCCGTGGGGCCGTGCATTCAGACAGCCCCGGGGCCACATGGTCCTGCCTTCTTGTGCTCAGTGCTCATGCAGCAGGCACAGTCCCAGGGAGGGTGCTCTTGGGGGAGGCCCCGGATGACTTTGCCTTCCCACGCTGCGGGGGTACAGTGGTCAGCTGGTGATGTGTCCATCCTGAGTGACAGGCCAGGGCCACAGATGATGGTGTAGAGCCCGCCCACCAGGAGGGTGGGGATGGGGGATGGTCACAGGGAAAGGGAAGGAGGGCCCTGGGATAGAGCCCCCAGCTGCACATGAGGCCGTTTGTCCTGTTTTTCTTTTATTTGCAGTTTCCCGAGACAGAACAAAATAATGATTTTTTTACACTTACAAGGCTCAGAAAGAAAAGACAATGAAACTCAGCAAAAAGAGAGAAGAGGAAGGGCCGGCCAGCACTGCAGGCAGCCGGCCTTCCGCAGAGCCGGCCGGCCGACGCCACCACACCTCGGACGTCTAGCTAGAGGAGCAGGTGCGGCTTGTCGAGAGGGGTCATGCAAAAGAACTATCCCCCAGAAAAAATTCCCAAATTATCCCAGACAGGCAGCTCTGTGGAGATAACAGGTGAAGAGGGGAGGGGGGGAGGCTCCCAGAGGGGAGGGTGGCCGGGCCACACGGGGTCCACGGTGAGCACTGCCAATACCCGAGGCCCAGGGAGCCTGGCAGATGTTTACCCTGTGTCCATGGGTGGAGACAGCTGTCCTGAGCACAGCCGTGGATGGCTCCCTTGGCTTGATTTGTGGGGGAAGATAAAGAAAATCCTTGTTGAAAATGTGAATTAAGGGGGCAGGTGTTGGGGCAGTGGGTCCCGCATCTCTTCTATCACAGCCCCTGACCACCCTGACCTGGCTGGCTGCCCTGGGACCCTTGTGCTGCCATCTCACCACAAGGCCCGAGTCTGAGGCACACCTCCCTGCCCACCAGCATGAGGGACACCTCAGGATGGGCCCAGTCTGCCTTCTTCCCATCCCAGGGTCCCCGTCACACACAGCAGCCTCCCTCAAGAGGCCTGGCCGGGGTTCCGCCATGCACTGCCCCTTGAGCCCAGGGCGGCCCACCTTCCTTCCCTCCCTTGGCTCCAGACCCAGACTTCAAAAGCACTGTCTGCAAACACCTGCCTGGACCAGCCTCTGCTGGGAGCCCAGGGAGCCACATGCCCACCTTCTGACCCTGACCCCTCTTCCCTTCCTGTCTCTTGACCAAGGCCGGAGCCCCTCATCGCCGCGCCAGCAGGAGGAAGGTGGGCAGAGGGGGAGGTGACCCTGAAGGGGAGGGAGGCTGGCCCAGGGGCTCCCCTCCCAACCAGGCTGCAGCCAACAGCGTCCTCTCCACAAGTCTGCCAGGCATGAGGTCTGAAACTAAGGGGTGCCCCCACCACACTTCCCTGGCCCTGGAGGGATCAGAACTGGAGCCCTGGGACAAAGGGGGCTTCTTGGATAGCTTGCCCGGTGCCCAGGGGCTGACCCAGCCTCTGCACTGCTCATCCATGTTGGGGGCATGAGAGGAAAGGAGGGGGACAGCCGTGCTCAGGTCCCCTGGGCCCCAGGTGGCCGACACTCCTGACAGCAGCCATGCACGGCAGGGAATGCAGACGCCTGGGGACGGGCGTCACCTAACACACACCGGTCCTCGGCCCGGCCCCTGTGGACACGTTCACTGCCCCACGGTCCCCAGGGGCCAGGAGTGGACAGACACATGGAGCGTGGGTGGGGGGTGCCCGTCGGTCCGAATCCCCACAAATGCCAGTGATTTTTACAGCTTTTTCCTTTTTTTTGTTTTTGTTTTTTTTTTCATTTCATCCAACATCAATTGTTTCTGTGGTTGTTGTCTTGTTGTTAAAAAGAAATCACGTCCGGTCTTGGTTTTCTGCAGACACAGGCACCAGGGGAGGAACGAGGCAGACACAAACATGCGACAGGCAGGCCACCGTGGGGTGGCCGGGCTCCAAACACTGAGTCTGTCCCGCGACTCGGGCCGCGGCTCTGAAAGGGGGTGAGGGCGGGCGATCAGCCCCGCCCCCAGGGGTGTGGCCCGCGCCCCTGGCAACCCGCCCCCAGCCCCTCGCAAGGCCTCCACCAGGGACACCCACCTTCACTGCAGCGGGGCCACGGGTGCGCCCGAGCAGTGGAAGTGTACGTTCTGCCACTTGCCATCACGGCGATGCCACACGCGCGTCTCCTCAGACTGGCTGGTGCGGGGCCGGCCCTGCCCGTCGATGTACTGCGTGAGGCGGATGTAGGCGATGCACGCAGCGTCCTCCCCGATGACGTGCACGTGCGGGTTCAGGATGGTCGTGTGGATAGGCTTGCTGTTCTTGGCGAGCACTATGGGAGGGGGCGGGGCCAGGGAGCTGGGCTCCACGGGTGCCCTATGCGCCCCACTGCCCGTCCCCAACCCCACCCACCGCTGGTCTCTGCCTCTCTCCTGTACCTGCCTCACCCGCACCCTTACCACCACCCTGCGCCCACCACCTATCCACTGCCCTGTGCCCCACCCGCTATTCAACCGTACTCACGGTTCTCAAAGTAGAATCTGTGAAAGTCCATCCCTTCCACCAGATTGCCCAGGGCTTCAGGCTCAAAGGAGGTCAGGCCTGGGTCACAGATTTTCCTGGGGAGCAGACCCAGGTGAGGAGGGGCCCTGGCCGCACCCTGCTCCTCCCTCTTGCAGTGGGGAAGCAGCCCCCCCCACCCCGCAGCCCAGATGCCCGGCTCACGCATAGGCTTCAAAGTCCCCGTTGTTGACTGCCTCGATGAGCTGCTCCGTGATCTTGATGACCTCCTGCTTCCGTGCTGCAGGGACACAGCCACCTAGTGATGGGAGGCCACCCCAAGCAACCCTGCTGCGGGCCTAGGGCAGGGTGCCCCCAGACCCCACCTGCCTCTCCTCCCCCAGAGGGACCCAACCTGTCCAGCCCGGACTGCACCCTCTGAGGCCACCAGCGGCCCCCGTGTTTCCAAGTCCACATAAAGCATCTCCATGGAATAGAAACACTCCCTCGGAGGGACCACATGTCTGGAGGCCGGGAAGCAGAGCCCGCCATGACCCGCTCTGCATGCTCCCCCATCCCTGGGCCGCATCCACCGGGCCTTTAGCAGCTGTGGCACTGGGTCCAGTGTCCCAGCTCCTGCCACCTGGATGGGGCTCAGCAGCCCTGCCCCCACCCATCACGTTTTTGGGATCGTCCACTAAGAGATGAGGCCAGGAGGGAGTGGGGGCTGCAGGGCAAGGATGTGAGCAGAAGTCAGGGGGTAGGGCCACTGGGGTCCAGTCGGGAAGCCAAGTCCGTGGGTCTCTCCCTGACTGCCGCCAGCCTCCACTTGTACGGTTCTGGCATAGGTGCCCCCACCCCCATTGCCAATCCAGCCAGGGCTCTGCTGGCTCAGCCTCTGGACCCAGTCAGGCCTGGTCCCCAGGGTCCCCTCCACCTCTTTAACTACAATTTATTTTCATGGAAACTCAAACACATGGAAGAGTGGAGACTACTACAGCCCCCCACCCTGCTGATTCAAACCAGCACAACTCAGGACTGCTAGGAAATAAAACCTCACAGGTATGCTTGTTAGTGCCTGTGTCCCCCTAAATCCTGTGCTTCACCTCCCTCCCCAGAGAACTCCTGTCCTGACAGAGGTGCTTACTGCCCTCCCTGCAGGTACACACCAGAATGCACACGGCATGAGCACATGTGCACACACATCACAGTGATCCATTAAAGCAACAGCATGCTGGTGCTAAACCTTGGACGCAGCGAATGCACTGAAGGCAGGACCACCTCTCCACAGGCTTCCTCCTGGGTCTCAGCCACACCAGATCCGTGTGTCTGAGCATTCCCAGCACCCCTGCATGGCCCTTGGCTCTCTGCCCCTGGGGGTGGGCGTCTGTCTGCAGGTCTCCACTCTTTAGTGAGCAGTACCCCTGGGAACAGCACACAGGTGAGCTGACCCACAGGGCAGGGTCCCAGTGCATAGACTGCAGGGTCTAGAAGGTGCACGTGGTATCCTGAAGCATGTGCCCATAGCCCTGGAGTGGGGGCTGGCCCCTTCTCCCTGCCACAAGCACCCACAGATGCTCACCTGGAGGGTGGACGAGTCTAGGCAGGCCATGAATGCTGCACAGGTTTGAACCGCGAGGGCACGAGGCCCTCATGACACTCAAGGTGTTGGGTGCACGCGTGGACTTGTGTCCCAGGAGAGGGCGGGCACATGTGCACATATGTGCTTGTTTGCATGTGTAGATTCGTGTGTGTGCTGACTTGCAAGTTTTTCCTACTTTGAAAAACCCTCTCTCCAGGCCCAGCTGACTTCTGCTAAGGTCCCGTTTCCCCCAAACTCTGTGTCTGGACCATGTTAGGCTTTGGGCTCAAGGCTGTTGCTGCACAGCCGGGCTCCAGGAAGGTGGGCTGCAGGCTTGTTACACTAAGGCCTCACGTCCCCCGTGTCCGCCTGCAGAGCTCTGTCCCTGCTCACGCCGTTCTCTGTTCTTAGTCTTGGGCTCCCCGGGCAGGGCAACACTGGACATTCAGGGTCCCTCTGCATCACCTGCCTTCCCAGCAACCTGCCACCGCCCTGCCCTCTGCTTGCGCATTTCTGCTGTGGGGACACTCATCCACCCTCCCAGGTCCCTGTCTCCTTAATGGAGATGGCTTCCCATGGCAGCACCAGAGCCGGGCACCCTCTACCTGTGTGAGGGTGGCGGCGCCTATGTGTCCGGACACCCGACACTCATTAGCCTCCCTTTCTCACAGACAGCACCCCACAGGAACCCGCAGCCAACAGCCCTGCCACTGGGGCTGAGCGACATTTCTTCTGTCTGGTTTCCGGGACACTCTGATTTTATGGTCACCCCAGACTACAGCAAGTCAACCTCATCTTCCACTTAAGGAGTATTGAGTGTTTTTAAACTGTAATAAAAAATGAGAATCCACAAGAAGGAAGTATTAAGTAAACAGGAGGAGAGAGTCAGGGTCATGACACAAATCGCAGAGCCTTGTGTATGGGAAACAGCCACTGCACCCATTCTGCAGACATAGAAGGCAAGACCTCAGAGAGGCTACTCCCTGGACCCAACCCTGGCCTGTGGGGCATGCTGCATGAGGGGCTCGCTCGAGGCGAAGCCTCTGAGCTAAGCACAATCTGACCATCAGCAGGCGACTCCGGAGACGGGGTAAGGGTCTGGCTTGGGAGGGGTTCCAGAGGTGAACAGGAGCCCCTCACACTCCCTCTGGCTCTCCTGGGGCGAGCTCACAGGCCAGGGAGGCCAGGCTGCTGGCAAAGGGTCTGGGGGGAACACTGGTGGCCCCAGACTGGCCCTAATACGGGTACCTTGGCATCTGCAGAGGCACCAGGTGTGCCCAGCCATATCAGGCAGGCAGCTGCAGAGGATCAGCCTGGATTGGGTGTAATCCCTGATTATGGAGAATGTGTCCTGGGCCAGTGGGCACCGACCCCATTTACACAGGAACACAGCTGGCAGGCGCATTCCTAGGGAGCAGGGGACCCAAGACCCACAGCCAGACGGCCCCTACAGCCTAGGCCTCTGTGCTGGGAGAGGCGGACCCTAGTCCCAGCGTTGAAGATGGGGGCACCAGGGCTTCACTGCTCAGAGCCTTGAGAGCCAGGTCTCAGCCCAAACAGTCCCTTCTCTAGGCTGACCTGACTCCTGGCCTTCACGTGTGGCCCACCCAACACTCAAAGGAGCTGGGGTGCTGGGAATGGGAGGCAGGGCACATCCAGGAGCTAGGAACCTGGGAGGAGGAGGCAGTGCATCTGCCCTCAACGTCCCTAGTGCTCACCCCTCCCCCACCAGTCCTGCCACACCTGTAGCCACAGGCCCCTGGCACCCCTCCCTTCAGCTCTGCTCCTGGCCCCTTTCTGTGGTCCCCACCTCCATAGTTTGGTTCAAGGTGGACCCCCAAGGTCAGCCCAGTGTACTCAGCCCCATAGCACGCCCTGTTCTCAGAGTCCCCAACCTATCCTGCTGTGCAGACTCTGAGGACAGGTGGCAGACCTGGGCCGGGGTACTGTGGCAGGTACCCCCTTCCACCCCGAGTACACTTCTCCATGAACCCAAGTCCCCTTGCTATGAAGCAAGGCCAGGCAGATCCAGGGTGGTGGGGCATGGATGCTGCACAATGGGGAGTTCTGACCCCTCCCCAGGCTCTGATGCACACCTACCACAGCCCTGCCCCCTCCCTCACGAGACCCCTAGCCAAGCCAGCAGGGGTGGGGGGTGCCCAGAGACCTGCACCTGCCCTCGTCCCTCTGGCCAAGTACGCTCCCTGGGAAAGCCACTGCTGCCTGAAGGCTGCCCCTGTGCCCCCCCCAACCCCCCGCCACTGCCTTGCTTGGCTCCCCTTCCTCCCTGCCCTGGCCCTCAGGCCTAGCCTGGGGGTGTGGGGGCACAGAGCCTGCCAGCACTCACCCAGACACTCCCCAGCCATGCCCGGCCCCTGGCCCGCAGCCTCTCATCTGACAGCACCTCCCTGCCGGTCTGTGTCTCCAGGCAGGTTGGGGGGGCTGTGGCCCTGGGCTGTCATCCATCCCTGTAAGCGATCCTTGTGGCAGTCCACGGACAGGCTGGAACAGCCGGCTCCTCCCTTCCTGCCTGGGAGGGGGGCAGCCCAGTGCCCCCCGGTAACCGACACTGCGTCACACAGGCCTCTAGTTCACCCTGATCATTCCTGAGCCTCTAGATCACCCTGATCTTTCCTACACGAACGCCCATCTGCAGCCACAAACTCAGCTTCTGAGACCAAATGCCACCTTTGTGTGGAACTCCCTGTGCCCCACTTTCTGCCCCACAAGCTGGCTCTTTCCCAGAGTGAGGGGGCAGCACACCACAACCAGGGGTCTCGACATCCCTGTGAGCCCCCAGGAGCAGCCAGGGGGCCACTCAAAAGTGCTACTTACATGGGGTGGGTGGGGGGGCTGGGAGAGCTGAAGATGGGCAGGGTGGGGGCCCCTGGGCTTCCGGGGCCCCTGAGCCCCTCCTCACTGTGTTCAGGATGTCAGAGAGCCTGGGGGCTGGGGTGGAACAGACCAGATGTGAACAGAGAGCAAGCAGGGAGCAGGCAGGATAGAAAACTGGGCTGATGAGCCAAACCAGAGAGAGTAGCGGGGCAGAGTGGGACATAGAGGAGGCATGGGGATGTAGGGGGACAGAAGGGGGAATGTGGAGGATGTAGAAGGATATGGAGGGTGAAGGTAGATGTGGGGAACACTGGAAGACATGGGGGGACAGGGAGGGTGAAGGTGGATGAGGAAGTAGGGGACATAGGGGGACACACGGGGGTATGTGGGGGATGTGGGGGGACAGGGAGGTAAAGGTGGACAGGGAGAGGCTCCAGTAATGCCTGGCAGATGCAGTTGTCTGCCTGCGACAGGGCAGTTGCTGTGGGCGGAGAAGGGAGCACTCCAGGGAGGATAGAGGAGGCAACCCAGCATGTGGAGAACCCAGGAGGGCAGGAAAGCCAGGCCTTTCCCTTCTCAGCCCATAGGCCTGTGGTTGAGAGGGGCTTCTGTAATAGCTCCTTGACCCTAGGCTCACTGGAGCCCGCTGGGTGCTCAGGGCAGGGGGCACCATGAGGCCACAGTGACTGGGAAGGTCAGGCAGGTGGTCTGAGGAAGGCAGGAAGCACAGTGGGCGACCCCAGAGGGCCCTGCCCTGCCCCAAGCTCAGGAGACCCTGGGGGGCTAGACCACAGTGCAGGAGGGAGGAAGGCTCGGAGTTGTCCTGAGGAGTTAGTGCCAGATGCCCAGCCAAGCCCGATCAGTTAGTCTCTGGCAACCTGGCTGGAGCAGTTGAGGCCGTGCATGGTGGATGCAGGAGCCACTGAGCAACAGGGGCAGCAGGCCTGGGACCACTACTTACACAGAGTGGGCAGGGGGCCTTCAGCTTCCAAGGCCCCCGAGCCCTTCCTTGTGGAGCTCAGGATGTCTGGGACTCTGAGGGCTGGTGTGGACAGGAGGCAGAGCATGAGGTGGGGTGGAGAAAGTAGGGCCCTGCTGTCTCCTGCCCCAGGACAGGTCTCAGCAGCAAGAAGCCGCTGGGCAGAGACCAGAGTGCGGCCTTAGCCCACATGGAGGGCCGGTCAGAGGGGCAGAGGCGGCTAGAGGGGACCTGGGTGGAGCATCCCTCCAGAGTAACAGGACCTACAGCAGGGCCCCGCCTCCTGATGCAGAGAAAGCAGGGGGCGGGGCGGGGGGGGTGTCCCTAATGGTGTGTGTGTGTGTGTGTGTGTGTGTGTAAATGACTGGGGGGGGGTGGCTTCTGAGCTCCCCGAGCCTCTCCTCAGGGAGCCCTTCCTCACTGTCAGGGACCCTGCAGGGAGATGAAACTGGAGACAGGTGAGGATACACAGGAGAGAAAGGACAAGGGACGGGACCAGGACCCCAGTGGGGTCATCCTGAGAAGCCCCAGACACCGCTCACAGCTGCCCTAAGACCAGATGGTGGGGTCCAGAGGCAGTGGGGATGCGGGAGGCAGGAGTGCTGGGAGACATCCAGACCTGTAACCCTCAGTGTGTGTGAGTAAGCCCTGTCTTCAGGGATGTCTCCGGGGGCTGTGGAGCTCTGGGCTGGGAGGAGGCTGGCTGGGCCGGGCTCTCCCGGACCCTCCCGCAGGCTTAGGCCATCCAGGCCCCCACCTGGCCAGACAGAACGGCAGGGACAGAGTTTCAGGGAGGCCTCCATGCTGACAGTTCAGGCCTGTGTCTGTCTGGAGAAAACACATGAACAGCCACTCTCCCTTCATTCAAGGGCCTATGCTTACCTTTTGGGGTGCCACTGCATCCCCCAAACTGACAGAATGGCTGGCCATCAGGCCCTGGGGCATCCCTGAGGGGTGTGTGAGCGTGTGGCTGAGAGGGTCAGCTGGCCTGGCCTGGCTGGGATGCCACATCCCTTCCCTGGAGAGGCTGACAAGGTGGAGAGCAGAAGAGGCGTGCCTGGGCAGGCACGTGGGGCAGGTGCTCTGTCACCCTCTGAGGCACAGGCATGCCCACTACACAGACTGGAAGCCCCACCCACCCACACAAGCGGTGAAAACACCCAAAACCCAGGAAAAGCCCCCTTGCTAGCTATCTACTTATCAACTGCCAGATAGGCAAGATCACAAACACAAGGAAATTTAACAGAAGTTGAGTAAATTCAACCATGAACTTGTTCCCTCACAGGAACTGGTCCACCGCAGGGTGGGAGTTCCCGTGCTTGTCAGGGCGCCAGCACCGGAGACTGCCTGGTGCTGGCCTATCTGCCAGCACATGCTGGACAGGTCCCCGCAGACACACCCTCCTCGAAGATGTCCCGACCCTCACAGCCCACCCACCTGCCTCTACCTCGCAGACACCCTGCCCCCTCGCTGGTGACCCGCTCCGATGGCCCACCCACCAGACACCTCCTCAAAGACGCCCCGCCCCCTTGACAGCGTCCCGCCCCCACAGCCAACCCACCAGCTACCACCTCAAAGGCGACACGCCCCGTTGCTGGCGCCCCCTCCCCCCCACGGCCCCCCCACCAGCCGTCTCCTCGCAGAGGACCCAGCACCCAGCCACTGCCTCGCAGATGCCCTGCCCCCACTGCCCACCCACCAGCCATAGCCTCGCAGACATCCTGCCCCCCATGGCCCACCCATCACCCCAGCAGAATGGCACAAGTACCTTTTGTGTCTTCGTCCTCTATGGTGGTGTGGGTGCTGTCCGACGACTCCTGGGGACACACAGGGACAAAGCAGGTCAGGACGTGGCCTCCACGGACGGTGGAGGTGCCCTCCCAAGGCTGCGGGCCCCAACCCCAGAATCCCCAGGTCAGGGCAGGAGCTTCTTGCTGGCCCCCAGAGGTTACTGATCCCCAGGGCTCAGCCGCTCAGGTCCCCAACAGCCCAGGGCCCTGACTGCACCTTCTCCCGACAATACGCCCAGTGGAAAGACCCTGTGCTCAAATGACTCTCTTTAATAAGCCAGGAAGATGGGTTCTTTGAAATTCCATGACCCCTGGTGAAGAACAAAGGTACCCACAACCTGTGCATTTTGGGAGACAGGGAGGGAAGCTTCCAGAAGGTCAAGAGCCTTGGCCTAACCCAGGCAGAATGGAGCTGCACCCACACCTCCTTTCCTAGGAGGGGGACGCCTGCCCCTTAGGCCTTGACCGTCCAGCCAGGCTGAGCATCACCCCCCAGGTGGCCTTAGAGGGCAGACACGCAGCCCCACACCTCCCAGCTTGCTTCTCTTCAGATAAGAAACCAGGTGCTGTTCACCTGTCACATGGTTCCCAAGAGGCTTCCTTGCTCATCAGAAAGAACATGTAAACGGAGTCCTGGAGACCCTGACTGAACACACTGCTCTGGGCCCTGCCCAGAAGTGGGGGGTCTGCAGGCTGGAGGACCAGGGATCATCCTACGGTCTAGAGGTCTAGAGGCCTCCTGCAGGGAAAACAGGAGCCTCTCACCCCAGCCCCAGGGCCCATGGAACACTTGTCTGAAGCCACAAGGCAGGAGTACAACCAGGCCTTTCCCAGCACCTGGAGTCTGGCTTGGTGCCCCTGGTCCTGGCCCACAGCCAGTGTGTGGGGGGCCCTTTGGGGAACCTAGGCCTGGGTGTGTGTGTGTGGGGGGGGTGCTGGTCCTAGAAACGCAGCTTGGCCAGCCACATCCCTCTCGACACCCGAGAGCCAGCCCCTTCTCTGGCCCAGGCAGGAGAGATGCCTATGCAGCAGAGATGATGTCAGAGCGGGAGCAGAGAGGAGACAGGCTGGCTCAGCAGGAAGCAAGGGGGGCAGAGGTGAGCAATGGGGGAAGCCAGGGACATCTGAGCTACTCCTTCCTCGCCCCCACACCAGCCCTTCTCCCTTGGGACCGTCTGAGGCTGCCCTGCGCTCCTGGCCCCTGGCTGCCAGGCAAGCAACGTGACACATGGACCCTGTTCTGGGGCCTTGGCAGTCACAAAATTGTGGCTCTCACTGTACACCTGTCCCCTTACTCTCAGCACAAGTGGCCCCCCCAGGGGTCACAGTCCCAGACCTGCCCCACCCCTGCTTGACTGCCTCCTGCCAGAGCACAGGCTTCTAAGGGGGGGGGGGGCGCAGCAATACCTTGATCCCATCCACAGGGTTATGAATGACGGTGGTTTGAGGCTCCTACAGAAGAAGGAAGCAGAGGGAGGAAAGAGGGAAGTGAGCGGGGCAAGAGAGGGGAGGGTAAAGGGCAGCTAAGCAGGATGGCAGGAGGTGGAGCGGGCTGCGGAGGCCAAGGTGGGCCCAGAGGTGGGCAGAGAGCAAGCGTGTGTGCCCACGGAGCATGGGGAGAACGTGGGGGCCCTGGGTGAGGTAACAGAACCTCCCCTCCCTTTGCTGCCTGACCCTCTGCCCCAGCATGGTGGGGGGCATGGTTTTGAAGATGTCATGGGGGTGGAGTGGCACATGGGATGGACGGGGTCCGAGAGGGGGCTGGCTGTGTGGGATCCTCCCCTCCTGGACTGAGGCCGCCCCCACATGCGAGATGGCCATCTGGCAAACCCAGCCTTCCCATGGGCACGTGGGGCTGGCTCCCGGGAGTGGGCCTAGGGCCCATGGAAACACCACACAGCCTCCGAGAAAACTCACAACCTGTGACCAGCAAACCCCAACAGGCCACCATGGGCCCAGAGCACCCCTGCACCAACAATTGGGGAATCCCTTGGACAGGGTCCCCCCGGTGAGGGCCAGAGCCAGCAGGTTCCTCTAAACTTGTGTCTACCTGCCCCTTCCCAGCCAGGAATCCCTGGATCTTTCCCTCTGGGCCACAGCCTGCATAGCCATGGATGCATCTCTCTCCAGCCGTTCAGGGGCCTGCAGGCCATGGCCTCTGATGGGAAGCCGCCTGGGCTGGGTCATCACGAGGGACAACACCAAGGGCTCTTGTTTCCCTCCAGATCACTGGGTGGGCTCCGAAGCTAAGACCAGCCTCACCCATTCTTCCTGGGAGAAA
This sequence comes from Hyaena hyaena, assembly GCF_003009895.1. Classification (NCBI taxonomy): domain Eukaryota; kingdom Metazoa; phylum Chordata; class Mammalia; order Carnivora; family Hyaenidae; genus Hyaena; species Hyaena hyaena. The sequence continues at coordinate 2,276,595 of NW_024080851.1, read as the reverse complement.
CCAAAGCCCTCACCTCCTGGACACTGCATCCCTGCAGCACCTGGGAGGTGTCTTCCTGACAGGCCACACCCCTGCATAGTGCCTGGTCTGGCCACTCTGGATGGGCCTGCCAAGAGCAGAGGAGCAGATGTGCCCTGCTGGCCCCCTGAAGGCCTCTCACTGCTGACCCACAGTCTACCCAGGCGGGAGGCTGCCAGTCCCTGGCACCTGAGGGCGGCTCCCTAGCACTGCCCCCGGACTGCCCGGATAGGGCTTAGCCCTCATTCCACACCCGAGAGGCAAAGGGGGCTGGAGAACAGAGCGTCCACCAGAGACAGGCTGGGGCTGTACCCCACCTTCACCCCAGGCCTCCTGACGGGTGGCCACCACACACCCAGGGTGCAGGAGGGCCCAGAAGCAGGGGGCTGAGAGGCTCAATACCAGGGCGGCCGGAGGGAGCGTCCCCTTAGGGCTGGTCACAGCTGCACTGTTTTTGGTGCTGTTCGTCTGGGGCTGTGGAGAGAGAGAGGAGGTTAGAGGGACAAGGGGGACCAGCCTGACCAGGAGGGAGGCCCTGCAGGACAGTGGGGTGGAGCCAATTGGCAGGGTTTCCCCCAAACCCCAGGGACTAAAGCACTCACCTTCACTGCATCTGCTTTCTTGTTGAGTAAACTCTTGGCTGCTGCATGAGAAGGATACACACAGCATGAGCAAAGGACCTGGGGCTAACATTGCCCATCCCTCAGGGGCCTCAGGGACCAGCCAGGCTCTGGGGGCCCTCAAGAGCAAGTGGGAAGGAGAGCCACCCCAGGTCCTGAGGCAGAGTGGTTTCTGTGGCCAGCTGGGGCCAAAGTGGGCTGGTAGCCAGTTCTGAGCAGGGCCATCCTGGAAAGGGCTGCCCAACACCATCATCTCCAGGACAGGGCCTTTCCCCTGGCCATGCGCTATGACCCTGCAGGACACCGGAGGTCTCCCCTCCCACCCGGTTCTGCCCCAGATAAGAACACTGGACAGGGCACCAGGGTGGGGTGGGGACATCTGTCTGTCATTCTCCGCATTCTTGGGCAGGGGGGATGGGCTGTAGCTGGCCACCCAAGCAGGGAGGAGCTCATCCCCAGGGGCCTGCCTGCTCTCAGCCTCCTGGTCCCTTCCTCAGCCAACAGGACTCAGGTCCCTGGCTGTACCCCCCCCCCATGCCCCTCCAGCTCAGGGCACCCAAGGGGCTGCCTCGTTTTTCGTGAACCAGTCCTGGAGTCCTGGCCCTGCTCTGGAGACACCAGCCCCAACATGGGCCTCTCTGTCCCCCCGAGGACCCTGGGCTCTGAGGATGATACTCTCGGAGGAGGGTCCCAGGCTCCCACCCCCTGACAGACGCCCGGCAGATGGCCTGTGTCACCCCAACATGACCCCACAGAGGTCGGGGCAGCCTGGCCCTCACCTCCCCCTCTCCCACCTGAGCCCACCCTCCCTGCATCTGCTCTCTCCAGAGCGGTTAGTTTTAATGGTGGAGTCACGGCACGAAAGAGGTCAGCTTACCTCGCAGGAAGGGAAGGGTGAGGACAGAGTAGTGAAGGAAAGAGAGAAAACAAGATTCATGTGGTCAGGTCGGGGTCTGGTGTGTGGCCCAGGACTCAGCCTTGTCCTGCCCGCTCCACCCACGCTCCCAGCCGGTGCAGGTTAGAGAAGCAGCCCTGGGGGCAGACGCAGAGGGGTGGGGCCCAGGGTGGTCTAGACCGCTGCCCTTCCCAGCCCCCTGCTCTACAGCTCTAGCCAGCCATCCCTGAGCAGAGCTCCCCGCTCAGCAGGACCAGGGTGGTCCCCAGGGAGCCTGGCCCAGGACCCCTCACTGCAGGCAATGTCCCTGGAGGGACGCCCACTCAGGGCTGTGACATCAGACCCCTGTGCACACTTGGACCCAGAGAAATGCAGCGGTTCTCAAAGTGGGTTCCCCATGCCAGCAGCGTCAGGACCACCCAGGTCCACCCCAGACCTCCGGGGTCGGGGGAGGTGGGTGTGGTATCTGTTCAGCTGTTCATCTGTCGTAGAGGGTCCTAACGCTGCTTCACCTTGAGAACCACTGTTGAGTCCCCAGTGCAGTAGCCAGGCGGGGGCCCAGGCCTCTGGGCTGCCGCCTCCGGACCGCCTTCCTCTCTCCGCCGCCCTGACTAGGCTCTGTGCAGGGACACAGGTGACTGTGCTCGGCTGGAGAGCCCTATGGGACCTTCTGAGAGCCACTGTGGGCACAGTTTCTGTTCCCAGACCTCCCCCCACAACCCGTCCTCTCCTCCCCCAGGATCCAGGGGGCAGCGTTGCACCACAGAGCCTACCTCTTGCCCCAGCCCCGCGTCTGGTGGGCCTCACCCCATGAGAGGTGTCGCGGGGTCCCAGTAAGCGAAGGGACAAAAGGCTACCCCTTTCATCGCCTCCCAGGCCCACCCGCTCTGTGTCTCAGCCTCCCTAGGGAAGCTGGATCAGAACTGTGTCCTGAGGCCCGGCAGCCAAGACCCAAGAACGTCCCCGCACCAAAACTGCCACCTTCTTGGAGGCACCTCTGGCTGCAGGAACAGGGGAGGGGCAGGCCAGCCCTGCACACAGGAGCTCTTGTTCCTGAGCAGTGTCAGTACAGCCCCCTTGACCCACCCTGACCTCAGCACTCCCCTCCCTCATACCCCTATCCCTACCCCAGCGTCCAGTGCACAGGCAGACCCCATCTCCTCTGAAGTGGGAGTCATGCGGGGACCCCTCCTTGTTGGCTGAACAGCTGGGGGTGGAGATCCTCCAGGGACAGGAAGAGAAAGCCCCCTCACCCCCAAGGCACACACACGCATCAAGGCAGCTGAGCAGGCAGGCAAGCTGACCCCACACCCGAACTGAAGCCGGGCCCCGCGGCAGGCACCTTGTGGCCTCGGCCTCAGAGCGGTGCAGGCTGGGGCTGGCCCAGCGCCCCGGAGGAGATGCAGTCGGCACTGGCTGGCCTCCACCCCCACCCCCAAGCCAGGGCCTGGGCGGAGGCAGATGGAGACCCTGGGACAGACCTGGGTCTCACGAGGGTAACCCCCTCAGTCCCTGACTCTTGTTAAAACCCAGACTGTGCTACTCAGGATGGCAACACCCATCTGGGGACTCGGACGGCTCCACCAGGGCCCAAGCTCCGGAAAACCCGACAGCAGACACCAATCCTCTCACCCAATTCCCAAACACTGTCCCCCAGGAGCCACTTCAAGCAGCATCTGTGAGTCTGGGCGCAGCGTGGACACAGAGTTGTGGCCCTCCCTGAAAGCAGCTTCTAGAAGTTCACATCTCCACCCCAGACTGGCTCCAGGGCCTCGTTGAACCCCCTCTACACTGGCAGTCAAGAGCACAAGCTGTTCCCTCCGTGTTTTCTCAAGTCAGGTGCGCTATATCACAGCAGGAGCCAGGGGGCCTGCAGAGGCACCACAGAGCTGTGGCAGATACGCAGAGACCCTTGGCCTACCCACCAGGGGTCCTCTGGCCAGGCTGTGGTCACCCCCTCCTTGAGGAAGGCCAAGACCCTCCCCTGAACCTCAGCATCTGTCTACAAAGACCCCCGGGCTCCTCTGGCCCAGGTGCTATGTCACCAGGGGGCCGTCTCTGTGCAGGAGCAATGGCCTTGAAACTGAGACCCCACCTAGTGCCTCTGGCTGAGCTGGGCTGACCTAGCAGGGGGGCCCTCAGCCCACAGGGCGGGCCCAGCCTCTGCCCCTTCCGCACACCGGTCACCTGGGACAGCCATGCTGGGCTCCGTCCTCATGCACTGACCGCCCGGGGACACAGCGGCCCTTGGCGGCTGGGGCTGCACATGCACATGGCCTCATGCAGTGCTCAGCCACTGCTGGGCAGGCGGCTGCAGGCAGGGGCCCGCGGCAGAGAGCAGCCAGAGGTCCCGCTTGCTGCGGCTGGACAGCAGCCCTTCCTTCCCCCGGAGCTCCCTGTTCCTGCTATGTTCTCCTCTTCTCGCACGCTCTACGAGGGCTCTGGAGGTGAAGCCAAGGACAGCCCTCTGGGAGTCTCGCCTGTTTGACACGTCCACTGAGCTCACAGGAAGGGAAGGACTCTCCTTCCCGAGGGCAGCCTTCCCCTGAGCATCCCATGGGGACGTGGCTGGGAAGGGGCCCTCTGGCTGGGCAGGCGGGGCTGCACACCAGGCGGGGATGTTGAGGCAAGAGCTGGGGTGGACGGGGTGGGGGTGAGCCCTCCACCCCACCCCAAGCCGAAGCACAAGGCGACGAATGGCAGTACCTAGGGCCCACAGCTCCAATTGGGGAGCCCTGGGATCGGTCATCAGCTGGCTCCGTGCACCCTAACCCTGCCCATCCCCAGTTCATGCTGCTCCAGCAACAAGTCCTGGGGTCTGCTGGCCCTCGGGGTTCTGCCTAAGGTTACAGCTGGATGGCCAGGGCTGGCTGAAGCCAGCGAGAGGTCTCTCAAGGGGCAGGGTCTCTGCCTCTGTGCCTTTATTCCCTGGGGCCCTCCATTTGGGGTTCGAACTCAGCATCAGCCTGGAGGCTTCCTATGGGTGGTCAAGGACACCATGAATGAGGGGTTCCTGACAGACAAGTGGGGAGAGAGATCAGAGTGCAAAGGGCTCTGACCAGAAGGGTCACCTGACCCCCAGACTCAGGGGCCAGGACCAAAGTTCAGTGAAATGCATGTGGGTGGAGGCATAGCTTAGGGGTCACCTAGCCTGGCCCCTCCTTTAGCAGGTGGGGTCCAAGGCCCTCTGAGTACGACCTGTGCACGGCGGGAGCGGGGGCTCCCGGGGCCTCTGGGGCGGCAGCTGCGTGCAGCGAGGGGGCTGCATGCTGACAGGGGGGACCCTGGTCAAGAACATCTACCTTGTTCCACCAGCCCCATGGTGGTGCCGGAGGCCGCGGTGGACATTGTGGCCGGAGCGGTGGTCTGTCTGCCCACTGTTAGCACCGGGTTAGAGACGAGGGAGGGGCGGACACAGACGGGGTGGGCAGGGGAAGGGAGGAGAGACAAAGGAAGCAGAAGAAGATTAGAGTCCACAGTTGGGTGGTGAATGGTTCCAGAGTCCCGTTCACAGGAGAGTGGGGACAGGACGGAGCCGGCTGGGGAGCGCCTGCCTCCTTTCTCCCTAGAAAACCCCCTCAGGGGCTTCTCGAGTCTGCTGGGAAGGCTTGCGCATAGGACAGGTCCTATTAGCATTGGTGTGACAGCACGGCCCCCCCTCCCCTGCAGTGAAAGTAACAGGATGGGGTGCTGAATGCACATGGACAAGAACGGACCCCAGACGCTCCCGCACCTGATGACGTGGGCGACAGACACCACAGGACAGCCAGAAGGCGACCTGCCCCTGGGGGAGACGCTGTGCCCAATAGGCCTGCCAGGGGCCCCTGGCCTTGGGGTCGCCTACAGACCCCCTAGAGAAGCCGCACGCCCCCAGCCCTGCCCGCCCTCGGTACCCCAGGCGGGTGGCCGCCAGCACGTCCGGAGCTCAGCAGGAAGGTCCTGGGCCATCCTCTCCCCTCCCCTCCCACACACAGAACGGTGCTCAGAGGGCTCAGGACAACAACGAGGCCACAGAGGTGCCAACCAACATCCGGACAGACACACAGAGCCGCAGCCCTGGCGGCAGGCAGCTCAGACACTGGGGCGTCAGGCGAGGACACAGAGACCCAACACGAAGGGGCGGGGCCGGGTGGGAGGGGGCTGGCCCCCGGGGTGTAGCCTGTGAAGCCCAGGCCTCCCTGCCCTCAGAGGGCAGAAGGCTGGGCTGCTGAGCAGTGGAGGAGAAGGGCCAACAGGGTGAGAGGGGCGGGCCGCTGGCCACGGGTCAGTCGTGAGCCTTCTCTTCCTGGCGAAGACTGTTCTCACCTGAGAAATTTCTCGTGGCCAGCATGGTGGTGAGGATGGCCCCCTGGAGAGAGACATACATCTGAGGCCAAGAAACCCTGGCCCCGACCTCAGCCCCTGGGTGCCTGGGCAGGACCAGGGTCAGGGCCTTGCAGGCGTGAGAGTCCTCAAAGGTGCCAGGACCCCTTCCTACAGAGCCAAGACAGTGGCTGCCCACTGCCCAAAGCCTCCCTTCCTGCAGCAGTGCTTTGGGGAGGCCCACGAGGGGCCGGCCTCCCGCAGGTCGGCCCCCTGCCAGCTGTCCCCCACCCGCAAGTGCCAGCTAGGGTGCTCTCCTCACCGAGCCCACCGGGGTCCACGGCTGTCCACTCACTTACATGGAGCAAGTGGCCTCGGAGAGCACTTGGCCCACGGGCCTGCTCTGTGCACCTCTGGTGTCACTGCCACATCGGGGCTGAGTCCACCTGGCATGTCTGGTGTGGGGTGGTGCCAAGGTCACTGAACCCCTGTGCCTCTCCTCGCCAAGCCTGTCAGGACCCTCTGGCCTCTCTGAGCATGGGGCCCTCAAGGGCACACCCCTGGGTGCGGTGGGGCAAGTGGGCAGGGGGCTGGGGGCTGGGTCCGTGCCTCACCTTGAGCTTCCTCCGGGCATTGAACTTTTTCAGGCACTCCACGGTCTCCTGCCTGTGCATCATGGAGGCCACGGTGGACCGTTGCTGTGGGAAGAGGGGAGTCAGCTTTGTACCTGAGGCATCTCAAGAGGAGGGTCAGGGAGAGGGACAGCAGGGGGCCATCTGTTCCTGCTGCTGCCTGGGCCCCCGCACCTCACCCCTCACGGCCTGCCCTCCCCTCCTCGAGCCACAGCCCAGCTGGCTTGTTCTGGTCTGCCTCTGTGCTCCATCCCCTCACACCTGGGACAGGGCCTCTCTGCCCCCGGAGCCTCATCCTCCCAGAGGTGGAGGCCTGTGCGGTGCCCAGCAGACCAGGGGCTCTGCAGGAGCGAGGGGACCCCAGGGTAAGCTCGCCAGGAGCACTTACACAGACCCACGGGTGCTTCAGTGCCTCGTGGGCGGTAATGCGCTTGGCGGGGTTGATGGTCAGCATCTGATTGATGAGGTTTTTGGCTTCAGGAGTGACTGTGTCCCACTCAGGGGATGGAAACTAGAAAGCAAGCAACACGTGACAGAGTCTGAAGCCTCCTTCCCAGGCAAAAGCCCGAAATTTCCGAGAGGTGTCATCCGGGTCAAGATTCTGGGGGCAGGTGGTGCCACCTGTCCCCTGCCCCCCCAGACAGGGCGGGGTCCCAGCACTCACGTCGTAGGCTCCCGCCTTGATCTGCTGGTACAGCTTGTGCTGGTCTTCATCCCAGAAGGGTGGGTAGCCCACGAGCAGGATGTACAGGATCACCCCTGTGCAGAGCAGAGTGCCAGCCTCACACTGTGCCTGGCCTGCAGCCCCCGCCCCCGCAGCCCGCTGCCCCTACCCCTGCAGCCCTCTCCCCCTTCCCCACCCCCATGCAGCCCTACCCCCAGCCCCTACCCACAGTCCCTCCAGCACCCAGCCCCTATTCTGCTGCCTCCAGCCTCCACCCCCACCCCCATGCAGCCTCGTCCCCAGCCCCCAGCCCCTACCCCTGCAGCCCCTGCACCCCCACCACACAGCCCCACCCCCAGCCCCCAGGAGCCCCGCCCCCAGAACCCAACCCCTTACCCTGCAGCCTCCAGCCCCTGTCCCCACCCTGCAGCTCCCACCTCCAGGCCCCCACTCACTAGGTCCCCCACCCCTGCAGCCTCCCTGAACCTCTCAGTGTCCACCGGCACCCACCCCCCACTCTCTAGACCCCTCCGCCCCCACAGCCCCACCCCCATTCCCCAGATCCCACAGCTCCCACCGTGCCCCGCACCCAGCACAGCCCATCCCTGTGCCCTTGGAACACAAGTACAGTGACACACCAGTCAGGACACACTGCTCCCCCCCACCCAGGGGACAGGGGGGTCAGGGGCCCACCTCCAGCACTTAACAGCTATGGTGTCCTTGGCCTTGGCTGTGACGGGGACCCTGCCCAGAGCCAGTGAGCCCCATGAGGTCACTGGGGTCCTCGCATCCCCCCACCCCTGAAGTGTCATCTCTAGTGCTCAGCTCTGCAGGGGACCCTCTGGCAGCCCTGCGTGGCTTCTGCCCAGACCTCTCACTGGGGAGGTGGACTTCTGTGACTTGGGAGGGGCTCCTGGCTGGGGGCAGCCCAGGGGTGGGTCTGGCACAGCCCAAGTGGCACAAGTGCACGCCTCCCTCCCTGAGCCCCCAATACCCCCCACTGCACGGAGGCCTCACCACATGCCCAGATGTCCACTGGCTTGCCATATGCCTCCTTGCGCAGGACCTCTGGGGACAGGTAGCCTGGCGTGCCAGCGAACCCTGCAGACCACGAGAGGCAGTGTGAGGGCCCAGGCAGCTGCTGACCCCCGCCCCACCCCACCCCCCACCTCGCCAGCTGGGCACTCACCAAACCATGCCTGCTGGTCTCCCTGCACCTCAATGGCCAGGCCAAAGTCCGCCAGCTTCACCGCAGCCCCTTTGCATTTGCTGGCCAGGAGCAGGTTCTCCGGCTGCAGGGAAGGCGACCAGCCAGTGGGCGTGTGGTTACACGACAGACACGACAGCGGCTTGGAGGCTGCCCTGTGGGTACCACCCGGGGCGTGGCTGACACCCTGTGACCTTCCCAGGGACAGAAGGGAGCGGGCTCACACCCAGGGCAGTGACCCCACTAAGGGCACCCTATGAGCCCTGGCAGGTCATGTTCTCTCCCCACACCTCATGTCTAGGTGCTCAGAGGGTGGGGGGCTGCCTGAGGATGGTGACCCCAGAGGGCACAGAGGAGGGACACGGGCCCCACAGCCCAGGCATCGTGGAACATCTGCCCACCAAGTCCCTCTGGCTCGGCTGTCCCACCCCTAGGTGGGAAAGGCCTGTCGCATGTACCCAGCCTCAGGGAGCAGCAGCCTTGCTCAAGCTGAAATGACATTCATGCCCTGTCCCACAAGAGCACCAAGGGGGCTGCTGTCCCTCACTGGGGACACTTGGCCCCGAGGGCCCAACGGGGTCCCTGTACACTGTGTCCTGTACACAGGGCCCCTCCAGTCCTGGCCCAGCCACCTCCGGCGGTGGCGGCCTCCAGACTTCCCCATCCCTGATGGCCAGGGGCTCCTGGGTCCCTCAGCCCTTCACAGGCCACCCTCCGAACAGGTGGGCCCACTGAGACCACACTGCTATTTCAGGGTAAACACGCTTGTAACCCTGACATGTCAGATTGTGACAAGAGGCACTCAGAACCCATGAAGGGTGCCGGCCCCACAGCAGGAACCAGGGTCCCTCCGGGCTCCATCCCCGCAGATGACACATGCCACGGGGACACATGCCTGCTCGCCCAGCACAGCCTGGAGGCCCCTGAACACCTTCGTTTTGACCATGTAAGCAGGACAGGGGGCCCCCCACATTCTCCTGCTCCCACATGAAGGAGTCTGAAAGAGTAGGGACAGGGCTGTGGCCGGCCAGGGGGCTTCACGTGAATTCTACAGATCAGGGGAAACAAACCTGCACTCCTGAGAAGCAAGAGTTAAGTGAGCTTCCTCTCAGGGAAAGGCTGGAGACCCCTGGAGAGGAAGGGATGCGGCAGAGCCCCGCCCCCCATGCTCTCCTCCCTCCCCATCTTGGCTGAGAGCAGACCCACCATGCTGCCGCCTTTGGGATTCTGTCCCAGTCAGGAGACCAGGAGACGGGGTTCTCCTCCAGAGGAGGGCACTCTGCCCTTCACACCTGGCAGGAGGCAGAAGGGTGCTGTTTGCCCCGAGGTCACAGCTGGACTGTGGGGAGCACTGCCTTGGCCTGAAGAGTTAGGTATGAATCATGAGGGTCAGGAACAAGGTGGGGATGCACCACCAAGTGATTCTGCTTCAGACCAAATATGATGACAGAAGGGGAGACCCATGACAAGGCAGGCCTCTGGCGCAGGTGCGGAGGGCTGCAGGACCATGTGGGAACTGCAGAGAGGGAGCCCTGGCCTGCTCCTGGCATGACCCGGCCCCAGAGAAGCCGCCGCAAAGATCGCTCACACGCACACACTCCTTGGTGGGCCCAAGGTGACCCCATTCGGTGTGAGCACCCATGCACTCTGTGGGAAGGCTGGTTTCAAAGGCTGCCTGGGGACTCTGCAGGAATGACAGGCCCATGCCCACGCCCCAGAGAAAAAGCTGACGGGAACACAGCTTTGGAGAGACTGGGAGGCAGGGGAGGGCTGCTGCTCCTCCTGAGGCCATGCCAGGTTGCCTAGAGCTGAGCCTGGGACAGCAGAGATCTGCACACTGGGCTGGACACTGGCAAAGAGCAGGGAGGCCAGCCCCTCACCCCCTGCTCCCTTGGCATCAGCCCTGCCTGCAGGCACATCACCTGCGTGCCCCCCGCCAGGTCTGAGTCTCACCTGGAGCCCAGAAAGAGACACCCAAGTGGACGTGGGATGATAGGCTGATTTTTGACAAGTGCCCTCTCTCAGTCCTGGAGCCTGGAGGGGTCTGGAGGGACATGTGCAGACACACACATGCACGCACACATACTTCTTCCTACACACATACATGCATGCACACACACACATGCAAACGCACACACACCCAGATGCCTTCATGCACACATGCACGTACAACTTCATGCATACACACATGCATGTGCACACCTTTATGTGCACTCACATGCATGCACACGCCTTCATGCATACACACACATACCTTCATGCACACACACATGCATGTGAGCACATTTGCTCTCCTGCCTTTGTGCACACATATACACATGCCCACACAAGTACACACATGCACACCTGCACACATTCTGCGCACACACATGTGTGCCCACACACCCAGCATCTCCTGCCCACTGCTCCTCCGGAGCCTCTTTTTACAAGACATGCAGGTACAGACAATGGAGCCCTGACACAGAGCAGAGTGGGGAACTCACCTTGAGGTCCCTGTGAACGACCCCCATTTGGTGGCAATGGAGAACCGCCTCCAGGATCTGCTGGATGCAGTGACTGTCGCAAACAGCAGGCGTATTAGTGAGGGTGGCCCTAATTAGAGGGGTGGTCAGGGGTGCAAGAGTGGGGTGCCGTGTGGCACTGGGGCAGGGTCAAAGGGAAGCAGGGATGGTACCTGCCATACCGGCCAGAAGGGGGCCTCTGGGGCTCTTGCCTCACCTCCACAAGCCAGCACAAGGCAAGGCCAGGCCCCCCCCGCACCCCTCACCCTGCCTTCTCCTCCGACCAGGCTCATGAAGGGACCCTCAGAGGAAACATCCGTGTTTGGGGGGCACCTCCCCAGGCACATGCCGACCAAGCATGACCTTGAGCCAGCACCCTCTAGCTCAAAGGGAGGGAGGCCAGGGCCGAGCCCACACCCTGCTAGGTGGGCTTGAAGGGAGAGGGGGGAGAGGGCACTTTGGAGCGGGGTGGTGCCCCAGCACCAGGGCCCTGCTGTGTCCTGGGTGGTGCTAACGCTGCAGCCAGTGCTCAAGTGTTGAAGCAGGTGCTGTTTCATTTCAGCAACCCCGAACATCCGCAAGGCTGCTGGCTGCTCAGCTCTGTAGCCTAGGGGCCGGGAAGCTCTCCTGGGGGAGAGGCAGCCCAGCTTTGCCCAGAGCCCCAAGCCCCGAGCCACGGAGAAGTCTGGGAGGACTGGCTGGAGTGGGAGGTCTGGGCTGCTCTCAGGCACCCTGGACACCTGTGCATCAGCAACATCACTGCACACCAGCCCCAAGGACCCCTGCCTCTGCGCACACAGCACCTTGAGGCCTGAGCCTGCCTGTGCCCCCAGATGGCCCAAGGTGTCCGAACAGTTTCCAGCAGCCCCTGGAGCCGGGCACAGGCCGCCGGGAGCCCACTGCCCAGGGTCTCAGTCTCAACCCCTCTGGGTGGGGGTAAGGGAGGGGGGCAGATTGCCTCAGAGCCCCTCCTGCCATGGCCGGACCCTGTAAGGTGACTGAGGGTCAGCTGGAGGGGGCGGCTCTGTTTTCCTGACAGCAGACTCAGGGAGGGCGACAGACCAGGTCCGCTCCTCAAACAGCTCTGGCCACATCTGGAGACCATCTGCCACTGCGTAAAAAAGCAAACCTGAGTGTCCTTCCTGTAGAAGCCAGGCCCTTGGAGCCCCAATAGTGACAGACTCCCAAGCTTCATGGGGGTCAGGGAGCTGGGGCCACAGCCCCCTCCCATGTCCTGATGCTCCTGCCCCCTTGTCCTGGGCTTTCTGTCCCTGTGTCCTGGCCTAACTCACCCTCAGAAACTGCTTCCTTGCTCTTGTGATTCACAAAGCCCTCATCTGCATGGAGCAGTCCCCTGGGACCCTCGTCCCTGTCCTGGTGGCACCAGGCCCACATCCAGCCACCACCAGACCCTGTTACTGCAGCCATGGGCTCAGCCCCCGCGGGCTGATCCCCACCCCCCCAGGCTCATCCGGGGGACCTAATCTGCTCTCCAGAGTATGGCCATGAGGTCTGGGAAGTTCTCCTGGGCCAGGTGGAGCCCCCAGCACTTGCCACTGAGGTGGCCAAGCCAGGGTCGAGACAGGGGATGACTGCCAGCCCCAGAGAGCCGCCGTCCGGAGGGTGTGTGCACGGTGCTCAGCTGCAGACCCCCGACCACCTGCGCACTGCAGCACCCACACAGGGCGTGGGAGACCCCTGCAGGGCGGCTCCTTCCCGTGATGCAGCAACTCAGCCCTGGCTGTGGGTCTGCGCGCCCTGCTATGTGCCCTGCCGTCCCCCAGCACCCCGGCCGCCCTCGCAGCCCACGGCAGGTGTGTCCTGGGCCTCTGGCCATTCCTGCAAGCCCCCGGGGTGACCTGGCTTCAAGCTCAGACCTGCTGAGATCACTGCCCTCCCACTTTGGCCCGGCCCGTCTTCCACCTTTACCCTCAAGACCCCTTCTGGCTCCGAGCCCTGGCAACACCCTCTGGACCCCCCATGTTGGTCACCCCCTGCAGTCACATGGCTGGCACATCCTGTGTTGGTGTCTCTGCACTGAACAGAGGCCTCTGTGACAGCAGAGGCATCGTTCTTTCCTTTCTGTGTCCCTCATCCCGCCCGGCAGAAGATGCTCTGAAAACATCTGTCAGACCCAAGGGTCCACCTGCCACAGGATAGATTGATGATGTCGGCTCAGAGGGCGTGAGCCCAACCCTGGCCTCCTCCTTGTCCCAATGCAGGGCCCAAACCGTCGCCAGAGATGTGAGACTGCGGCCCCTGAGCTGGCAGAGAGGGTCTGCATCTCTCCAGGAGCATCATGGGACTTGGCCGTGCGGCTGAGATCAAGGCCTACAGCTCAGGACAGACACTGCTCCAGGGGCTCTGCAGCCACCCTGATGTAGAAACGGGCTGGCAGGGGCTCCCTCTGGTGCTCAGGAACCAGCTGGCTGAGCAAACCAAGTTCCCCAAGAGAAGGCTGTGCGGGGCCTCCCTGCCCACGCGGTGGTGTGGGCGGGTGTCCAGGACCAACATGGGAGCTACCTCCGGGGCCCTTTCCAGGCAGCCCTGCCTTCTGGGGGTTTCTGAGCACCACTCCTGAACCCTGAACACCAGTGCCCTCACCACTCCCACCTGAGACCACAGCCTGGGCGGACGTGAGGCCACCTGGCCAGTCATGAGGTCCTGCCCGGCTTCTGCCTCCTGCTCACTGTCTTCCTCAGTGGGACCTTCTGTGGTCAGAGCTGTTCCCAAGCACATTCCAGATGCTGGTGGAGTCCTGGCCACTATATTCTCAGGGTCCCGGGCTCTGAGGTCACCCCAGCTATGCCCCTGCTGTGCCCTCCCCCTCGGGAGCCAGATTCCCAGGGGCCCTCGTACATCTCTCTCAGTGGCCACATAGCTTTTTAGGCTTTTAGCAGCAGCGTTCTAAACATTCTGAACTTTGCTCTCTCTGCTCTGAAAAGAGACCCTTCGGTCCCCACAAACCGCCAGGTCAAGATCTGACTTCTTCCTGAGACCAGTCTCTGGCCTTCTGGATTAGGAACTCCTCCGGGGCTCCCACCTCCTCCAGAAACTGGACACACAGAAGCCACCGGACACGGGGCTGTGAGCGGCAGGGCCCTGGAGGACCCTGAAAGGGAGCTCCGTGCCCACCATGTGCGCCTGGTGCCTTGGGTCCCCAGAGAAAGACAGTTGACACTGGCACCCTCCCAGGACGGGAGCTTGCCTCAGTCACGTCCACCACAGTTCCTGACGATGCCCACAGGCGCCCATGGCATGGGCAGTGGTGGGGGTTAAGGAAGGAGGACCTGGGCAGAGGGTTTCAGGTGGGGAAAGAGGCCAGTGAAGGTACATGATCTCCCTGGGCAGCCAGGTGGCATGGGAGGCAGAATTGGAAGGAGCCCTCCTTGACCCCGCGCTGACCTGGACCTGGTCTGGGGACAGCCTGCTGGGACCCTTCCGTCCTGGCCCCAGAGCCCCTCCCGCCCCTGCAGACCCCAGGGCGGCTGGGCCGGCAGGCAGGCACCTACGCTCGGGGCATTCCCGTGGACACTTCTGAGCAAGACAGGGCAGTGCTGCTCCATGGCTTGCTATGCTCGAAGAGGGAAATAAGGGCTGTGTCTTCCTGCTGCTGAAGGGGACAGGCCACTCCCAGGGCCCTGGGCTCCTCAAGGAGCCTCAAGAAAGCAGCCCCCACCCCTGGGCAGTCTGGCTGGAGGAGAAGCCCAGCCCTGCCTGTCCCTGACACCCCAGCCTGACAGCTCAGCCTGACCCTGCCACACCGCCCGCCTGCAGCCCCTGGGTTCTGTGGGGACCTGCTCACACCTTCTTGCAGAGCCCAGGCTGTCACCAATGGGCAAGGTCCCCCATGGGTGCACAAGTGAGTCATAAAAAGCTACTTTTAAAGATAACGTTCATTTTCTTGAATAGAAAAATAATACATATTCATTAAAAAATTTTTAGAAATAGACAACACAAAAAAATTAAAAATAAAAATCATCCATCGTTACGTCCATGGCCTAGAGATGGCCACTGTCTCCCTTTATGTCTGTCATGCGAGTGTCTCCTGGCCCGGTGAGCAGGGGGACCAGCGGCCAGGGAGCAGCCTCAGCAGTCTTCAAGCTGAGACGCACAGTCAGGGTTCAGAGGGCCTGTGGCCACCAGCATGGGACACAGCAGGTCATGAGTGGCCTAGCCTTCCAGGGAGGAGGCCCCACTGTTCCCAGATCACTGGGCCCCTCATCCCCTGTGTGGGCTGCCCCCAGCATGAAGGGCTGTCCAGGGGCTTCTGCCCCCCCACCCTGGGGAGGACACACAGAAAGGGATTCCTGCAGGGGCACCTGGGGGGGGGGGTGGCTCAGTCGGTTAAGCTTCTGACTTCAGCTTAGGTCATGATCTCGTGGTTCATGGGTTCTGAGCCCCGCGTCAGGCTCTGTGCTGACAGC
The DNA here is from genome assembly GCF_003009895.1 of Hyaena hyaena. Classification (NCBI taxonomy): domain Eukaryota; kingdom Metazoa; phylum Chordata; class Mammalia; order Carnivora; family Hyaenidae; genus Hyaena; species Hyaena hyaena. The sequence continues at coordinate 2,261,329 of NW_024080851.1, read as the reverse complement.
TCGGAGTCTGGAGCCTACTTCAGATTCTGTGTCTCCCTCTCTGCTCCTCCCCTGCTCTCACTCTTGCTCTGTCTCTCTCAAAAATAAATAAAAAATATTAAAAAAAAAAAAAAAGAAAGGAAGGAAGGAAGGAAGGAAGGAAGGGATTCCTGCCTTGTCTTTGGTGAAGCATCTGGAAACTGCCTGGCTCCTGGGGGAAGGCCCATGGGCCTTGGTGCCGGCCATGGGCCACAGAGAGACATCTCAGGGAGGGCAGGGGGGGCCACCATCATAGGCTGTCTGCTCTCTCCCTTCCAGTCGCCCCAGGGAAAGCACTCCAGTCTGTGGGCCAGTTCCCACCCCAGGGGTTCTGGACTCCAGCCATGCCTCTACTCTGCGGGAGGACACTCGGGCTGCCCCTGTTCTTGGAACCTGCCCAGACTGCCTGATGAGGCAGGGGTGGGTAGAGAAGAGGGCAGGGGGAGTGAGGGCTGCACACCTACCTGGCATCTGCCTCACTGTAGTACTCTCTGGCCACGATGTCTTCGAAGAGCTCCCCACCCGTCACCCTGCAGGTGGAGCACACAGGTCAGTCTGGAGACACCACTTCTGTCACCCTCACAGCCACTGACATCAACTCCTTCCCCTCCCCTCCCCTCCCCCTTCCACTCCCCCTCGTCCTCCTCCCCCTCCCCCCTCTTCTCCCTCACTCTCCCCACCTCCTACCCTTTCTCCTCCTCCTCCCCCTCCGTCCTCCTCCTCCCTCCTAGGAGGACTCCACTATCAGCACTTCCTCCTTAACCCTATTGCCAATTGTCACCTAGGACTGACAGCTTACCAAGTCCTTACTCGTGGCAGCATTTGATATTTTAGTTCTCACCCCTGCTCCAGGTCACAGCACAATTATGCTCAGAAAACCAAGTCTCAAGGAACTAAGTGGCGGAGCCTGGCCCAGGTCTCTGCAATGTTCCCTGGGCCTGTGACTCTAATTCCAGGCCCGACGAGATCTGGCCCCCTCAAGTCCCCCAGGACAAGAGATGTGTCCCTGCACAGAGCAAGGGGCCAGAAGAGACTGTGTCTGGATCCGGTCTCTGGTGGGCAAGACCACGAGGTATTCAAAGTCTGTCTAGGAAGAGAGTGGGGTTTCTGTCCCCACGTGTCCCTGCTCAGAGACTAGCCCTCAGGCCCTGCCATTGGGATGAACACCCAGACACCAGCCACTGCCTAGAGGGCCTCTGGGAACCCAGAAAGATGCCAGGTTCCCTGGGGTCCCTCGGGCTGGAACCCATGGTGTGGACAGGAAGACAACTGGGTGAGACACACAGGGAGAGGGGAGGGGCTGTCCTGGGCTTGCCCACAGGGGACCCGCCCAGGCTTCCCACCCTCTCCAGCCACACCTTGTCTTTGTGCCCAGTGCCCAGGGCTGTGGCCTATGGTAGGGGCAGTGCTGGACGGGTGACCCTGTCATGGGTGGGCTATCCTTTAGCGGTGGACAAAAATGAAAGCGGGACATGCTGGGTGGTAGCACACCCGCTACTCTGGCTAGACGCCTGCCTCATGACCCCACTGGCCATGCCGACGACTCTGGGAGTGAGGGGCTTTTAGGGCCCAACTCTGCCACCAAGAGAGCCTGAGGCTCAGAGCAGGCGACCGCCTAAGGGAGGCAGAGCCTGGAGAATCCAGGAGAAGGGATCTGCCGTCGATCTGCACACAGCGCTCACCGGTCAGGCTCTGCACACCCGGCGCCCACACAGTGCAAAGGCAAGAAAGCCACCAGGTACTGGCCAGGACCCAGCAGGAACACAGGGATCCACCCCAGGAAGCCTTGCCCAGGGCTAGGGACGTGCCCTCTGGGTCCCTGGGTCCCCGCGTCCACAGGAGGCTGCTATGCTGACAGGCACCTGGGGCCACATAGTGCAGGGTTACAGGGCAGGGCACTGATTGCTTGGGGTGGAGAGTGTCTCACACTGGCAGGAAGGACCTGATCCGGAGACCGGCACCTCCCTCCTGTCCTCCCTTTCCACAGCTGGACAATGTGGCTGATTCTGGGCTGTCCCCAAAGCTTGGTGACATTCCCAGGGAGGGAGTGGGGAGACCTGTCAACTCCTGAATCCATACAGCCTCCAAGCTTGGGGCCTCCCAGACTCCAAGTGCTTCCCCAATTCTGGCGCCACAGATCTGTCGAGGGTCTGCGGAGTGATGGGAGAGGGCCGGGGTCGGGGGGGTGGCTGCTGGCGGGGCCTGCCTCTATTCATCCCTGCTCCTGCTCCCCCCCCCCCCCCCCCCCCCCCCCCCCCCCCGCCGAGAAACAGCTGCCTGAGGCCCAGTGCCGCAGGCTTGCAGGCCACAGAGGTCTGTGGGGAGAGCATGCAGGGCCCAGGCCCTTCCCCTCCCCTGACCCCTACAAACACCAGCCACATGTTCCCTGCCCGTTGTGTGGGCTAAGAGATAAGAACCTGTAACACGTGCACACACATGCGTGCAATTACACACACACAATCATGCACATGTGTACCCCATTCTCTCCCTCCCAGTCTGCTCCTAAATCATACCCACCCACCTGTCTGCCACCAGGGCCTGGGCAAGGCCACCCCTCCCAGCCCCATGGCTTCTACAATCCCTGCAAAAGAAGCAGGTGAAGCCGGGTTGGTCTGAGGGCATAGGGTGGGGGGTGGGGGTGACACCAAACCTGCCCCCTCTGCAGGGGTCACAGGGTAGACTTTTGGGGCACAGCTTCAGCCTAGCAGTGGCAGCTGTGTCCCCAGCCAGCCGTGGCTGCCTGGGGTATTGAGAGGTGACTAAGCCCCTGCAGGGACAGGAGGAGCCAGAGAAAGCCCAGGGCTCTCAGGCCCATCTGTCCTTTAAGGGAGGAGCAGCTGTCCTTGAGGCAGCACCCCGCCATGTGGCTGTCTGAAGGCCACTAGAGGCCGCCCAAAGCCTAGGCCCCTGCCTACCCAGAGCCCTGGTCCCAAGACACAATGACTCACAGATGCTAAATATAGCCCTGCTGTGGGAGCTGTCAGCAGGAAGCCAGAGGCCTCCAGGGCCCCAGAAGCCTCCTCTGTCTGCCACTGCTCACACACACACATGTGCACACACGGGCTCACAGGGGCCACAGGCCCCAAGGACAAGAGGGCCCAGTGGGTAGACGGCCCCTTGGGGGACATGGACCCCGATGGTGCAGAGTAAACAGGAGGTGGGGACGCTGGCAGGAAAGGAGGGGCGGGGGTCGGGGCCTGTCCTCCGGGGGCTGGGGAGGCCTCGCATTTCACCCCAGGAGCAGCCTCGGGGCCCCCCCCCCCCCCCCCCCAGCTCCAGCACTTACAGATCAAAGACCAGGTAGTGGAAGCCTTCTTCCGAGATGCTGTCGTGGAGTCGCACTGCAGACAGAAGAGGCCGTGAGGGGCTCGCCCAGCCTGGGGCCCGACCTTGCTGCTGAGCTCCCCTCCACACCTGCTCAGGCTCACCTCGCACGCAGAGGGAGCCCACCTGTCCTGACAAGGGCCTGGGCTCCCCATGGCCTGGGGCTGGGGCCCCCGGGGGGGGGGAGCTGCAGGGCAGAGCCTGAGGGGCTTCATGGGGCCTCTAGGTGTCTGCTGCCGCCTTTCCTCTGCCAGAGGGAGATCCAGGTCCCTCTCAGCAACCCCCTCCCGGGGCACATAACAGTAGCAGGAGGGGTGGGGCTCCTTGGACCAGGCCCTGGAAAGGAGCCATTCATATGGAAGGCGCTCAGTGGGGCCACATCATGTGGCTCTTTGGACAAGCTGGGGAGCCTAGGGAGGCATCACGGGCAAAAGCTCAGGGCCTGGGTTTGGGCTTCCCCTCCTGCCTGGTCCACTCTGTGTGTCCCTGAGCCTGGGGCATGTCGGCCACAGGGCTCCCCTCCTGGCCTGGTCCACTTTGTGCGCCCCTGAGCCTGGGGCGTGCCAGCCACACAGCCCACTAGTGTTTGATGAGTGAGCTAGTGAATGGCAACTCAGTGCACACGCCAACCACATGGCCTCCTCTCTGTCCAGTTGGAGACACACCCACACTGAACAGCACACATTTCTAGGAATGGTTCATTGTGGGCACGGCCCCTCACATGCCAGCTCCTGCCCTCTGTGCTCTGGGAGCCTCCCTCGTGCAGACGCCTCTCTCTGTACCCGCGCCAGCCACCTGAGGGATGCTGCACAGAGAGGTTCAGCCACCGGCTGGGAGATACACAGCTCCCCAGAGGCCCAGTGGTATGGGGGTCAGGGATGTGGACTCCCACAAGCTGCTCTCCTCTCCTGGCAAGTCAGGCCACTGGCGCTCAGAGTGGGGTGCAGCACCTTCTCTCAGGCCACGGCCCCTCCCTCGCACCCCTGGCGTTGTCCTAGTTCCTGACTGCCTGCAGACCTCCTCCCTCCTCAGCTCCAATCCCCCCAGGGAGTCTCCAGGAAGCCCAAGCCGGCATCTGTGCTGACAGGGGCCAGAGGTCGGCACCAAGGGTGGGCTCCCCACAAGCAGCAGGGGAGTCTGGGCCCTGAGGAGGGGGCCACGCACTGGCTCGGTGCGGGGTTGGGGGGTGGCGGCTGGCTCCCCTTTCTCTGTGTCTGCTCAAGGTACAGCACCCAGCCCTCTCCCCTCTGCCCTCACTGTGGTCCTCCAGGGCCCACGGCCTCCCCCGCTGTCTGGGCTCAGTCACCCCTCCCAGGGACGTCCGGGAGGCCTCGGCCCACACAGCAGCCCAGGATCCACTCCAGCAGGCTGCCCCGCTGGTCCCCAGCACACAGCAGAGCCTGCTCACTGCACCCTCCTCCCCGGAAAAAGGTGGGGTGAACAAGAGCTCACTGCCTCCTGGCTTCGCCTCAGCAAGGGGACTTCTGAGCAGTCTCCTCAGCCCTCCACCACCCCCCTTAAGCTCCAAGTGAGAGAGGACTGAGGGTCCCTGAAGGCAGCACCCACTGAGGGACATTCCTGGGGGCCTTCCGGTCCTTCCCTGGGTGGGGGCCCAGGGGTCCATAAAGCTGGGTGCTGCTCCCCAGTGCCACTGAGAGGGGGGTCCCGCCTCCTTGCCCAGGAGACATAGGGGGTCCATGTGGAGTGCAGGCTGTGTGCACGTGGACACTCATTTTTTTCTAAAATTTTTAATGTGCAAAAATATTTTAATGGTTCAGAAAAAAACCTAGCCAGCTTATCAGACTGATTTGTGACAGAGCTAAGTAAAGAAGGGGACCATCTGAGCCCACTTAAAGACAGCAGGTGAACACCACTGTGAGTACGGTGCATGGTGGCAAGAAAGTCCTGACTGCATCTAGGAGCTGTGCTTGACACAGAGGGCCTGGGGGGCACACCCGGATGCTCCCCTCCCCGGGGCCCGGCTCCTCCAGGCCAGGGGGCTATCAGGAGGTCCCTCCACCCTCCCAGGTAGGCTCTGGACCCTCTCTCTGGACTCCCGTGCTTCTGAAACAGGAAGGCCCAGCCCGGGTGTGTGACATCACCAGCTGCAGGCCCCAGGATCCGGACACTGGAAACCTGTCTCCTGCCCCCTGTCCAGGCAGGGAGCCACCCAGCACACTGTCCTCCACGGCCCCCACCTGCCCAGATCAGGGGTAAATCACCCAGCAAAGGCGCTCAGTTCTAACCCAGGAACCAGGCCCGAGGAGAGGTGGTCAATGTGCAGAGGGGAGGCTGGGGGGAGATTACCTCCCCCCAGCCTCCCCTCTGCTTCCCTGCAGCCTCCAACTCCACAAAGAAAGGCCTCAACACTGCACCTGCTCCCCACCTGACTCATCCCAGGTCCTGCTGGGCACTCCCCACTTTGCAGATGGGGAAACTGAGGCTTCTTCCCTCTTCTTTTCTCCTATCCTCCCCTCATCCTGGACACAATTGCTCCCTAAGGAAGTTGGCACAGGAAGGGGAGCCCCTCTCAGAGCCCCTGACCTGTACCTGGCTTCCTCTCCCAGGGGTCTGGGGGCACTTCTGTCTAGGGTGGAGCTGGGCAGACTCAGGCCAGGGAGCAAGGGGCTCCCTTCACCTCCCCCGGAGGAATCTCTCCCACTACTCCTCAGAGAACCCCTCCTGAGTCTATAGAGCATGTTCCCCCTGGACCCCAGTCTCAGCCGTGCATCCACCTCTTCTGAAATGTTCTGTCTGCACCCCAGTGTCAGCCCACCGTCTGCCTATTCTGGAATGTTCCAGCTGAACCTTAGCTCTGACTCCCCTGTGTTCTGGAATGTTCCCTCTGCACCCTAGTCTCAGCCCTGACTCCCTATGTTCTGGAATTTTCCAACTAAACCTGTCTCAGCCTTAACTCCCCGTGTTCTGGAATGTTCCCTCTGCACCCAGTCTCAGCCCTGTGTCTGCCTGTTCTAGAATGTTCCAGCTAACCTGTCTCAGCCTTAAATCCCATGTTCTGGAATGTTCCCTTTACATCCCGGGCTCAGCCTGGCCCCCTCCATGTTCTGGAATGTTCCCTCTGCACTCCAGTCTCAGCCTGGCCTCCCCATCTTCTGGAATGTGCTAGCTTAACCTATCCTGTCTCAGGCTGGCCTCCCCCATGTTCTGGAATGTTCCCTTTGCACCCTGGGCTCAGCTCTGACTCCCATGTTCTAGAATGTTCCCTCTGCACAGTTCTGCCCTGTGTTTTGGAATAAAGCTGCTACAAGGACTTGAAGGACTGATGAGAACCGACCAGGAACTACATGGGGCATCCAGGCAGGGCAGGAAGACGTGAAGAAGTGTCTCAAAGTACCACAGAACACCTGGGTCCTCCTCGCTTAAGAGGGGATTCCTGAAAAGTGCTCAGAATGGTGGCCTGCCCTCAGCTGGTGCTCACAGGATGCAGGGGAGAGGCTGCCAAGGAAGGAGTTGGCAGCGTGCTGCTATCTGCCAGGAGCACGAGGAGAGAGGGGAGAAGTGCCTGGCGTCTGGCCCAGATGCACAGAGGACAACAGCTGGGGCAGTGGGAGGTCAGGCTGAAGCCCACCATTCACCCAAACACCCCCTACCCCCTGCCAGTGAAGACTGGGCCGAGGTCCCTGTGGACGCCTGTGTCAGAGCCACTTGGTGAGCTGGTGAAGGTCACAATTCCCAGGCCCACCCCAGGCCCGAGTCAGGCTTCCTGGTGACAGATCTGGGTCCAACGCACTCACCCTGAGAATCTGGAAGTAAAACACGCTGGCCCAGGCCCACTGGCACAGGGGCTACCCAGGAAGTGGGGGATCTGCCTCCCTACCCCTCCCACTGGTCCAGGACAGCTACAGGCAGGGCTGGGCCCCCAGGCCCAGCTCTAAGGCCTGGCCGAGGCTTCCTGTAGCCCCTTGGGCCTCCGGGAGGCTAAGGGTCCTGGTCTGGGGGTGGCTCCTGCACTGGCTGCCCCCACCGCCTGCTGTTCATACACAGTCCTGGGTCCTGTCCTGGAATGACTAAAGCAGAGTCCTGGCAGGAGGGTCCCAGGACTTCACCTTGATGAGCTCTGGGGTGTCCCTGTGGCAGCACACCCAGAGTCCCCTCCGTGCCTCCTGGCTGCTTCTCAGAGTGGGCTCCAAGGCCCTAAAGGGCCATACTCAGGGAGGGACAGGCAGGTACACACAAACCCCTGCTCCACAGGGCAGCAAGCAGGGGCCACATGGGTGCCACGTGGGTAAGGGGTGGGCACATGGCTGAATGGAGGTCAAGGGGCCCGCTTACTCCAGGGTCTGCAGCCCCTACAACTGTACCACTTACGGGGACATGATCTGGGCTTTTAGGGCAAAGGGCTCCCCCAAGGCTCCCGGGGCTCTGTGCCCCTGCCGAGACCACCGCCCCAGGCCACAGCGCCAGGGATCGCAGGGGTCAGCAGCGGTTCTCCAGAAAGAGACCTGGGACCTCAGCCAGGACGACGCCTGCTGGGGTCTCTGAGGATGTTCTCGCCAGAGTCACACACAATTTGGGGTTACAGAGCGAGGGGAGGGGGCCCATCCAGGTGGAGTTCCCACAGGAGGCTGCCCCAAACCCCCAGAGTCTGATGTTTCCAGGGGCCACAGGGAGGGGCACATCTATGGAGAAGGAAAAGCGGACCTTCTGGTAACTCTCTGCAAGTCCGGCCATCGGGGGAGAAAGCCTGCTGACAGGGGGAGTAGAGAGGGGGGCCCCAACCCCTTGGGGGGCTGCTCACCGATGTTGGAGTGCTTCAGAAGGCGGCAGATTCGAGCTTCTCTCTCCAGTTTCTGGTGATCTGGGGACAGAAAGTGACATGGTATAACCTTGTGCCCCAGCAGCCTGTGACCCCCTATGCCTGGCACCACGGAGACGGCCAGCTGCCAGACACACTCACTGCCTTGGAGAAATGGCTGCTGCCTTCCCAGTGCGTGTCTGCCAACCGCCACAGAGGGGTCGCATCAGGTCGTGCTCCTGTCCCTGCAGGGGCCACCCCAAGGCCGGCTGGGGCAGGAAGAGGCTGCCAGGTGTTTACAGCTCTAGGCTACGAGGCCCGCGGAAGCGGGAACCCGAGGTGGTTCAGGAAGAGAAAGTGTGTTGGAACTGAGGGCACCGATTTCATCCTTCACTTATTTGTCCGAATTCCAAAGTCTACAGGGCCTCCCGCTGAAGCCCAGTGTGCCCTTCACCAGCAGCCGTGTGGCCGGGGTCAGTGTGGGCCTCAGCAGGACCCCACGGGGGACATCTGGGGTGAGGCTACATAGATCTACAAAGCACAGGCCTGGACTGTGATGGGCGGCTGAGTCCAGGCTCCAGGGGAGCTCGCCATGGGCAAGAAGCAGTCAGAACGAGCTGCTGGGAGCCCTCCCTGCTCCCCACCTGCTCGTGGCCAGGGCTTCAACTCCAGAGGCTGCCCCTCTAAGGACTGAGCAATTCATCAGAGATGTTCTACTTCAGGGAGCCTGGGGCTTCAGTCCGTGGAGCATCCAACTCTTGATTTCGGCTCAGGTCACGATTCCAGGGTTGTGGGATCAAACCTTGAATTGGGCTCTGCGCTGAGCATGGAGCCTGCTTAAGATTCTCTCCGTCTTTTTTTCTCTCTCTACCCCTCTCCCACGACTACGTATGCTTTTGTCTCTTTTTATTTTATAAAAAGAAAATTAAAAATAAAATTATAAAGGGACACCTGGGCGGCTCAGTCAGTTAAGCACCCGACTTCGTCTCAGCTCAGGATCTCACGCTTTGTGGGTTCAAGCCCTGCGTTAGGCTCTGTGCTGACAGCTCCGAGCCTGGAGCCTGTTTCGGATTCTGTATCTCCCTCTCTCTCTGCGTTTCACCCCCCACCCCTGAGCTCATTCCTTCTCTCTCTCTAAAATAAATGTTAAAAAAATAAAAATTAAATAAAATTATAAAGAAATGTTCCATTTTACACAGATGTCACCAAGAGAATTTTAAAAGTTAATGGAGGTTTCAATAGCAAAGTACTTGAAGTACCCACAATTTCATCATCTAGAGAATGCAGAATTAACGTGGCTGCAATCTCACAACACAGCACACATCAACGTGCACACACCACCCTAACATCCCCACATAAGGCTGAGTGACAAAAGCCACTTAGAAAAGAAGCCCTAAAATGCACTTTTGTTCACCGAGGTCAACACACACAGGTCACCAGATACACACGTGTGGCCTAAACTTCAAGAACGGCAGGGGGTTTCCAAGTTATCAGCGTGGGACGCAACGGGGGAGGGGGTCCTGGGGTCCTGATGCCCCGCCGCAGCCCTGCGCACGCTGAGCCCCCCAGAGCAAGAGTCTGGGGAGCACATTACCAGACCACCACCCGGCTCACAGGGACGGGGGGCAGCACCGCCTGTGGGGCACTGTTAACATGCTGAGTACACAGGGTCCTCGGAGGTAGGAAGGCCCCTGTGCAGGCTGCCTCGCCCAGTCCCTGCTGGGCCCTGGGCCGGGAGACGGTAGGGGGCCGGGGGCGGGGGGGAGGCAGACACAGACACACTCAGTGTCTTTCCTGAGCAAGGGGGTGGATGTTACGTCCACAGACAGGAATCTCTGGGAACACCTCAGGTCCAGCTCGGCCTCCCCCCTCCCAGCACCCGAGCCTCTGGAAATGCTAGCACCCCCTGCCCTGCCCACCCAGCACCCACCTGCCTGGCAGGACACCCAGGAGGGCTCTGGCAGAACCAAGGAGAGGTGCTGGGCTGAGGGACAGACCCTGCCCCCACCCCTCCCTCATGTCCACACCCAGCGAGCCCTGGAGGAAGCTGAGCACCTGCACACAGACAGCAGACCCTGGAAGCAGTCCAGGCATCACCATCACCAGCAGTGGGGGGTGGAGGGGGATGAATTGAACACGCCTGTAATGGAACGCACACAGTGATGACTCCACTCCATCTGTGTGCAGCTCAAAGATGGGCAGCACCAAACAGCACTCGGTCCAGGGCTCCCTGGACCTGAGGCCCACCTCTGGAGGACAGCAGAAGGCGGGTGGGGAAGGGGCTGTGGCCACACAGCAGAGGGCTGTAGGGAGCTGGCTTCCTGCAGGCCAGAGGGAGGGCTGATGGGGGCAGGTGTGTGTGTGTGTGTGTGTGTGTGTCATGCTTTGTGCTGTCATTCAGAGCGTTTTCTTTTTCTTTTTTCTAAGCTTATTTATTTTGAGAGAGAGCACGAGTGAGGGAGGGGCAGAGAGTGAGGGAAAGAGCGAGAACTCCAAGCAGGTTCCATGCTGTCAGCACAGAGCCTGACACGGGACTTGAACTCATGAACATGAGATCATGACCTGAGCCCAAACCAAGAGTTGGACACTTAACCAACTGTGCCCCCCAAACGCCCCTGTAGGATTTTTTTTTAAGTTACTATCCGAACATTTTTCAAACTCAGAGAAAAGATGCAAACAGTGAAGTCCTCAGAAAACGCACATTTGTATAATCGGTCCTCCCATGTGCATGCACTTACTTTTTCTGAGGGTCTGACAGAAGCCACACTTGGCATCCTTTTACCAGGGAACATCGTGGTGCATGGTGTGCGTGTAAGAGCAAGGACACCATACTGATAATCTCCGTGCACAGCCCCGTGCACAGCCCCGTGCACCAGGTTGAACGTGGCTGCAGACCTCGAATCTAACCTACAGTCCACATTCCGGTTTTGCCAACCGTCCTGGTAACACTAGAGCTGACCTTACCACACACCCCACTGTGTGCGGATGCCAGCTCAGAAGCTCATCCCCATGTCCTTGGGTCACGGAGAGCTCAGGAAGGTAGGGTGGTAGGAGCTGGGGCAGTTTCCTCTGGGGAAAAAATGCCTGATTTGGGTCATTTTATGTCATTTTTATGACATAAAAATCAAGAGGAAAATGCATGTGGGAACCCACCTTCGGGAAGCAGGTAACTCAGAAGGCTGCATTTCATTACTGAAAGCTGCTCTGGAGGGCACAGCTTCCGGGCGCGTCGGGGCAGATAAATCATCTGTGTGGCCAGGAGAGGAAGCCTGGCTGCCCAGCCCACATGGCGGTGTCCTTCCCATGGCCACTCAGGTCCCCAACCCTCCAGGCCGGCAGCACTGGGCTGGAAGAGGCCTGACGCGGCGTCCGTCACCACACACGCTGCAAGAGAGCCCGTGTGTGCACGCCACATCCAGTCAGTAACAGCACTGCCCCCAGAAAGCAGAATTATGGGCTTATTAAACAGTAATGTACTTTATTCTTCATATTCTCCCCAATGTCGACAACAATCTTGTTACTTTTATGATTAGACAAAATATTGTTTTTTAAAAAGGATCTGATCGTGTCTCCCATGAGCACAAAGCCACTGATGAAATGAGGGCACGTCGTGAAAACCAGCCATGGGGACACCTGTCCTGAAATGAAGTCTAAGCCGCTATCACCTGACCTCAGGACATCCAGGACAGGTGCGTGGCCGTGGGAGGAAGGAGCCAACCCCCTAACCCTGCCCAATGGCCTTTGATTTCTTCCCACGATGTTGGGAAAGTCATTTCTTAATTTCCAAACAAACATCATAAACCCCATCATGGACACGGGTGAGTCAAATTTAAGCCAGTTGGGCCCACTGGAAGCACATCCTGGTCCTAAATCATCAGCGGGACCTGGGAAGAACACCTGCACCTGCTGAGGCAGGATGGGCCAGCGACCCAGAACCAGCCCTGGGACCCTCAGGGCCCGTGCATCTGCTCATCCCTGCTGCCTGCCTCCTCCTCCTCCCCGGGGCTCCAGTCGCAGGGGCCACCTGGGCTTCGGACACACCAGTGACCACTGAGCAGGCCCCGGGGCCAGCACCTTCCCAACCATGCTCACCACAGGACGTCCTGGCCCAGCGGGCAGCAAGCTACTCCAGGAGGGGCTCACCAGGCACCAGCCAGGGCTGCGGGGGCTGCGGGGGTTGAGGGGTCCTAGGACCAGGCCTGCCTGGAGACCTGGCACGAGGCTCAACAGGGCACCCCCCAAAGGGCTGTGGCCAGCTGTCCTGAGTGTGCAGCGCTCCGGAGTTGGCCTGAGGCCCAGGCACCTGCTGACTGGGGTCCCATGGCCGTGGCCACAGCGGTTAGCGTTTTGTTCTGGAACGACAGCACACATCACAGAACAGACACAGCACCCACCCGTGCAGCTTGTGAAACTGAGGACAAGAAAACCCAGGAACCGGCCCCACTGACACCCCGCATCCGGCCCCCTCTCCCCAGTCTTCCGTGTCAGACGTGCCCCACACGTGCACCAGCTCCAGGAACTGCGCTTTGAGGTCATTTTCCAGGGGAGGGTCTGAGGGTGACTTCTAAACAGGATCGGGACACAAGTGGGGTGGGGGGCCAGGGAGTGAGGGCACAGGCCAAGTTCCCCCAACTTCCGGGAGCCTCACCCCACAGAGGGGAGGCTCCTCTGCCCTTTTCCCACCTGAGGACCCGAGGCCAGCACTGACAGCGTCCTGGGAACCCAGGAGACAGGGAGCAGGTGGAGCATGGCTGTGAGCTCCAGGGACAGGGGAGGCCCTGATGCTGTGTGCGGGAGACTCAAGGGGGACCCCGTGCCAGAGTGAGGTTCTGGAGGAGTGTGCATTCACGGGGCAAGATGCAGTTCTCACAGCCTCTGACGTGGAACCCTGCAGGGGACTCCTGAGCTCAGTGTCTCATCTCGTAAATGCTCGCAGGCCCTACGCGGAGACAAGCCCAACGGCGTGCATGCAGGTCCTGGAGCCAAAGGCGCCGTCCCATCATCCCATCGAGTCCATTCGCTCCCGTGAGGAGGGTGCTGGGCCATGCAGGCAGAGGAGAAACGCCCCCGGGGTGAAGCACAGCATTCCTTTGCGTCCACGGAGAGCGTGTCACACAGTGAAGCCAAACCACTTCTCAGCAACACCAGCTACACTGACGGGGCAGTCTCCCCTTCCACCCTCCTGTCGATGCCAGCCCCCCTGGGTGTTTCCACTGCACCGTGTGCCAGGTTCGCCCTGCCCCCAAGGTGCCCCCAAGAAGGGGGCCCCTGCACACCCCCCCGAGGGGACAGCAGATCCTAGACCCCAGAGGCCCCCAGGAGAGGAGAAGAGGCAGTCACTAGGCCCTGCCTGGCACCCACCGCCACAAGAGAGATGGACAGGGGCCCCCAGGGGGAGGAAGAGATAGGTGCCTGCCACATACAGCCACACGAGGGCGCTGTCTGTGCCACATACACCATTACACAACAAAGCCAAGGAATGGCAGTGGGGGACTGAAGCCAGCCCCCCACCCCCCACATGGTCCTGGCCATAGCACACACCAAGTACCTCAGGTGGGGACTCCCCAAAACAGGGTCTCCCAGGAGGGATCCCCCCATGTGGGGTCTTTTCCCCCAGGCAGGGTTCCCCCAGGTGGGGGCACCCCAAGTCAGGAGGTTGAGGGTGGTGGGAGGGTGCACCCACAAGTGTGAGAGGACATTCATGGGCCTTGCAGTGGGAGCAGCAGTCAGGGTCCAGGGAAAGAGGTGCACAAAGGTAGTCAGGGTCCCTAAGGCCAGGACTCGACCCCAGGCTAGGGGCTCCTCACGGCTCCCTCAGGGACGCAGCCCTCCCAGCCCTGACACCATCAGCCGCCATCCCCTGGTCCCCACCTGCTCCCTGTCTGTGGGTGACTCAGAGCCGAGATGGGGGCACCAGGAGAAGTGGGACAGGAGGGATGTGGGTGGGCGCCTGGTCCCACGTCAGCTGCCAGGAGCAGTGGCAGAAGGACACCCGTGAGGTGGTGGTGTGGGTGGAGGAGGGATGAAGGCGGGGAAAAGCCCCCCTAGAAGAGGAGCCATCAGCCATGTCCCCTCCCAGGCTTGGTGGGGGACAGGTGAGGCCACCTCTCGGGAAGTAGGGGTAACTGCCAGTCGTGCTGGGTGGAACACGAAATACCACATGGGAAGTCCACACGGCCCAGCAGGCAGTGGAGGCTTGGAGGGTGGCTGCTGGGCCCCCCAAGGACCCCTGGGACAGGACAGGCACTGTCCTGGGAGGCCATGCCAGCACAGGGGCTCCATGGGCCTCCTCAGCTCCCCTCCTTCCAGCCTGGAGGACGTCCTGGGGACGCAGGGACAGCAGGGCTAGGAGGCTGGCACATGTCTGGCCGAGGTCACAGGTCACGTCGGCTGCCATCAGGATCCTCCACCCAATCTACTAGCTCCTGGACAGAGCCTGTGGGGATCTGCGTCAGGTCAGGCCCCTGCCCTAGGGTCACCATGCACGTCTGCATGGACACAGGAGGGTCCACCAAGGCCCTAGGAGAGGACAGCCAGCCCTTGGGCTGTGGGGTGTGGGAGTATGTGTGTGGCCTGGCCCCAGAGGGAGACATGGAACAGTGCTGGGGGGGCACATGGGGTGGGCAGTCACAGGGCTGCCTCGCTGTCAGCTCGGGGCTACGCACCAGGCAGAAACAGAGCCCCAGGGATGCCAGGTGCTGACCACCTCAGGGGGTGGCTCCCTTGGGGGGAGCCATAGCCTTCAGTCAGGGGTGGGGGGAGCTGGCTCCCTGGTCCACACCCTGCATCCAGCCTGGGGTCCACAGGGCCTGGAGCTACTCAGGCTCCTGCTCCCTCCAGGCCAAATCGGCAGTGACCCCAGACCAGCACCATCGAGCTACGGGGTGCCTGTGTCCCAGCCTCTGGTGGCCAACGGGACGCTGGACATGAGGCCCTGAACCAAGCCAGACCTCACTCTGAGTCCGTTTCCCGTGTGTGAAAAGGGGGGGGAGGTTCCAGGAGGGGCCCCGAAAGAATGGAGACCGCAGCCCGCAGCCCCCACCTCCGCCCCTCCCCCAGCCTGTTCTGCAGAGCTGGGCACCTGGGCTGTTCGTCCCACTTCCCTCCTCCAGCCCCATCAAGGGAGAAACCCTGGCAGGTGTCCCCAGATCCTTGGTCCCTGGTTTCTGTTCTTGGGAAGCAGAAAGGACCTGTGCCCCAGGGGACAGGCTGCACTAGGCCCTGGGACGTCTTTGAGAGGCTCCGACCCTTCACTCCCAGCCATCTCCATGCCTGCACTATCAGACTGCAACAGGGAGCTTTCTAGAACCTTAGGAGGCTCATGGATATCCACATCACTCTGCACACAGGCCAAATATCAACCCTGGAACTCTGGTGTTCCAAGTTCTCAAAGCCCCAAGAGATGCAGCCGTGGAAGCCAAGCCAACAACCCGGTAGCTCTGGGCCTCTGTCCTGGGCATTCACACCTCCAGGGTCCCTGGGAGGGCCGGGTGGCTTGGGGAAGAGCGTGTCACAGAAGATGGGCAAGTTCTGAGCACCTGCTGACACTGGTATCCCTAACCATCGGCTTCCCGGAGAGCACTGGTTTCAGGAAGGATGCAAAGTCTGGGTCTGGCCTGCTGACGGGACTCACGGGGCTGGGAAATGTGGACAAATCAGCCGAACCCAGAGGCGGGGCAGGGTCCACCTCGGGGCAGCGTTTGCTGTTTGCTTCGCACAGGCCCCTCAGGCTGCCAGGGGCTCCCCACAAAGTAGGGCTATTCCAGTTGCCCCAACTTTCAGGTGGGGCACAGGGCACAGTGAGGGTGGGGGTGCGGCTGGAGGGCACGGGGGGTGTGGGGAGGGCTGGCACCAGAGCCCGAGTGCGGGCAGCAGTGGGGGAAGGCCCCAGCCGCCCTGTGGTGTTTCCTGCAGTCGTGCTGCCGCCGTGGCCGCGTGCCGGAGGAGTGACAGAGATGAAGAGAGCTCCCGTCACAGGCTTCGCATGTTTTGTTCTAAAACGGCAACTGGGCAACCAGCAATTAGAGCGCCGACATCAGGCAGCTGCCCCACCCCGCAAGGGCGTCCGTGCCACCCTGCAGCTGCCTCTGGGACAAAGACAAGCCACTGGGCTCCACCCACACAGCAGCACTAAGGCCTCTGAGCTGTTCGCAGGCCACATAGGGCCATGTGGCAGCTGGGTCCCCAGAGCCTGCCTCCCTGCCTCCAGTTGGCCCCCCCGCTGCACTGAGGCCTTCCTCACTCCTTCCTCGGGCTCAGGGCCACCACCCCACATGAGCCACAGGCCCTGCAATGCAGCAAGGACTGAGACTGGGACCCCAACACCCATGCAACGTAGCTGTGGGCTTCCTGCCCCCTCTGCTCCCATGTGAAGTCCCCCCACCCCACAGCCACTGCCCCAGGCAGGCCGGGCACGGTGCCCTCCCACCCCCCTGCCAGAGAAAAATCATTCACAGAAGCTGATCATGTCCCACGACGGACATCAGGGACACCCCACTCTCCTGTCACCGCAAAGCCTGCCTCCCACAGCCCAGGCTGCCCACGCTATTCCCAAGTGTGTCCCATGTACCCGCGTGACGTGCAGTGCCCTCCCTGGGCGCTGAGCCACTTCTGGCCATCCAGGGTCAGTGTCCTGTGTTTGCTCATGTCCATGACCCTCAGGTAGGGCCCCATGCTCACCAGTGGTGACTTTCCTCTGAAATCCTCAGTTTCTTCGACCATGAAATGGGACCCTGTCACCTTCCAGAGCAAGGGGGTGTGGTGACACAGGAGCCCCCCAGTGGCCACCTCCTTTCCTACTTCCTTCCACAACCTGGGTGCTGCAAGTGCTACTGGGTAGGGTCTCATCACAGCCCAGCCCCAGGACAGCTGCCGTGATGCTTCCTGGGCACCACTGCAAGGACATGCTCTCGGCAATGGGCAGAGACCGAGTGCCTTCTGCACGGGCACGGCCCCAAACAGTGCACCGCTTACCCGTCCTCATTCTGCTCAAAGACAAGCCCGGACTCCGCAAGGCCTCCGGGACCCACTGAGCCAGAAGGTTGGGGCCAGAGGCTGCAGCTGTGCCGGCCAGAAACGCTCCTCTGACCCTGCACCCACCTCCAGGGGGCCCTTGGTGCATATGGAGCGGGCAGTGGTGGTGAGGACCCCTTCAGATCTGGGGAGTGGCAGGCAGGCCAACGGGCCCTCCTGGTAACCCCGGCCCTCACCTTCTCCCAAGCCTCCACAACTCAAAGGGGTGACCCCTGCGGCTGCCTGACCCCACTCAGGCCTCAGGTCAGCAGCTCCCCAAGCCCCTGGGATGGACTCGGCTTCCACAGAGGTGGCCACACCCCAGAATCACCAAACCCCAGAAGCAGGAGGCCCAGGCTCTCCACCTCATCATCCGCGAGGCCACCAAGAATGGGGAGGGAGTGTCCACCAGGACCCCCATGGGCACAGCCTGGCCTCTGCGCCTTTTCCTTTTCTGCTCTTGCCCTGGGCCCTCCTCCCCCACCCTGCCCCCATTTCCAGAAACTCTGATTTGGTCTATTCAGTAGATTAATCACAAAAACAGCTCTGTTTAGCATTGTCTAAGGAACCACGGAATGTCCAGTTAAATTTGAATCTCAGATAACTAACTAATTTGAATTGTCAGATAACCAACAAGAATTTTTTAGCATATGTATGGCCCAAATTCAGATAAACAATGAATACTTTTCTAGTGGAGGTGCCATTCAGTTTGGGCCAAGTTTCTATTCAGGTTTTTTTTCATGGTCTATTTGGAATTCAAATTTAACTGCTAAATGTGGCAACCCTGCCTGTCCCCCTCCTCCTCTGACTCAGGAATGAGGGTCCCCAGCCCCAACTCCTCTTGTTACCCCCCCTCACTTGCACAGGGGGCCCCCAATTCCTCATTAGCCCAAGGCCCTGCAACAGAAACTCGAGAGACCGGGGCTGTGGAAGGGGAGGGCCCAGAGGGAGAAACCCCCTTCCCACCCATCCTCCAAGTCCCTGGGGTGACCCCTCCCACTGTGCAGGGTGCCCGGGGAACCCCCACGTGAGGGCAGAGTGAACTAAATGTTGGTCTGGGGTCTGGGACATACGTACTCTAAAAAAATCATTGTTTATCTGAAATTGGGACCCGCTTAGACTGTGAGGCTGTTGCTCAGCCCCTGGCCTGGGAGGAGCCTGGGGACAGGGCTGAGTGGAGTGGAGGGGCTGCCTGAGGGGGTGCTGGGTCCAGGAGCCTGAGTGGAGGGAGAAGGCAAGGAAGAGGTTCCCGGGGCTGGGAAGGGGAAGGGAGAGGAAGGGGGAGCAGAAGAGAGGGGAGGGGTAGAGCCTGGCAGAGAGTGGTCTGAAGGAGGAGATGAGAGGGGTCTGGACTAGAGGAGGGGAACGGTGGGGAGGGGGGGGGGAGGAGGGTCGTGGCTGGGAGGGCAGGAAGGAAAGGGAGGGAGGGGCCCTGGCTGCGCATGCTCAAAGGCCTCTGCAATGCGGCGGCATCCTGTCCTGCGTTAACCCAGTTCCACAGAGTCCAGTTGTCTTGCAGCCTGTGGGTCAGGGGGCCTGCCGGAAAGGCTGCCGCAGGAAAAGGGAAAGCCCCATTCCCGCCCTCCCTGCCCCCCTTGCCGGGCCCCCTTCCCACACCCCTTGACTCCCCCCCCCCCCACCTCAGCTCCTTTCCCAGTGTGGGCCAGGTGGTCAGGTTTCCTGGGGAGAGACGGGGCGGGCTAAGCTCCTTTCCCATCACACCTTCCAGTGGGGGTGCCCCCAAAGCACAGGGGCCACAGGGCCCTAAGGAGAGGGTGGCCCCAGGGGACCCAGGCAGGGAGCTGGGGGTGAGCTGGGCATCAGCTTGGGGGTGAGAGGAGGCCCAGAGGTGAGCCCTGATCTCACCTGTTACTTCAGTCCCCTCATCTGTGAGGTCAGCCCCCCACCTAGAAGGTGAATCCTACCTGTGAGGCCGGTTCCCACCTGTGAGGTCAACCATCATCCCTCCTGGCTGGATGAAATCTGAAGCTGCTGGTGCCTCAGGGTGCCCCAGGCTCTGCTCGTCAAAGCTGTGTGTTACTGAGAAACAGGTGCCCACCCTGGACCTCAGAGGATGTGGAAGGGCACTGAGAAGCCGCGTGAAGATTCAGTACTGCTGATCGTCAAGGAGTAACAGCTGCTGGCCCCAGTCCTTGCATGGTCTTTCCTCCCTTGTGGTGAGTCTCTGCCCCCGGGGTCGCTCAGGGCTCAGGCCCACAGTTTGCCCTTCAAAGACAACAAAACTGCCCCAAAGAGTGGCCATGTGGTGCTGCCCGGGAACCGGGGCAGGGCCCACAACAAGACAGGCTTTTGAGACTTGTGTGCCCCATGGATCTTGCCCTAGACAATTCACTTCCCTCTACCTCCTTTTGTTAGTGGGTCTTTAATAATCAGCTCAGCGTGTTCAGACCCTCCTTAATCACATACAAAACAGGTCTTTGCCCCTAGCTGGGTGCCATGTGCGGGTGACCTGGTGGCTCCTGGTAGAGTCAGTTCCTGGGCCAGGGTGGGTTCTGTGTGTCCAGTGCCAGCTCACTCCTCCTGAACCCTCCACCCTGTGTGTGGCCGGCCACTTCCCTACCCTCAGGAACCTCGAAGGACGGTGGCTGCTCCCAGCGGAGATGTAGCCCCTCCACACTGCTCTGGACTCGAGCAACAGCGGAAATGAAGGTGGGGGCAAGGTCTCTGGGTCCAGTCCTCCACCCCCCCCTGCACCCTCCTCCCTGCCATGGGCCCCCCTCCGTCCCCTACTCCCAGAAGGACAACAGCTGGGCACACATCTCTGACGTGGTCTTCCTGGTGATGGAGCCGGCCACCTGGCAGGGTGGGAGCCCTGGCTCAGGACACTCTCTCTGACCCTGAAGGGACAACCACAGGGTGACAGCCAGGCCTTGCCCCGCCCCCCCTTGGGCTTTGCCACAGAAACACAGTGCAACTTGGACATCCCAAAGGCTTAGGTGTCTGTATGTCCAGGATGACCAGGGGCCTCCCCTGCAGACCCGACACGGCAGCAAATGCCCAAGACACCCCCCCTCACCCCCCTCTCGGCCTCACAACCCAGGCACTACTTGCCCTAGCATACGCGTGTCTCCTCAAAGGTCACCCAACAAAAGCTCGTGTTCCTTCCACCAGAAGCCTTTATGGAGCGCTCACCCCCCACCAGGCCCTGGCAAGGACAGAGTACTGAACGAAGTCCCCACCCACAGGGCCTGGAAGTCCAGTGGGAAAGACAGCAGTGGAATAAAAACAGGGTGTCTGGGTCCCAGATTCCACTAGAGGATCAGGGAGACCCCTTGGAGGAAACGCCATCAACACAAGTTAAGCAGACAGAAGTTCGGGAAAAGCATCTCCAGAGAGAATACATGTGCAAAGGCCCAGGGGTGCCTGGAAACACTTGGAAGAAGCCAAGGGCTGGAGAAAAGGTCCGGAGAGGGAGAGAGAAGACAGGGCCAGACAGCAGCATTAAGCCAGGTGAGAACTTCAGGCTTTGTGAAAGCTGGCCCCAGGAGCTTCACGGAGAGGGCAGCTCTCACCTGGGAGCAGAGAGGTGCAGAGAATAAACCAGCTGTGAGTGCCCTCCAGCAGTGAGTGGTTGGTGGGGAAATGCCCACAAGCTTGAGGATTTCCAGGGCAGCTTCATGGGGTACTGGGATCTGGAGGCTGGGCGGGCAGACCTCTAACCGGAAAGGGGAGCAAGGTGGAGAGGGAAGGTCTCAGGCAGCACTCTGCCCATGAGTTCCTTCCAAGCACCTTCTCCTCATACTGCATGGCCAGGGACAAATACGTACTAGCTTCATCCCTCTTTTATGGCTGGGGAAACTGAGGTACAGGGTGGGCACGTGGTGTCGAGACCAAGCGCAGGGCGGAGACCCTGTCCCCTCACCCCTCCCACTGCCCCCTCAACTAGGAAAGCCGGGAGGGGCTGGGAAGGGTCCGGGGATGCCGAGACCCCGGTCGCAGGGAGGCGGCCAGCTGTCTGCAGACTCCTTTTGTGCCAGAGGAACGCGCTGAACGCCATGTGCAAAGTGACAGGCCGTCTGGGACGTGCTGCGAGATGGGGGTGTGGGGCTACAGATGGAGCTGAGAGCTGACAAATGCTGAAGTTGGGGGATCGTTCTGTCATTTTCCCTAGATCTGGGGATGTTTGAAATTTTCCATAATAAAGAGTTACGCAGGAAAAAATAGTCCAAGACGACCACGGTGCGGGGTGCCGCGGAGGTAACAGGGCCAGCCTCTCCAATTACCACTCCCCGTCCCCAGCGGCACCCCGCGAGGACACTGGCCTGGGGCAGGGCACCAGGGTCCGCTCAGCTCTGTGGCAGCACCACTGGTGGGGCCTCCAGGGGCCTGGCCGCAGCGACACAGAGGCCGAAAAGCAGCTGTTGGTCATGAAGGGGCCAGCAGGCACACTGCGGCAGGGGCAGAGGAATGAGCAGGCGGAATATACCTCCATTGTAGGCCTTGCCCATCCTGGCCCTCCCTGCATGTGGAGCACTTTGCAGGTATAAACCCAGGGGTGGGGAGGGTGGGGCGCCTGGGCAGCTCAGTTGGTTAAGCGTCCAACTTCGGCTCAGGTCATGATTTCATGGTTTGTGTGTTCAAGCCCTGCATCAGGCTCTGTGCTGACAGCTTGGAGCCTGGAGCCTGCTTCCCATTCTGTGTCTCCCTCTCTCTCTGCCCCTCCCCTGCTCAGACCTCTCTCTCTTTCTCACCTTCCCCATCTCTCTCTCCAAAAGTAAACAAACATTAATAAAAAGGATAGACAAATAGCCAATATGTGTATGAAAATACAATGCTTTCTCTCTCTCAAAAAGAAACTTTCTTTTTTTTTTTTTTTTTACTGCACCAGGGTGGTTCAGTTGGTTAAATGTCTGACTTCAGCTCAGGTCATGATCTCATGGTTTGTGAGTTCAAGCCCCATGTCAGGCTTTGTGCGGACAGCTCAGAGCCTGGAGCCTGCTTCAGAGTCTGTGTCTTTCTGTCTCTCTGCCTTCCCCCACTCGTACAATGCCCTCTCTAGCTCTCGCACGCTCTCTCTCAAAAATAAAACAAAACATTAAAAAATAAACCACCAACCAAACCGGAGAGTGTGACGGTAGTTTAGAGGAGCTGCATGATTCCATAGAAATATACCCACATGCTTTTCTGCTTGAGCCTCACAAACTCCTATTCACTCCTCAAGACCCTCCCTGGTGCTCACATCCCACACATGCAGTTGTAGTGGCTTCTGTGGATGTGTTTGCTCAAGGCCAGGCATGTGGGAGAGGCTGAGTAAACCTGACAGATGAGTGAGGGTCTCCCTCACTAGTCTGGGGGACATCTGAGGGTAGACTCTATCCTCTCGCTGTGGCCAGGAACAAGCCTGTGTTCCACCTGCCTTACAGACTCCACGTGTGCAGACATAGCCCCCAAAACCTGGTTAAAGCCGGCATCCCACCAGCACCCCCACCCAGTGTAGGGGACGCAGCGGCACACGCATTCAGGAAGTGCTTAGCCACACTGCTTTAGCACTATCGTTACCGCCACAGCCCAAACATGGGGGCTGAGCTGTGCGGGCGCACAGGCCTCACAGAGTCAGCCCCTCCGGCCCCCTCACCACGCCAGGCCCAAGCCAGGCAGTCCCCCAAGCTGCTCCCTCGCCATCAAGGGACAGTCGGGACCTTGTGCTTCTGGATCTCCCCAGAGCCTCCCCACGTGGTGCTCAGGCTCCAACACACACAGCAAACAGAGGACATGGGACTGTCCCTGGCTGGCACTGCAGGCTCCGCACCGTTAGCAGGGACAGGAGTGCTGAAGGTCTGGTACACAACAGGCGCCCAAACAATGCCTGGATGCAACTCAAAAAATGGCGCAGGGTGGGCTCAACTGCTTGCCCTGCTGGACTGTCCATTGCAGGGCCCAGAGCCCACAGACTGAGGTGACTTTCAGCCCCAGTCTGGGGGA
The DNA here is from genome assembly GCF_003009895.1 of Hyaena hyaena. Taxonomy (NCBI): domain Eukaryota; kingdom Metazoa; phylum Chordata; class Mammalia; order Carnivora; family Hyaenidae; genus Hyaena; species Hyaena hyaena. Next base: position 2,238,276 of record NW_024080851.1, on the reverse strand, counting down.
GACTCAGACCAGCACTGCCTACACCCAGCACCCCTTCGGTCAGAGAAGGAGCCTGTGTCTAGACACTCACTGGGGGTCCCCTGAGAGGCAAGAGAGCACCTGGGGCCCAGGGGTTACCTGGCCTCCTTCTGAGCGTGGGGTTGGAGGAGCAGAGGGACCCACATGCTGCCACCTCGACAAGGTCCTCTGGGGGCCCTGCTGGATCCCCTGCCCAGATCCCAGCCCCTCGGCCCCTTGAGTCTGCACATGAATCACCTGCCTGTGTCCTACCCCACGACACGGACCCCAAAAGAGCAGAGTTCATTGTGCACACAACAGGCCACCACCCAGCAAGGGCTTGGGGGTGCAGGGTGGGTGGGGTGAGGCCATGTGCCCAGGGCCAGCTGCAGCCTAGTACCACAGCCCCCTGCATCCCAGAGCCCTTCCCAGCGCAGGCGGACAGCCCCCTGCTGCAGAGGACATGGAGGGGTCATGCTGGCAGCCCTGTCACCACCAGTCTTCAGGCCTCCAAGGACTGCCGCCTCCAGCCCTCCCTAAGCCCCCAGACCAGTAGTCAAGGTGCAATCCCAGCATGAGGGTACAGCTCCCTCTTGCCGCTGTCCCTCCCCCATCGGGCCAGGGGCACACCACTCACATCCGGCCGAGCTCTGTGCCTGCAAGAGCCTGGCCCACGCCGACACAGCCCATGCGTACCTCTGGCTGACAGCTTCTTGGTGTTGATGATCTTGGCTGCATACTCATGGCCGGTGCAGAGCTTGACACAGCGCCGGACCACAGAGAAAGCCCCCCTGCGGAGGAAATGGGGGACAGAGACAGGAGAGATGATTAATCTTCCTGTGAGCACCCCACACCCAACCGTGAAGCCCAGCCTGAGCAGACGCCTGTTTGAGAAAGAGACGCCAAACGGGTCTGGACCCCTTCCTTGGCGCCTTCCCCTGGCCTGGGGGACACCCCGGCATCCTCGAGGGTCAGCTGTGACGGGGGCCTGCCTGAGGCCTCCTAGCATGTGCTCTCGGGCCCTCGGCACCAGACCCCAGAGCCCCATGGGTCCTGTACAGAGCGACCATCTGGCCCAACTCCAGGCAGTGCGGCAGGCTTGGGACTCATCAAAGATTTCAGAGGGAGGGAGGAGCATCGTGTCACTGAGCTGCACCGCCGGAGGACGGGGCCCTTCCCTGGTCCTCTGCCTCCACCAGGCCTGTCACAGCAGAGCAGGAAGGGGGCCCAGCACCAGGGCTGAGGGCCAGAAACCTGGGAGCACCGGTTATCGCTGTGGGGCCATCTGGAGAGGCCGTGGGGACAGGCCACAGGCACTGCCCCTCGAGAGGGGACGGGTCTGCCAGAGACCAGAGAGGAGGTCTCGTCAGAAGGTCCAGGTTTCTGAGAACGCTAGACCCGGCCCATGAGACGGGGCCGAGGAGCCAGAACAGGAAACGACCTGGGCCGTGTCTCAGGCCAGCGGCCGGCCGCTGGGGACAGGCGGGAGCACCCCTCCGCTGTCCTCCCGGCAAAGCTTGCCAGGCGAGAGCCCCAGGGCACAGCCTCCCCGCCGTGTACACAGCCAGGTAAACCCGCAGCCACCGAGCTCCGGCTCTGGGTGATGCCAAGGCGGCATCTTAAATAGAAAACACTCTTTGCTACACAACAGCCCCCCGCATCCGTGGTGTCCTTCCAGTAGCTTCAGTTACCGGCGGGCGACCAGAAGCAAAGACTCCTTCCGACACACTGTCAGGTCAGCAGCCGCCTCATATGGTGTCACAGGCCTTCAAGAGCCACCTCTGTCACCACCTCACTGGGCTTGTCATCCCGTCAGGCTGGCATGGGAAGAGGTAGTGCAGGGCAGTCAGAGGGTCTGAGAGGCCATGTCCACACGGCTTTCTCACAGCGTGCAGTCACACCTGGCACACTTCACCGTCCCTGCTGTGTCTGTCCCTGCGTCTGACTCGGAAGTTCAGCAAAATCACAAACACGCATGCGGCTCAGAATGGCACGTGCTGTCAGGCGTTCTCCAGTTTCAGGCCCTCCCAAGGAGGGACTTCTGTGAGCCTTCTTGAGATAAAACTTGGTCAGAATGTACTATTGGTTTCCCTGGAAGAAACTAAGTAGCACGCTAACCCTAACAACCCCGATCGTCATTCGCAATGGTGGCACTTAGGGCCGCGTCTCTGCTTTCATCGATGTCCACCCAGGAACTGGGCAGTGGCTGCCTCTGGGCAAGGGCTTGGGGGGCAGGCAGGTTGGGGGACGCGCACTATTTACTCTACAATCTCTGCCCTTGTGATCTTCCTTGCTGTGTAAGAAAAAAATATAAGGGAAGCATGACTTTTTGACCCTCAAAGGAGAAAAGCCACCAACCTCCTGCCAAACTGGGTTTTAATCCTGCTCTGTGGCCTCTTGGCCACACTCCATTGGGCTGAGTGTCATTTTCCTCATCTGTGTAAGGAGTGAGAAAGCTCCCAGGGCTGCCCGAAGGGTGAGTGAGGCGCTGCGTGGTCACCTGCCCGACACTGCCCTGGCCTGGTGCTCACCAGCCTCGCCCCTGCTGACCCCTGCTCCAGGGAGGAACAATGCTGCATCTGCAGGCCTGAGCAGCCACCACCAGCTTTGCCCGAGCAGGCGCTCTGCAAGCCCCTGTGGACAGTCAGGACCTCCTGTGCCTGAATGTGACCTCACGGCGCAGGGCTGACCCCCAGCTGGCAGTTGCCAACAGCTGGACAGCATGTTTATGGCAAGCCTGTGGCAGGCAGGGCGCCTGGGGAGGCACCCAAGGACAGAGGTGGGCTCACTCTGGGAGCAGGGCCAGACCCATCAGGCCCTTCCCCCAGCTGCTGTCCAGACAGGGGAAGCGCAGGAGAGAACAACGGGGAGCTGGCAATCCTCCTGAGCATAGGGCAGAGCGCACGCAAAAGGACCCAGAGCCGACGCCCAAGAGGACGCTCTGGACAGTCAGCTATGCAGACCCTGCCCAAGGCTGCCTCTGCATGTGGGGGGGGGGGGGCGGGGCGGGACAGAAGCACAGAAGCTCTATGCCTGGGATGGTGAGGGTCTGTTGTTAAGGGCACAGCAGACAGACGTCAGATACAGAGGAAACGAGAGCAGTAGACACAGTGCATCCAGCAGGCACTCAATAATGGAGCTCATGGGGAGCTCACTGGACACAGGCCTTTTCCTCCCGGTGTCCTGCCTGGCAGGTGTGGGGAGGGCACTTCCTGAAACCTCTCTGCGGTGGTCCCTGCTGCCCAGCTAGAGGAAAGTTATAGAAAGAGCTGCCCCCCCTCCCCCACTGGACATCTGCACCCCACACCCATCCAAACCCAGTCCAGGACGAGGAGCAGGGCCTGGGGCTCCAGCCTCTAATGGTAGATGCCGTGTAGTTGGTGGGAGAGGCCAGCCAGGCGCGCAGGGCAATCCGGGCACTGAGCAGCAAGGAGAAGCTGGCTGGCGGGCAGCGAAGCTGGGTGAGCCCGGAGGCCAGTGCGGCTGCAGGTGACCCGTGCTCCTTAGGCTTCTGGTCGCTGTGGACCCCCAATCTCTGCCCACACTAGGTGTCTGCCCCTTCACCCTCAGCTGTCCCTGAAGGACTCAGAAACTGCTCCTCCCACATGGGCCACCTCCCCTCCCAGCCCCTCTGCCTCCCCCTTCTCCAGCTGCTCTGCCAGTGGGTCCTCAAATACTGAGCTGTCACGAGGAGTCCCCCAGAACCGCAAGTACGAAGAAGCATGTGCGTTTGGGCCACCCGCTTGGGGCCCCAAAGTCCAGCTGAGGTCCGCACGCCCCTCCCTGGGGACTTACTATCATCCCAACAGAAGAGACAATGCCTCTGACAAAGGGCTATTCGGTGCTCTGAGCTCCCAGGACGGCCCCACAGTAACCAGGATCTTTTTTAAGCCTTCAAACCAGCAAGGACGCTAAGCACATTTTCCTTTTTTAATTAGCTCGACGTGACTTTTTAAAAGCCCCATAACATGCTTGCTGCCCAGGGGCCTCATGATCTGAACGCTTTATTCAACTCACTTTAAAACGTGAGTTCAACAGCGGGCACCTGGCAGGAAGTGTGGCAACCTGTGGGTTCAGAGCCATTTCCCCACCAGGCCAGCCCTCTTCCCACCTTCCTCCCTGCCCTTTCCTCCACACAGGCCCCTACCCTCCCAGCTTCTCCCCGACAAGCTGCCCTGGCAGCAGCCTGCCACGTGGTCCATGGGCCCCTGGAGCTTCAGGCAGCACGGGGCTGGCCTCACCTGGATGCAGTGCCGGACCGGACCGTGGCCCCATTACCGCGGTCTGTGCCTCTATGTCCCATGCTGTGCTGGAGCGGGTGCGGTGGGAGGTCTGCAGGCCTCTCAGGGTCTGATCAGGGGCCCCACTGCCTCAGCCCCTCAGAAGACGCCCCCATCCGTCCACAGATGCCCCCAACCCCTCACTCCCTGTCGTTCTCGGGGCCGTCCCTTCCTCTCGATCCGCACAGCCAAGCGCGCTCGACTCCCGGGGCAGACTGCATAGGGCACGCCTGCGCGGAGGCGCACGGCTCGTCTGGCCCCGCAGCCTCTCAACTGCCCCCACACGCCCTACCCCCACCAAGTGCCAAGTGGAACCCGCCGCCCACGCAGCACCTGCAGGGGAGGACTTGCCACTCCCAGGTCCGCCCGCCTGCCGCACCCGCTCAGCCAGCACCCCGCCCCTGCGGGCCCCGCCTGTGTCTCCCCTGCCAGCCCCGCCCCGGTCAACCTCTCTCCCTCCTTGTCCGCTCCACCCGCCCCACCCCTGCATACCCACCCCGCGGCCCCTGCCCCGCCCCTGCATCTCCGCCCCCCCATCCCGGCCCCACCCCTATCAACCTCGCTCCCGCCCCTGTAGGCTCCACACGCCCCTCCCCTGAGCCCCGTCCCACCGCCCCTGCCCCGCCCCTGCATCTCCGCCCCCCCATCCCGGCCCCACCCCTATCAACCTCGCTCCCGCCCCTGTAGGCTCCACACGCCCCTCCCCTGAGCCCCGTCCCACCGCCCCTGCCCCGCCCCTGCCGCCCCTCCCTCCCCTGTCAACCTCGCTTCCGCCCCTGTTGGCTCCACCCGCCCGCTCCCCCTGAAAGCCCCGCCCCTCACCCTGCCACTCCCCCTGTCAACTCCGCCCCCGCTCCTGAAACCCCACCCCTTCTGTCGACCCGCCCCACGTCTGCATCTCCGCTCCGCCGCTCTGTTCCCACCAGGTTTCTGGGCGGACACCGCGGGGCAGAGGCAGACCCTCTCTGGGCACCGCCCCCCCTCCCCGGGCCACTCCCCGCCTCGTCCGGCCCTGCCTGCCTGGCCTCATTTGTGAGGCTCAGAGGCAGACATGTGCTCCCGGGGCCTTCCCCGCAGCGAGTTTAGCCACGACCCATGTCCCTACCCTGCGTCAGTCCCTTGGAGGGACCACCGCATCCCAGGGAGGTCTCACATTTTAGAGTCAAGAAAAGCAAAAAGGGGCAGAAGCACTTGGCTTGTCCTACTGCTTCGGTTCCCACTGCACGTTAATAAATGGGTGTTCTGGGACCTTCCTGAGGCTGCCCCAGTCCATCCTCCCTGGCCCCAGGTGGGCTCAGCTCTGGGGCGTACCGGCCACAGCCCCGGCATGGCCCGCGGACACAAGCCAGGGAAGCCTTCACCTGTTCATTCCCGTTCACGTACACGAATCAAGCTATTTATTCGTGTGCTAGCTAAACATTCTGTCCCACCTTTGAGTGAAATGAGCTCTTGGGGACGAAGAACTGAAGTCCTTTGGTATTTTCAATCTCCACTTAAGCAACTGGGTGGAAAACAGTAACTTCTACATGAAACAGAGGGCTGGGATGGTCGTTTTTATGTATTTTCCTGCTAATAATAATAACAATAATAATAATACGATCCATGCTCACAGGGGAATAGTCAGCAAGATGGTTTAGACCAAGCTGAAGGTGCCTGGCCTCCAAGACCTGTGAGCAGAGCCCACCTGTTGTTTATATCGCTCTGTCCTCTCCTTCTGGAATACACTGTGGACAAGCCTTCCTTCCACAGCATGACTGGTGGCAGCTGCAAACCGCCTCACCAGAGAGGCCAAGAGGGTATGTAAGCCTTCCTACCTCCCCAGCCCCAGGGCTGGAGCTCGAGAGGAGATGGTGCTGGTCCCCGACAGGACTTGCGCAAGCATGTGTCCTGCTCGGCGGGGGTCCCGCTGCTGGAGTGATGTCCAGGGCCAGAGCCCCTGAAGGCTGCCCACCCCCCAGCAACAGGCTGGCTCTTGGGACCCTGGGCACTGCATCCCACTCCTGTGCAGGGAGGAGATGGGAGAGTGGGCCTGGAGAAGCCCGGCTGCAGACCAGCGTGGGCAGTGTCTTGCTGTTGCTGGGCACCAGCGCCCCCATGGCCTCCGCAGCACCCACACCAGCCACGTGTATGAGCGCCTGGGTCATGGAGCACCCTCTTTGTTGAGCTTCGCTGCATATGCCGTCTCCACTCTCTGACCTAGATCATGGCTCTTCCTCTTCAGAGCAAAGAACATTCCTTCCATGCCTGCCAAGCACTTCCTCTACTGGCAGGCATCTGGGAGGTTCCTAATGTCCTTCCTCAGAAACCGGCTGCTGTGGACAACTCAGCTCCACAGAGTTTCTTTCCAAGGACACTACAGCTGGGCGATTCACAACTCACAACGACACCAGCTTGTGCCTGCCATGGTCCCAGTGTCCAACCCTAGCCTTTCCCAGGCTCTCAGAATCCCAGCAGCCCCCAGTGCCAACCTCCGAGCCCAGAAAGGTGCTAAAGCCTCGTCCCTGCCATGCTAGTGTCCTAGGGCCACCTTAACAAAGCACCATAGACTGGTGGCTTAAACAACAGAAATGTATTGTCTCCCAGGTCCAGAGGCCAGAAGTCCAAGATCAAGGTGTTGGTTCTTCCTGAGGCCATGAAGGAGGTTCTGTTCTAGCTTCTCCCTAGATTCTGGGGATTTGCTACAGATTCCTGGTGCTCCCTAGTTTGTAGAAGCATCACCCTGATCTCTGCCCTCATGGTCACATGACATTCTCCCTGTGTGCATGTCTCTGTCCAAACTTCCCCTTTTAGAAGACACAGTTATATGAGATGAGGGGTCATCCTATACCAGGGTGACCTCATCTTAACTAATCACATCTGCATCGATCCTATTTCCCAAGAAGGTCATATTCTGAGATACTGAGGTTAGTATTCCAACCTATGAATTCTGAGGACACACAATTAATCCAACACACAACACATGCTGGCCCTTGACGCTACCTTATGGAGTCTGCCACTAGGTCCACTGGGCAAACATTTCACAAATTATGTGCCTCAAATATTAGCTCCACAGGATGTTAACATGTGGTGGGTACCAAGGAGGCTCTGTGGGCAAATAGGTTTGGGAACCAGTATGTAAACACTGTTTTCTTCCCTCCCTACTTTCTTTCCTTTCCTTTCCTTTTTTTTTTTTTTTTTAAATTGCAGGACTTCTCAGGGCCTTTAATATGGTCATCTGTGCTGTGAATTTCCATCTCGGGAGTATGAGGTACAGCCTTTCCCTGACTTACTTCATCACAGAATCTTTATTCAGAAAGTCTCATGAAGGCCAGGACTGGGGGCAGAGAAACTTCTAGTCTAAGGCCTCCATACTGACCCCTTTATGAAACTCTATGTGACCTACTGAAGTCCAGCAACAGACGTCTTCTGAATGAGTCCATCCACAAACCAACAAATGACGAGGACATGGCAGAAATGTCCCCAGCCTGCCCGCGGACACACACCTGAACATGAGAAGAGTGACCACTTCGCTTGGAATCTTGAGCGTGCATCTCTGAGTTGGAACCCAGCAGGGCCCCCGATCACGTGTGCTGCACGCCCCGACAAGATCTAGGTGTCAGTACGCACGATGGTAACTAATCAGCGTGACTTCCTACAGTCACCTCAAGTTCGCACAGTCCCACCCAGAGGATGAGAGCCCGGCATTGGCACGTGTCCACACTGCTCAATGTAAGTCCCATGGCTCACACCACCACCCTCAGCACTGCCCAGAACCACCACACCTCCCCACAACAGCGGGGGCCCCTTGGGTCCTGGTCATACAGGCAGCAGACATCCTTGAGGAGTTTCCTGGGGGCCTCAAGGCAGCAAAGCAGACAGGAGGGTGGGCACCGGCCCAGGGGATGCGGCGAGGGCTGAAGTAGGGGGGAACACACTGGGATCATTTAATGGGGGCAGAATTAGTTTGGAAAGATGAGAAAGTTCTGGAGACAGATGGTGGTGGGTATGTGACACTGTGAATGGACTTAGCACCACTGAACTATACATTTAAAAATGGTTAACATGGGTGTGCCTGGTGGCTTAGTCGGTTAAGCGTCCGACTTCGGCTTAGGTCATGATCTCATGGTTCATGGGTTCGAGCCCTGCATCGGGCTCTGTGCTGACAGCTAGCTCAGAGCCTGGAGCCTGCTTCAGATTCTGTGTCTCCCTCTCTCTCTGACCCTCCTGCTCACACTCTCTCTCAGAAATAAATTTTTTTAAATGGCTAACATGGTACATTTTATGTGTATTTTACTGCAATGAAAATATAAACAGAGGTGCTATGCTATCTCCACACTAAGCCAAAAAGGCAGGAGTGGCCATATTAATTTCAGACAGAGCAGGCGGGGCATGACCATTATCGGGATAAAGAGGAGCATCACACAATGATAAGAGGGTCATTCCTCTAAGAACACATAACAAGCCTTAATATGTACATGCCCAAAGAGAGTGTGCCAAACCACATGAGGCAAATTTGAATGAACTGCAGGGAGAAGGTGATGAATCCACTATAATGGTTACAGACAACACCCTCTATCAAAAGTAGACAGACCCAGTGGCACCTGGGGGGCTCAGCTGGTTGAGCATCTGACTTCAGCTTGGGTCATAATCTCAGAGTTCATGGGTTTGAGCCCCACCTTAGGCTCTGTGCTGACAGTTCAGGGCCTGGAGCCTGCTTCGGATTCTGTGTCTCCCTCTCTCTCTGCTCCTCCCCCCCACTCATGCTCTGTCTGTGTCTCTTTCAAATATATAAATCAACATTAAAAAAAAAAGAAGTAGACAGACCCAGCAGGCAGAAAACTGGGAAGGCCAAAGCTGAACTCACCAACACCATCAATAGACTGGATCTAACGAACATCTACAGACAACTTCATCCAGCAACAGCAGAACACATGTTCTTCTCAAGCTCCCATGAACCTTTACTAAGACAGACCACATTCTGGGCCACAAAACACACCTTATCAAATTGATAAGAATAGAAATCATACAAAGGATGCTCTCAGATCACAATGGAATTTAACTAGAAACAAAACAGAAAGATAGCTGGAAAACTCCACAAATACATGGAGATTAAACAACACACTTCCAGGGGCGTCTGGGTGGCTTAGTCAGTTAAGCGTCCGACTTTCACTTAGGTCATGATCTCGTGGTTCATGGGTTTGAGCCCCGCGTCGGGCTCTGTGCTGACTGCCAGCTCAGAGCCTGGAGCCTATTTCAGAGTCTGTATCTCCCTCTCTCTCTGACCCTCCCCTGCTCACACTGTCTCTCTCTCTCTCTCCTAGAAATAAATAAAAATATTTAAAAAAAAAAACAAAACACTTCCAAAACTAACATGGGTCAAAGCAGAAATATCAAGAAAATATTTTAAATATTTTAACTAAATGAAAACAAAAGAAAACTTAATAAAATTTGTGGAACACAGTAAAAGCAGTGCTTAATGGAAAATTACTATCATTGAATGCATATATTAGAAAAGACTACTTAAGCTTCCACCTTAGGAAACTAGAAAAAGAAGAGCAAGTTAAATTCAAAGTAAACAGAAAATATAACAAAAGAGCAGAAATCAATGACGTTGAAAACAGGAAATAGAAAAATATCAATGAAACCAAAAGCTGATTCTTTGAAAAAGTCAAATTGATAAGCCTTTAGCCAGGATAAGAAAAAGGGAGAGAGAGTACACATTACTAATATCAGAAATGAAAGAGGAGCCAACACTACTGACCACACGGAAATTAAAAGGCTAGTAAAGGAATACCAGGCCCACAAACTTGATAACATAGATGAAATGGACCAATTCCTTGAAAGACATAGTCTGTCGAAACTCACACAAGAAGAAATAGACAATCTGAATAGACTTGTATATATTAAATAAATTGAATCAATAATTAATAACCTTTCCAAACAGAAGGCACTAGGCCCAGGTGGGTTCACTGGTGAATTCTACCAAACACTTAAGGAATAAGTTATACCAATTCTCTACAATCTCTTGAAGAAGAAAGAAGAAGGAATAAGGAAGAAGGAAAAAGGAAGAAGGGGAAGAGGGAGGAAGAAGGAGGAGGAGGAGGAGGAGGAGGAGGAGGAGGAGGAGGAGGAGGAGGAGAGGAAGGAGGAGAAGAATTAGTAGCAGCAGCAGCAGTAGCAGCAGCAGCAGCAGCAGCAGAGGGAATATTTCCTAACGGTGAATCCCTGAACTGGTTCAATATTTGAAAACCAGCTAACATAATCCACCACATCAACTGATTTAAAAGGAAAAATCACATGATCATATCAATAGATGCAAAAAAAAGCACTTGACAAAATACAACCCCATTCAGAATAAAAACTCTGAGCAAACTAGGAACAGAGAGGAACTATGTCAGCTTGATAAGGAACACTGGATTAGCTCAAAATGTCACATGGTCTGAGTGGCTTAAACAACAGGAACTTGTTTTCTCACAGTTCTGAAGGCTGAAGGTCCAAGATCAAGGTCCAGCAGGGTTTGGTTTCTTATGTGAGCTCTCTCCTCTTGACTTGCAAGTGGCTGTCATCTCACTATGTGCTGCCATGGCCTTTCTTAGTAGGTGCAGATGGAGAAAGAACAAGTGAACTCTCTGGTGTCTCTTCTTAAGTTTTTTAAAATATTTATTTATTTTTGAGAGAGAGAGAGAGAGCACGTGGAGTAGGGGCAGAGAGAGAGGGAGATGCAGAAACAGATGCAGGCTCCAAGCTGTCAGCACAAAGCCTGATGGGGAGCTTGAACTCACAGACTATGAGACTGTGACTTGAGTCAAAGTTGGATGCTTGACTGACTGAACCACCCAGGCACCCCGGTATCTCCTCTTATAAAGACACTAATCCTATTAGATCAGGGGCCCAGGCTTATGACCTCAATTAACTTTAATTACCCCCTAAAGATCTTACCTCCAAATACAGTCACATTAGAGGTGAGGGCTTCAACTTATGAATTTGGAGGGGCAGGACACAGTTTAGTCCATAGAAAGCATCTACAAGAAACCTACAAATAACCTCACACTTTTGGAGAGAAAGTAGATGCTTTTCCTACAAGATCAGGTACAAGGTCAAGATGTCCCTTTTCATCATCATACTGGGAATCCTGGCTAATGCAATAAGACAAGAAAAGGGAATAAAAGATGTACAGATTGGGAAGAAAGAAGTAAAATGGTCTTTCTTTGCAGATGATATGATTGTCTATGTAAGAAGTCCCCTAAATGGACAAGAAAAAAACCTTTCTGGAATTAACAATTAAAGCAAAGTTGCAGGACACAAGGTTAACGTAACAAAAGTTAATTGTTTTCCTACATTCCAGCAATGAGCAAGTAGAATTTGAGATTTAAAACACTATACCATTTACATTACCACCAAAAAATATACTTGGGTATAAATCTAACAAAATATGTATAAGATACTGGTTTTGAGAAAAACTCAAAAATGAATGAATCAAACCAAATGGCAAAGATAACCAATGTCCATGGACAGGAAGACTCAATACTGTCAGGATGTCAGTTCTTCCCAACTTGACCTACAGATCCAATGTAATTCTTTTTAAACACATTTTTTAAATGTTTTTATTTATTTCTGAGAAAGAGAGAGAAGCATAAGTAGGGGAGGGCCACAGAGAGAGGGAGACACAGAATCTGAAGCAGGCTCCAGGCTCTGAGCTAGTTGTCAGCACAGAGCCCAATGCAGGGTTCGAACCCATGAACCACGAGATCATGACCCGAGCCGAAGTCAGATGCCCAACCAACTGAGCCACCCAGGTGCCCCAATGTAATTCTTATCAAAATCCCGGAAAGAATCAAAACCAGTACTAAAGTTTATATGGAGACAAAAGACCCAGAGTACCCAACACAAGATCAGAGGACAAAGAGAACAAAGTCCCAGGCTGACACTACCCAACTTCAAGACTTGCTACAAAGCTGCAGGAATCAAGACAGTGTGCTTCGGTGAAAGAATAGATAATGCATCAATGGAACGGAATAGAGAGCCCAGAAATAGGGGCACACAAATACAGCTGATTCTTGACAAGGGAGGAAAGGCAAGTCAATGGAGAAAATATTATCTTTTCAATAGAAGGTTCTTCTATGGTCTGAATGTTTGTGTTGCCCAAAGTCACATGTTGAAATCTTAACTCCCAACGTGATGATATTAGAAGGAGGGGCCTTTGAGGAGTGATTAGGTCATGAATGGGACCAGTGCCTTAGAAAAGAGACCCCAGAGAGACCTCTCCACACCCTCCACCAGGTGAGGACATGAGGAGGCCACCTATTTAGGAAGCAAGCTCTCACGAGACACTAAATCTGCAAGTGCGGTGACCTCGGACTTCCAGCTCCCAGGCCTGTAAGGAATAACTTTTCATAAGACCCCAGCTCACATCGTTTTGGTCTCAGCAGCCTGAACAAACTAAGGACTGGAAATGAATCTATAACAGACTTCACATTTTTCACAAAAATTAACTCAAAATGGATCACAGACCTAGATGTAAAAGGCAAAATGACAAAAGTCCTAGAATGTATCATCTGAGAAAATCTAGGTGACCTTGGGCTTGTTGATGACTTTCTCAGATATGGCACCAAAAGCATTTCCATGAAAGAAACAACCAACCAAACAGGGTTCATTAGGATCAGAGCCTCCTGTTCTGTGGAAGCAATGCCGTGAGACTGGACGGGCGAAGACGAGGGGAGGCAGTGGCGAAACACACATATGTGCAGGACTTCTATTCAAAATATACAAGGAATTCTCCCTCTTTTTAAATGTTTATTTATTTCTGAGAGACAGAGGACAAGAGGTGGAGGGGCAGAGAGAGGGAGACAGAATCCTAAGCAGCTCCAGGCTCTGAGCTGTCAGCACAGAGCCCAACGTGGAGCTCTAACCCATGAACTGTGAGGTCATGACCTGAGCTGGTCAGACACTTAACCAACTGAGCCACCCAGGCGCCCCAGTAAATTTTTTTCAAGCTTCTTTCCTTTTTTTTTTTGTTTTTAGTAATGGCTACACCCAACATAGGGCTCAAACTCACAACCCCAAGGTCAAGAGCCGTGTGCTCTTCCGACTGAACCAGCTGGCTGCACTGAACAATATACAAAGAATTCCTAACACGCAACAATAAGCAAATAATCCAACTGAAAAAACAGGCGAAAGACAGGAGTGGACGCCTCATCAAAGAAGACAAAAAGACAGAAGTAAGCACAGGGACAGATGCCCCACATTGCATGCCGTCAGGGAAATGCAAATTACAACAACAACGAGATTGCGCTTCACCCGGATCAGACAGCCCAAGATCCACCCGACGCTGGGTGCGGGGCGGCAAGAAACTTGCGTATGGCTGGCGGGCACGCAGCATGGTGCAGGCACTTTGGGGGACAGTCTGAGGATTCCTCACAAACTAAACGTCCTCTTACCACGGGACCCAACACTTGCACTACTTGGTATTTCCCCAAAGGACCAGACACTGTGTCCACACAAAGACCTGCCCGTGGATGTTCACAGCGGCCTTATTCACAGTTAGCAGAACCTGGAAACAACCAGTATGGCCTTCAGCAGGTGGACACAAGGCACTGTGGTCCCTCCAGACAGGGGATGCTATTCAGCACCAAAAAGAAATGAACTACGATCCATGGAAACCTGAAGGAGCCCAAATGCACATTGGAGAGAAAGAAGTCCACATGCAAGACTCCACCAAGCAGGCATTCTGGAAAAAGCAAAGTTAGAAGGACGGTAAAAAGATCAGTGGTCTCCTGAGGCCAGGGGCCCAGGGGGCTTGGGGGCTCAGAGTGCCTGACGTGCAGTCACTGCACTGTGGCCCCACGCCCCTGTGCACCTGTACAGAAGTGAACGCCCCAGAAACCGCGGACAGTAGTACCGACGCATCGACACTAGTCACTGCTGCAACAAAGGACGAGAACTGGGACTGCGGCGGAGCTGGGATGGGGGCCCTGCCTCTCATTCACTTTTCCTATAAACCTAAAACTGCTCTAAAAAGTACAGCCTGGGGGCACCTGGGTGGCTCAGTCGGTTAAGAGTCCACCTTCTACCCAGGTCACGATCTCACGGTTTGTGGGTTCAAGCCTCATGTCGGGCTCTGTGCTGACAGCTCAGAGCCTGGAACCTGCTTCATGTTCTGTGTCTCCCTCTCTTTCTCTGTCCCTCCCTTGCTCGTGCTCTGTCTCTCTGTCTCTCTCTCTCTCTCCAAAATAAATAAACATTAAAAAAATATTTTAAAAAAGTACAGTCCGTTGTTTTTTTAAGGAGAAAAAGAAAAACTATTTTTATGACACAGGGTGACAGAGGGATTCCCCAACCACACGCAGAAAATCATATGCCACTGACCGATTAGCCTCACGTTGGAGCCTTGAAACCCCAGCCTGACCAGGAACCTCCACAACACGAGGAGGTGGGATGCTGTTGGGGGTCACAGACTCCCTGGTGCAGGCAGCACCCCAGAGCCCCTCACATGGGCACTGCCTTCTGCAGTTCTGGGCTCTGAGGACCCCACGCTGGGTGGGCCTGGCTAGGGACACGGAATGCCTTGCTTAGGTCATGGCAGTCCCCCACCCAACCTGCACACTCACCTCTCAGGTGCCCTTTGCTCAAGAAGGATTGGGGAGGGGCGTGGACCCAGATGTGCTCAGGGACAGACCCAGAGGAGTCGAGTCCTGGGACTGGGGCCCAGTGGGACATCCCCTTGCCCAGCACGCAGAGGAGGGGTCCTGAGCTGGCCAGGGTCTCTCAAGGTCTGGCTCATGACAGCTGAATGAATCTCTGGAACTTTATGAGATGGCTGAGGTCGCTCTGGCGCCTGCATGTTGGCCGAGCATGGTAGGCGTATGAACAGCACATGGACGACGGCATTGTCACTAGCCCCTCTTAACCCCAGGGAGTACTTGCCAGGCAGCCCGGAGCAGAGACCACAGAGGCAGCGTGGGCCCCCTGCTGCACACCCTAAGGGCCACCACCCCGACTCTGCTGTGGATGGCTGGAGGGGGGCCATGGCCTCTTTACACCCGCAGCAGGAGTGCGGAGCCAGGGGGCCAGGGGCTGGCGGGCAGCCCAGCCAGGAAAACCGTCCATGTACCCAAAGCCTGAGCTGGACTCTGGTGAAGGTGACGCCGGCTTTTGAGAAATGGCGTCCCCACGTCCACAAGCCCAAGGAGCTTCCGTTCTCTTCTCTGTGTGCCACCTGCCTCCAGCAGGTGGTTTGGTACCTGTGGCCCCACCTGGGGGAGCGTACATCACACGCCCGGAAGGCAAGCTCTGTTCCCCTAAAGTGAACTCGACACCTCAGGGGCCGTGCCTGTGTCTCTCCTCCTTGCTGCCCGAATCCAGACCGCCAGACTCCAGCCACCCTGGGACAACACAGGACAGCCCAGCCGGGCCTGAGGGTGCCCGCACCCCTCCCCACGTCGGCTCTGAGAGGACCAGGCAGGGTGGGACACTGCGGACAAGGGACCCCACCTGCATCCCAAGGGTGAGTCCAGTGTCCTTGGGGAGCACCAGTGACCGCTGGGCCTGAGACCAGCCTGCAAACACCGGCTGCTGTACCCCCCACGATGCTGTGCCCCAGTCAAGCACAGCAGGTGCCAGGCAAACCCCTCGTGGCTGCAGACAGAGGGCCATTGTCCTGAATCACCCACCCACGGAGCTTCCCGGAACCTGACGCTCTCCCTGTTTCCTGCTGTGAGAAGCCGCCTTGGACAGAGGGCCATGGCCCAACCAGGACTCCCACCCCTACCCTTGCTCCCGCCACACGGGTGCCCTGGACAAAGCCGGCAGCACCCCATGGGCCCCCGCATCTCCCCTTAGCTCAGACAGACAACACCAAGCCGTTTCACCGCCAACTGGAAACACATCTGTTAAAAAAAATTTTTTTTAATGTTTTATTTATTTTTGAGAGAGAGAGACAGAGCATGAGCAGGGGAGGGGCAGAGAGAAGGGGAGACACAGAGAATCAGAAGGAGGCTCCAGGGTCTGAGCTGTCAGCACAGAGCCCGACACGGGGCTTGAACTCACAGACTACAAGATCATGACCTGAGCCGAAGTCAGATGCTCAACCGAGTGAGCCCCCCAGGCCACCTCCATGTTTTAAAGCAGGAACGTATCACGAGAAGGAAGTAAACAGCACCTCACTCAGGAAGCTCTCAGAACAGAGTGGCCGCAGAGGCATGACCTGGCCTGGGTCTTGGTGGTGCTCTCCTGGGGGACCCTGGGAGCTGCCCATGCTCTCCAAACGGGTTCTCAGGGGTGCGTGGGAACCCCTAAAAGCCCTCCCCCCCGGAAGTGGGGTCCAAAAGGAAAACCACAGTGGGGTGTGTCTGACAGGCCACCCCCCCCTTCCGGGCCAGGGCGCATCCTCTGTCTCTGCCCTCCAATGACCGCCAGGCCCAGGGGTCCACGGGGGTCAGTCCAGGCCCTGCAGGAGCAGGTGCAGGTGGCCATCCTGCCCTGGGGGGGGTCACTTCCTCAGCCTGAGGATCCCGGCACTGCCTGCCTCACCACAAACGCAGTTTTGCAGTGTCACCTCTGTGTCAGGCACTGTCCCCAGAAGCGGCCACCAGGCCTGGCCTAGGAAGAAGGGTCTCACCAGGCAGCCGCTCAGTCCTCCCAGGAGCAGAAGGTTCAGACAAGGAGCTGCTCAGGCCCTGGGGCCCGGGTCAGCCCTCCCACCTTGTGAGAGGCCGCCTGCCCTGCCTGGGGACAACAGTGTAAGGTCCAGGCCCTTGTACTTGGAGAGGAGGCTCCCAGCCCCCCGCCTACGCCGGCTGTGCCCCCACCTCCTGCCTGCATGCCCCGGGGCTGCCCCTGACCACATCTGAGCCCAGCTCCGTGTGCCACACCTGTCCCCGCTCCTCCCCGGAAAGATGTCTGTGTGCCGCCCCATTAGCATGACCAGGATGGAGGCAAAACCCCCCCGGAACAAACAGGATTAGACCCACACACAGCCACTGCGGTGGCTCCTCACGGGACAGCACTGGGCACCTTCTTCTGGCCGGTGCTCCACAGAGCGGCCTTCAGAGGCAGCTCTTCAAAGCCATGGCCGCCCCGGGGACCCAGCGCAGGCAGTCAGGGGCAGGGACAGAATGGGGTCAGACCGGGTAAGGCTGCAGCTAGTGTCGAGGCAGCTCGGAGGAGGCGTGGGAGGTCAGGAGGCAGAGTCTCAGGTGCCCTGTGGGACAAGGCCTGCTGCGCACAGGCCCCCGGGAATACCGCCACAGGGCAGAGGGAATCGGGGAACTTACGGTGCAGTCTCTCCTGCAAGGTGCACGTCAGTGAAGGCTTTAGGGACTTGCTTTTGTTGCCCACACTCCCCCCCTCCCAAGTTTATTCCGAGGACTGGCTGACATGCACCTGAGCTCCTGACAGCCGACCTCTGCAGCCAGGCTCCTGCAGACATTCGGGCTTCCGCAAAACCAACACAAAGGTCAGAAGAGATCTCAGAAAGTCTCTGACCCCACCCTCCTGGCTTATAGAGGGGGAACCGAGACCAGAGAGGTTACCTGGAGGTCCAAGGCCACACAGCCCAGTGCTGCCAAGCTGTGGCCAGAAGGAGACTGTGTGTATGGCTTTTAAAAATGTTCAACGCATGACACGTTCACAGCAGCTGGGAGATGGAACCAGCCCGGATGTCCAGCAACAGATGAACGGAGGAACAATGCAGAGCGATAAAACACAACGAATTTCTGATACACGTGATGTGACTGAATCTCAAAGTCCCTGTGCTGAGAGATGCCTCACAAGAAAGCATGTGCACGAGAGACGAACGTGCCCCCCGTCACCATGGCCAAGGGGCTAAATTCAGCCCCCAACCCCATGTCCTTCAGTGGGTGAGCTGAGTGTGGTCCATCCTACAGGGGAGGGTCAGACGTGAGTCACACACACATCATACACACTTCACACGCATGTCACATGCACGTCCTACACGCGCACTTCACATGCACGTCTTACACACGCAGTCACGCACGTCTTACACACGCAGTCACGCACGTCCTACACGCGCACCTCACATGCACCTCACACGCATGTCCTATACACGCACCTCACACACATGTCCTACACGCGCACCTCACATGCATGTCATGTGCACGTCCTACACACGCATCTCACACGCATGTCCTACACGCACACCTCACATGCACGTCCTACACGCGCACCTCACACGCATGTCTTATACACGCACCTCACACGCACATTCTACATGCACACCTCACACGAACATCACACGCACACCCTACACGCGTATCACACGCACATCACATGCACGTCCTACACGCACACTTTACACATACATCACACGTACATCATACACACCTCAAACGCACATCACACGCGCATCCTACATGCACACCTCACACGCACATCACCTGCACGCCTCACATGCACATCCAGACAGTGGAGCATCTCAGCCTTGAGAGGGAAGGACACTCTGATGCCTGTCCCGATGTGGATGGACCCGGAGAGCTGATGCTGAGTGGGAGGAGCCAGACACGGAAGGACACGCACTGGAGGGTCCCACTTCCATGGGGTTCTGAGCGGGGTCCAGTCCACAGAGACGGAGAGACATGGTGGGCACCAGGCAGGGGGAGTGTGGGAGGCTGGTGTCTAATGGGGACAGAGCCTCCGTGTGGATGCAAGAGGCCCAGGGATGGATGGTGGTGGTGGCTGCACAGAGCGTGGGTGTGCTCACTGCCCCTGGAGCTTGAAGGTGGGGATGGTGGGGGCTCGTGCCACACATACATCCCCAGGTACCTGGCAGAAATGCGGCCGAATCGCTGAGAAATCGTTAAGAACGAAGGAGAGAACTTGGTGCTGGTACTGCTCTGGGCAATACCAGGATGTGAAGAGTCCCCACAGCTCAGGTGAGGAAGCAGACGGTGCCTTTGCGCATAGACATCTGGGGACAGAACTTTGCGAGGCCCCCCTCCTCCATCCACGCTGCACTGGGGCTCCCAGAGGCCTCCTTCCTGGTCTTGAGCTGCCCCCCCCCAGCCCCCGGGGAAAGTGCTCGGGTCACCAGAGGGCACGTGGGGGACCCCGGGGAGGGCCCAGACTGGGACAGGTAGCTGGCTCCCCACACTATGTGGCCACAACCAGGGATCTGACATGATCCTTCTGCAGCCAGCACACCCCATCATGCACACTCCCCACCCAGAGAGTCCCCCATTCGAGGCCTGTGGAGCCCCACACCCCCCTCACTGTGCAGTCTGGGCCTGGCCCTGTCCCTGCTCTGGGCTCAGGACCCCTGACGGTCTCCTGCAGAAAGGGGCTGGCAGGCATCGCCCAAGTTCTGCACCCAGCAAGTATCAATGCTGCTGCCAGGGCCCCACGCAGACCCTCCAGGGAAGGAGGGGGACAGTGGGGTCCCCAAGGCCCACCTCCTGCCTGGCCTCAGCACGAAGGCCCTGGCTGGGAGTCCTGGGTGGGACAAAGGCCACGGGGCACAGAGGCCAGCAGAGTCCCGGGATGCAGTGCAGTGGGGGGTGGGGGTGGGGCAGAGTTCATGGAAGCCCCTAGAAGCAAAACCCTGAAATCAAAGTGTCACAGATATAAGTACTCTCCCTTACGTGGGGTCCAGATGGGGCCGGAGGACCCTCACCCTGTGTGGCACGGGGCAGCTGCATTCCAGGTCAGGGCACCCCAGCCAAGGCCCTGCTCCTGAAGGGCTGGGGGCCCCTGGTGGGCAGGGGTCACACCCATCTGGGAGGCACTTGCAGGCGGGCAGAGGGAGAGGGGAGGGAGGGAAGAAGCAGGAGGGGAAAAAAGGGAGAGACAAGGGAGAGAACTGGCTAAGGACTGACCCCAGGCGGCCAGATGTTCAGGAAAAACAGAACCTGGGGGCTGGGCTCCAGCCCTCCCGCCACCGCCAACCCTGCTGACAGCCTGTCCGCCTTCACCACCCATACCTGTCAGCCTCCCTGCTTCCGGGGGAGCCTTCCAGAATCGGGCGCGTGGGCTTTGTCCCCCGTCACGCTGCCATGGTCGGCTGTGGACCAGCGCCAGCTGGGTGTCGTTTCGGAAGCTTGGAGAGTAGGAGGCGGGTCTTGAGCTCCAGCCTCTGCCCCCTTGGCCTCCACCCTGCCTGCCTCTGCTGTCCGGGCGCCCCTGCCGGGGAGGAGGGAGTGGGCCCAGGACTGAGGGGGCGGCGCGCTGCGGCTGGCATGGCGGCAATGGTGCCCGGGAGCCACCAGCCTCGGCCGCTCTCACTGCTAACCTTCTCAGCAATGCGAGTGCTGAGAGCCAGATGCTGGAGTTCTCTTCTTTCCACATAGGCTTTATTTATTTTTAAACCTCTTTATTGAGATATAATTCATGTACCAAACAATTCACCCACTTAAAGTGTATAATTCGATGGCTGTTACTATATTCACAGAGGCATCCGTCCGTCACCACAGCCCAAGCTTACAACACTTCCATCCCCCGAGACGCACCGCGGCCTGTCAGCGGCCTCTCCCGCCGCCACCCCAGGCCCCTGCTCTGGACGCTGCAAAGGAGATCTCGTGCCACATGGGCTGCGAGCCCACCTTCTTTCACTGCACATAACATTGTCAGTGTCCACCCGGTTGGGCCGTGTGTCAGTGGTTATTAGAACTCATGTTTTTACGCCTGAGTGACATCCCAGCGTGTGGCTATGACACGTGCCCCTCACACATTCTGAGGCACATCTGGGCTGCTCCCACTTTTCGGCTCGTAGGGACACTGGACTGTGAGCAAGATTCCGTGCAGACCTATCCCTTCCTGGCTCTTGGGTACATTTCCGGGAATGGGACGTTTCGGGGACCTGTTTTCCACAGTAGCCGCACCATTTTGCGTCCCCAGGGCCGCAAACGAGGGTCCTGATCCCACATCCTGGCCGTTGTGGGTTCTTACCTGCCTCTGTGAGCCGAGCCATCCCACGGGAGCAAGGTGGTACCTCCCTGTTTTCACCTGTGTTTCCCAAATGACCATCTTTTCATGCATTTCTTCGGAGAAATGTCTGTTCAGGTCCTTCTCCCACTTTCTGACTGGCTTGTCTGTCTTCTGGCTGCTTGACAGTGTGCTCTTGGACTACCCTAAATACAAACGCATTGTCGGATGTGTGATTTGCAAACACCGTGTCCCATTCTGTGGTCTGCCCTGTCCCTTTCCTGATGCTTGTCCTCTGAAGCATCACAACAATCACATATTTTTCTTTCATTGCTTGTGCTTTTAGTGTCACATCTGAGAAACCACTGCCAAATCCCGGGTCACAAAGATTTACTCCTGTGTTTTCTTCCAAGAATTTTATGGGTTTAGCTCCTACAACCGAAATGATGGTGTTTCGGTTTTAGGCAGGGTTCTGCCTACATCCTTTTGCACACGGACACCCAACTGTCCATGTGCTGGGCAGTTTCCCCACCGAAACGTCTCGTTGCCCTTGTCAACATCTGATGACCATAGATGCATAAGTTTATCCCAGATTGTCAGTCCTACTACACAGACCATGTGTTTGTCCTTACACCAGTACCCATACCATCTTGAACGTCATGGCTGTATAATTAGGGTTTTTTTTAAGG
Organism: Hyaena hyaena; assembly: GCF_003009895.1. Taxonomy (NCBI): domain Eukaryota; kingdom Metazoa; phylum Chordata; class Mammalia; order Carnivora; family Hyaenidae; genus Hyaena; species Hyaena hyaena. The sequence continues at coordinate 2,216,459 of NW_024080851.1, read as the reverse complement.
TAATCTCTACCTCCAACTTGATGTTCGAATTCACATCCCTGAGATCAAGAGCCACTCCTCCACCGATGGACCCAGCCAGGTGCCCCTAGTTTTGAAATTAGCAAGTGTGAGTCCTCCCACATCATTCTTCCTATTCAAGATTGTTCTGACTCTTTCTGGGTCATCCCTGCATTTTTCTATGAATATTAGGAGGATTAGTTTGTCGATTTATTTAAAGTCAGCTGAAGGGCACCGGGGTGGTTCAGTCAGTTAAGCATCAGACTCTTGATTTCAGCTCAGGTCATGACCTCACGGTTCATGGGATTGAGCCCTGCCGTGTCAAGTTCTGCACTGACAGCGTGGAGCCTACTTGGGATTCTCTCTCTCCCCCTCTCTCTCTCTGCCCCTCCCTCAAAATAAATAAATAATAGTAAACAATTAAGTAAATAAATAAATAAGTAAATAAAAGCAGCGGGAACTGGGACCGGAATCACAGGGAATCTGTCGGTCAATCTGCAGTGTCCCACCACCTTACCAATAGCCAGTCTGCAGTTCATGAACATGAGATGTCTTTGCATTTACTACGATCTTTTCAAATTTCTTCTGACAGTAGTTTGTGATTTTCAGAGTCCAAGTTTGTGCACTCCTTTTACTGATTTATTGCTAAGTATTTTATACTTTTAGATGTTATTGTGAAGGGAATTTTCCCAAATCCTAATTTTTACTTTGAGATCAAACATTGCTAGTGTCATAAAATATCATGGAGCTTTGTATCTTGATCTTGTATCTTGCAACTTTGCAGAACGCAAAGGGACTTTCCTGGGACTTCCTTGGGCAATTCTGTACACACAAGATCATGTCATCTGCAAACAGAGATGGATCTACCTATTCCTTTCCAATATGGGTGCCTTTTCTTTCTTTTTCTTGCCTAACTCTCCTGGCTAAAGTCTCCTGTAGTGTGTTTAATAAAGGTGGGGAAAGCAGACATCCTTGTCTTGTTTCTGGCCTGAGCTTGTCCCTGGGACAAAGCACTCAGTCTTTGGCCATTAAATATGACAGCTGTGGGATGTTCATACATGCCCTGTATTAGGCTGGGGATGTTCCCATCTATTCCTAGCTTGTGGACCGTTTTAACCAGGAAAGGATATTAGATTTTGTTGGATACTTCTCAGCATCTACTGAGATGACCATATAACTTTTTTGTTTATTCTATTCATATGGTGTATTGTGACCAGACTTTGTATGTTGAACCAACCTTCCATTATTTCAGGAATAAACTTTCCTTGTTCACAAGGCATAACCTTTGTCTATGCTGCTAGATCCATTTTGCCAGTATTTGGTCAAGGATGTTGCCTCTACATGCACACTGTAGAGGGACCTTTGTCTGGTTTTGGTATCATGGTAGTACAGGCTTCAGAGAATGAGTTGGGAAGAATTACCCCCCACCTTCTGTTTCCTGAATGAATTTGTAAAGAACTGCTATTAATTCTTCTTTAGACACTGAGAAAGTCTCAGTGGGACATTTCAGAATTTCTCATCTATTAATGAGTCTCTGTTGCTGCAGGGGGCCTAGTCAGACCTTCTACGTCTTCTTTAGTCAGTCTCAGTTGCTTGTGTCTGTCTGAGAATCTGCCCACCCCGAGTTATCTGACCAGTCACCTGGCTGTTCATGGACTTCTTGGCGTCTTCTTATTTCTGTAGGGTCAGTTGTGCTGTCCCCTTTTTTCATTCCTGCTTTCATTCACTTTTTTACTTTAAAATGTTTATTTTTTAAGTTTTAAAAAATGTTTATTTTTGAGAGAGACAGAGAGACAGAGACAAAGAGTGAGGGAGGAGGTGCAGAGAGAAAAGGAGTCACAGAATCTGAAGCAGCTCCAAGCTCTGCGCTGTCAGTACAGAGCCCGATGCGGGGCTTGAATCCAAAAACTGTGAGATCGTGACCTGAGCTGAAATCAGATGCCTAACTGGTTGAGCCACCCAGGCGCCCCTATTTATTTTGAGAGACAGCACAAGGAGGAGAGAGGCAGAGAGAAAGGGAGAAAGAGAGAAAGAGAGAATCCCAAACAGACTTTTGCTGTCTGCACAGAGGCCATCACAGGGCTCGATTTCACAAACTGTGAGATTATGACCTGAGCTAAAATCAAGAGGCAGTTTCTTAACTGACTGAGCCACTCAGGCACCCCTCATTCCTGATCTTAGCAAGGAGTCTCCTCTCCTCCTGACCGCCCCTTTCACAGCCACAACCTCTTCCTGACTGGCACTCCTGAGTCTCTGAAATTACTCCCAGAGGTCACCTTCCACCCTGTCAGGTAGCGTGTCTGTAACTTACCTCCCCACCGATGTAAGGTCCCCAGGAGCAAGCACCCTCTGTTCACTATTGAGGCCCCGGCACCAAGCCAGTGCCTGGTGGACAGGCACGTGTGCAGGCAGACTTACTGACTGAATGAGTCTGTGGAAGAGCCAAGAAACCAGGAGAACTGCAAAATAAGTAAGTGAATGAATGACAGGAATGTGCTTGAAGCTCTAGACCTGCTCTGCTCTTACGGCTGTCGCTGCCTACAAGTAGCCGTAGGCACCCGGGACGCGACTGGCCCAAACCCAGACGTGCGGTAAAGTATGTGACAGATTTCAAATGCGTAATGTTTCTAAAACTATAAAATACCTCACAAGAACGCCTACATTGATTATGTGTTGAAGTAACACTTTGGACACCTTGAATTAAATGCGTTTATCGTTAAACTTCGGTGGCCCTGTTTGGTTAAGTACTTAGGGACATTTTTAATTACGCACGTGACTTACACCTGTGGCTCAAATTGTTTGTTCTAGACAGTGCTGCTCTAGACAGATAGGATCAGGAGTAACATGGCTGAGTGTACAGAGAACGGAAGGCCAACTCCACACCCACGGTCACAGAGCCAAGAGAGGGAGGAGGGCCTGGGCCCGGCCTTGGATCTGTGTCTGTGCTGCACACCCTACTGCCACTGGGACCTTGTTCCTCTCGTGTCTGCATCAGCTGGGCTGGGGCACGGACCCCCACATCTGTGGCAGCTGGGCCAGGATGCAGCCCCCCATGTGCAGCCCAGCAGGAACCACTGTTCTGGCCCCTTTTCAGCAGGTACGCCCCTAACTAGACCAGTGTTCTTTCCCCAGAAAGTGCTGGCCAGATGGCCTGGCTCTAACCAGTGACTGAGGACCAGGCTGCACCTTGACACATGAGAACAAGAGCCACACGAAGAACTTTATCAAGATGTGGAAAGGACGCGGCAAAGCTGTGGCATCAACCCCGCAGCTGCACCTCACCAGGTAACAAGCCGGTGTCTGCGCGGCGCTGAGGCCACCGGCCCCTGCCATCCCCCAGTCTCCCCGGGAAGGGGCCGCAGCCTTCGAGGCTGCTCTGCTGGGTACCTATGGCGTTCCGGTCACAGCTCTCCGTCCTGGCACATGGTCCCGGGTGATGCAGAGGCAGGGGCTGCCCCTCGGCTCCCAGATGGGCTGGACCCCGGGGTGGGCAATACATCAGAGGACCTGGGGCTCTTCTTGCATGACAGTAATGGTGGCATCTCCTTCTGCCATCCACGCCCCCATACAACTGCTTGGTTACGCTTCCCCCACAAAATTTTCTTCCATCTTTGCCCAGCTATTGCCAATCTGTTCCAGCATCCAACAAAAGCTTGTATCTGCCTTCACAAGAAATCCTAGCCTGAGTTACGTCAGGGTCCTCATGTCCATGAGGAAAGAATCAAGTCCAGCAGGAGCTACAGCCGCTGACCGGGCCAGAGGCCCTCCAGAGTAGGGGGCAGAGGGCCCTGGGGTTTGGCAGCAAGTACTGCCACTCTGACATGTTTTTATTTTAAGTAGATTCAGATTTTTATAGGAATAAAATATACATATCTATGTAATATGCCAATATGATAATTTTCGGAAAACCAAGTTGATACATAATGTATTTTTATGTTTCGACACTAACAAAGTGACTCGCAGCTGTGAAAGATGCTTTAAAAATCAGATTCCATTTTTGTGGGAGAGAAAGAGGGAATTCAATTTTTTGAAAATATATCTGAAATCTCCAGAAAGGCCACACTTCTTGCCTTGAAGCAGGGAGGTGGCCTGGGAGAGCAGAAGGAGCCACGGGACGTGACCGAGGACTCCAGCTGCCTGGACTGTCGCGGTGGACACCTGTTAAATCCCAGAGGACCCACAAGGACTCTCAGGGAACAGGGTCATTTTAGGCAGAAGAAAATACATATTTCTCTCCCCTAGGCACTTGGGCGATTCCTCAAGTAGAAAGAGGAGGGGAATCTGCCTTTGGGTTCTTTTTGAAGAAGACAGGACCCTCGTTCTGATTCATGCACAATGACTGTCCCCCCGATAAGCCTGGGAGCCCCGATTTCAAACACAGGGCCCTCTCATCCCTCCATCATGCCTGTCAGAGAACCCCCCCTCCGTGTTCAGAGCACCGATGGCCCTGAGGTGGAGGGAAACACTGACACGGGTCAACATAAGTTTGTCAGGGGCAAACACAGTGGCGAATCACATCTATGTGATTTTTAACATCAGACATACATGCAGCACATTCTGTTCACATGTGTGCGTACACACAGGTAGACACATGCACAGCCCGGGCTCTCTGGGCACAGGGGAAGCAGGGTGTAAAAGCGTCACTTCACACACTCATATATTTATTTCTCTTCATAAGATAATATCGCCCTTGCAGTTCGTTTGATTAAGAAAATAAAACTTCAGGGGTGCCTGGGTGGCTTAGTCGGTTGAGCGTCCGACCTTCGCTTAGGTCATGATCTCGCGATTTGTGGGTTCGAGCCCCGCATTGGGCTCTGTGCTGACTGCCAGCTCAGATCCTGGTGCCTGTTTCAGAGTCTGTGACTCCCTCTCTCTCTGACCCTCCCCTGCTCACGCTGTCTCTCTCTCTCTCTCCTAGAAATAAATAAAAAACATTTAAAAAAAGAGAAAATAAAAAAAGAAAATAAAACTTCAAGTCCTGCCGATCCCAAATGAAGGCAGAGTATGAGGTGCTGGGGGATGGAGACCAAAGGAAACACGGGTTTTTCAGGAAGGAGCCAGAGGCAACGCTTGTGCTGAAGAACAGCCCTCTGAGGACAGGCAGAGTCCCGAAAAGCTGACAGTCAGAGTAGACCACAAGCGGGTGTGAGTCAGCCGGCGGAAAGTACGGGGCAGGGTCACAAGCTTCCTCAAGAAGCAGAAGGCAGACTTGGGAGCCCAGAGCCTGGATTCCCATCCGGGCCTGCGCGGCCTCGGCCCTGGCGGGGCCCGATCTCTCCTCCGTTGGCCTTGGCTGCGGTGGGGGAATGGGGGCTGCACCTCTTCCTTGCACGGAGCTCGCTGATGTCAGAAGCACCACTTAACCGCTAGGACTGTCACCAGGAGGCAGAGTGCAGGTAGCGCGCGCGAGGTATATTCTTAGCTCCCAGCAAAGTAGGTTATGGTATAAAAATACCGTTCAATAGTAACTAAACTAGCGTCACCTTCATGTGCGTCTTGCAGCAGTCTCAACGTGTGTGACTTCTTTCCTAAACACCCTCCGTTACGGATGAGACTCCAGCCCTGGGCCCTGTTCACTCACCCCTCCCTCAAGGCACAGCAGCACTGCCAGGCCTGGAGCCCACCTGCAGACTGGGGTGGGGTGGAAGCTGCCCCTGTGTGGACGGGCCGGGGGTTTGGGCTGGGCAGCAGGGAAGGAGACATCATGGACAAAGGCACTGAGGCTGGAAACCCTCACTGGAGGGCATGAGAGAACAACCACGTGGCTCCCTCTCCACAGAGCCCACCAGGCTTCAGAGCTCAGGAGACTCTGCCATTCTTTTGCTCTGAACTTCCTGTCTATCCACCGACCCGCTGGCAGGTCACTTGCAGGTTGACAGTGTGCAGAGGCCCATTGGTGGGGGGGTGGGTTCACAGCCTGGGACGGGGCCTGCTCTCTACTGCATGGAGTCAAGGACACCCCAAGGTCGACTCCGGGCCTAGCAAAGTTCTGGGGGTGCTGGGAGGAGTGGGGTGCCCTGGCCTGGAGGCCTGGCCTTCCTCGCTGCTGGGCGGAGCCACCCATCCCCTCTGAGCCGTGGTTCTGTGTCTGTAAAAGGGGGCAGGAGGGTGACTTCCCGCTCAACTCCAAACAGTGCCATGCATTTTGGAGGTGGTCACACAGAGGGGCCAGAGCCCCGAAACCAAAACCTCATGGCAGCTACGTTCTTCTGGAGAGATCATCCACATTTTAAAGGAGGTGACCCCCAAAAGTGGCAGATCCTGGAGGCCGAACGCAAAACATCTCTTCCTACCCAACCGCCTGTTGAACAGCTAAGATCCTCCAGTGACAAGTGACAGCATGCCAGGAGGGGCTGGACGTGCAGGGGGACGCAGAGTGCGGCCAAGACAGACCCTACAGAAGCCCTCATACCAAGGGGCTGGACGTGCAGGGGGACGCAGAGAGCGTGGCCAAGACAGACCCTACAGAAGCCCTCATACCAGCACACTCACCGTGGGACTGGACAGAGTGGCCACCGGGAGCCACACAGGCCTCCGTGCAGAGGGCGGTGGCTACAGCATGCCTCCCGCCAGCGGCCATGGCCAGTCAACGCATCGGCGCAACAGGAGGCAATGGGCTGGAGCGGAGCGAAGACACGTGTCAGAACTGTCGCAGAAAGTTCAGACACACCAACAATCCTATGCGTTAGTTGTGGGCACTTACAGCTGAGTGTAAACAAACGAGAGCGTTTGGAAGCATAAGTTCCAAATGCATGATGACGCCTGGAGAACAAATCTTCCTCTGTGTTTTCCAGCTGTATCGGGCCACCCAGGCGCCCCCCATTTCCAGCTTTACTAAGACGTAATCAACGTACCACCTCGAGTGCGTATCAGGTGTGGGATGTGGCGATCTGTTCCCCACGTGTGTGTCAGGGGACGATCCCCCGTTATGTTAACACAGACATCAGCTCACGCGGTAGATCTTCGAAGATCTGGTGCCGTCACCCAGAATCGCGGTGCTTTTCGGTAAGATCTGCGGGACTCAGTCTCAGTTACTGAACATACACTCATAATATTTTCAATCCTTGGTGGAACAGACACAAGCAATGTACGAGCTTTCAATTCTTCATAGAAGAGATACGACTGTTCACTTTTATTACTCCTGGAATGTTTCTCAATTTTTAAAACCTATGCAACATAAAAAACTAACACCTTGTTGCCAAGGGCTTGGCGACCCTGCTGTGTGCCTGCCTGGGCACCCCCGGCTCAAGGGGGCTTTTGGCCAGGACTCAGGAGAGAACCCTGGCCAGGCGTGGCTGCCCTGCCCAGCGAGGCAAGACAGGGCAGAGCCCCAGAAAACAGCTCGCCTTGGCCCTCAGACCCCGCTACCCAGGTCCCCAGGGAAGGATCCTGAGTGCAGCCGGGGGTGAGGGCAGACAGGGAAGGGGCCAGGGCAGGCAGGGGGGCCACGGCTGCATCACCGGGGCAGCTGTGGGCCCGTGGCCTAGCCCTTCCCAGGCAGAGAGCTCAGTGTCATCCGGTGCCAGGGGCTGCAGCTTTAAATAAACTTGGACACATCCACCTGAGGCCGGGAAGGAGCACCAACTGTGCCCTGGGCAGGCACTGTCAACAACTGGCCAACATGGCCGTCTGGACCCCTGCCCCCCTGCAGCTCACCCCGCACCTGCTTGGCCTCCCGTACCCAGGATGCCCCAGTAGGGCTGTGACAGGCGCTCGGGTCCCTCCCGGGGCCCGGGGCCTGAGGGCTCCATGAAGGAATGCTGGACTAGGCTGAAGCCCTCCTGGTCCGAGAGGGTCGGCCCATGGTCCTGGGGCACATTCCCTTCCCCTCCCAGGCCCATGCCCCCCTGCCCCAAGGCTGGGGTGCTTCACCCACTCAGGCTCCAGCCCTCCAGCTGCACAGCACGGCAGCCACGTGGCTGCCTTCTCGAAGCTGCTCCTGCTCCTGCTGACTGGGGAGGAGCCTGGCCTCCGCTGTGAGGTCCCCTCTTGGCCTCCACCCAGGGTGGCCCAGAGACCTCTGTTCAGCGTGGACGTGGGTGGCAGCGCCCAGGATGATTCGTTGCTGCTGGGACCGCAGGCCTGGAGTTGGGTGGGCCACTCTCTGCAATGCCAGACCCACCGAAGCCCACAGAAAGTGCAGGGGGGGTAGGCGGAGCCAGCTTTGGTTGAGGAGAGGGGGGCCCAGGGGCACTTGGCTCAGGGTCACTGTGCTCCTGGGCAAGCACAGAAATGACCAGAAATTCCCCCAGAAAGGATGAATTCCTCCCACTGCCCCCCTCGTCCTGCGAAAACGACCCTCCTGCATCTGAAGATCCCCCAGCCGGCTGCCCAGGGCCAGCTTCTCTCAGGCCTGTGTTCAGGGCCTCAGAACTGCACGTGGTGGGCACACTGCCCCCCGGGGCCTCGGCCTCTGCTCCACTCTCCAGGTCCACAGCCCCAGAGGCCGGACACCCAAACAGCACCCGGTGGACGGAAAGGAGTTTCTGGGCCTTCAGGGCCAGGCCAGAGGTTTCCTCTGCCCGCCCTCAGGCCTGACCCGCATCCGTCCCTGGAAGCAGGGAGAACAGCACAGGCCGGCACTCTTCTCAGATCAGCACCCCTCACCAACACGAGCACCATCAGGAACCTTTTTTAGAGAAGGATCTGCCTTTGAATGTGTAAGAGGAAACCTCGCCAGCGGCCCCCACCCCCCACGCAGGAGGGCGGGAGGACGACAGAGGAGGAGGGGGCTCTGGCCGTGAGGGCCTGGAGCCTGGGGATTCAGGGGTTCGGGAGCCTGACCGAGGGAGGCCAGGCACAGCCACCCTAATTCACTCCAGGCCAGGAGGAGCCCCTGCAGAACCGAGAGTCCAGGGGCACCCCACCACCCATGTTGGTGACCAGAGCCCAGGGGCCACCTGTTCCCCAGGGGCGAGGCCCCACCTGAACCGAGCCTTCGAATCCCCTCACCACGTTACCCATCCTCACACCCGCACGCGCGTCAATAACTCTCCGAAATCCACCCTCCACCTACTTCTATGACCCTGAAATCAGGGAGCCCGTAAGGCCCCCCTGCAGGACCCCCCTCATCTTCACCCCAGGGATCTGCTAAGCTCCCCGACCTCAGCCCTCGGCTCCCCTGCCTCCTCTTTCCAGAAGAATCTGGGGAAAATCCTCCAGAACCGTGAGTCTGCGAGGACCCCATGGCAGAGGCCGTTCCCACGCGGCCCGGAGCGCAGCGGGCACCGTCCGTGCAGATGGAGCCACGCGGAGGAGCAGACGCGGAGCAGGTCCCGCCGCCCCCGCACCCGGCCGCCGGGTGGGGGTGGGGACAGCGCGTCCGCGCCAGGAGCGACCCTCAGGCCAGGGCCGCCCCCTACCCCGCGCTCCAGGCCCCGCGGCCGCCCCCGCGCGCCGCTCCTCTCTGACCTCCCGCCGCCAAATGCGTCACGTCTGCTCAGCGCTCCAGGGACACCTGCTGCCGCCCCCGCGGCGCCGAGCCCCGCGCCCAGAGCGCCGGCCTCTGGTCGGGCGGCCGCGCCGAACAGGGCCGGGCGGAGCTGCGCGCGCCGAGGTCCGGCAGCCTGGCCCGGGGCCCGGGGGTCGGGGCCGCGCGGGGCCGAGCGCCTCGGGCCCTAAGCCGGGAGGAGCCGGGGGCGCGCGGGGCCGCAGTGCGCCCCGAGCCGGCGGCGCGTAGGGTCCGGGGGTCCGGGAGGTCCCGGCCCTCCGCGCGCAGTGCCCTCCCGAGTCCCCGCCCGGCCCGCACGCGCCGCGGCTCTTACTTGCCAATATCCTCGTAGAGCTGGTACTCGTCGGTGAAGCGGGTGCAGGTCACCGTGGTGGCCATGGCGGCGACAGACGGGCTCGGCGTGCGCTCTGCTGCGCTCGGGCGGCGGCGACTCCGGCTCCCGCTCGCGGGCACGGCGGCGACACGGGCGCGGGCGCGGGCTACACCTCGGCTCGCGGCGCCGGGTGGGGGCCGGGCTGGGCTGCGCCGGGCGGCGAGCGCACGCGAGATCTGCGCGCTCCGTCCCCGCCAGGAGCGCGCCGCACACCTACGCGCGGGGAGCGCGGGCGCGGCTGTCACCGCTGCCGCCGCCGTCGCCGCCGCCGCCGCACCCGCCGCCCCTGCACGCGCCCTGCACGCGCCCTGCTCCCGCACCGCTCCCGCGCCCTGCACACGCACCCGCACCGCTCCCCTGCACCCGCACCCACACCCGCACTGTTAACCTCACCTGCACCGCTCCCACACCCACGCCCTTGCCCTGCACACGCTGGGCCCGCACCCAAGCCTGTGCGCGCGCACACACAGGCACCACAAGCCACCCAAGCCAATTTCTCAGTTCCCTGCTGGAGACCCCCTTGAATACACACAGGGGACTGCACACAATGGACGCCGCCTCCTCTCTTCCCGGAGTGCCCACCTCACCCCGAAAGGCAAGAGAGGACTCAACGCACCTGGGTGGACGAGGGCAGGTGTGTCAGCCTCCACAGGACTCATTCCTCACACCCCCAAGAGGAGATGCTACCAGAACCCTCCTGTCGCGTCTCCACCGCTGCGCACACTGCAACGGTCGTGCGCCCCCCACTCCCGCCCCCTCCCGCAGCCCGGCAGAGCTGCCCAGGGGGGCCTTGGACACCATGCGGGGTGGGGGATGAGGGTGCCTGCCGGCTGTCTGCTCTCTGTGGCCCCAGGCCCCTCTCCTTTGCTCCCGAAGACTGGTCGCAGGAGTGTCCCAGCAGAGGAGCTGAGTCGGAGGGCCCCGGAGTCGGTGGAACAGGGCTACGAGGGCAGTAAGTCAGGAGGCCTGAGAGTTCACAGCTCTGTGCCCAGTAAGTGGGACACGTTCTTCCCTCTCAGGCCTAGTCCACCTGCCTGCCCCTTGCTGTGGCCTAGAAGAGGGTCCATCTTGAACGTGACACTGGAACAGAGGAGGAGGAGAGAGCAGGAGGGAGGTGCAGGAACAGCTGGGCTGACCCCATTTCCCGCAAACCAGGCTCCCCGAGGGCTGCACCCAGGCTGTCCTCTGGAACCAGGCTTCAGGGCCAGTGGAGGACCCACCTGGCTCCGGCACCCACACCCTCGTGCAGGTACTGAGGCAGGGTCTGCCCAGGGCAGGCCCTGAGGACAGAAGTTTCCAGCACCCAGCTCTTGATGTAGGTCAGGCAGCTGTCCTGATCTGAGCTACTTACAGCTCCGTGGACTCCCCAGGCAGACGCTGCAGGCCATCCTGCTCTCTCACTCTGGCCTCTGGCTGCCCCGAAGCCACATAAAGTGTTTCCTGAATAAAAGGCCAAATGAAGGGGTTCTGGGGTGAGGGGAGCCAGGGCCTTGGCACATGGCTGTGGGTGGATGAGCAGACTGGCAGCCAGTCCCTGTTCTGGGTAGGTTTCTAGACCTAACTGGCACCCAGGAGGCGTCTAGAGGCGGAGGTATATTCTGGCAAGTGCCTGGCTTAGAGCAGGGGGACCCTGCGTGTTGGGTGGGTCTGGCCTTGACCTTAGTAGTGCCGGGCAAGAGGAGAGACCACTGGCATGCCTCCAGCTGACTAGCACTCCCTGGGCACCTCCTAATGGGCAGCTGTCCGCCTCTCCTGGGCAGGGTGGGGGGTGCTCTGTCTTACCACACACGCTGGGCCGTCCACATCCTTTTGGGCTCCAGAAGGAGAAGGAGGCAGTCCCACACAATTAGTAAAGCAAAAAAAACAAACCTGCACCTCCTTCTCCAAGCTGCAAGCAGACACTTTGTGCTGCCAAGGTCACACACGCTCCTGGCAGCATGTCAGGACAAAGTGGCATTAGAATCATGATGACAGCTGATACTGATTGGCTCACAGCATTGTACATGCACTCTCTCATCAAATTCTCAAACAGTCCCAGGAAACACACTATTATTATCCCCATTTTACTACATGGGACGGTGGAGAGACAGAGGTAAAGTAACTTACCCAAAGTCACACAGCCAACGAGTGGCTGGGACTCACACCCCACTGCCCTATCAACTGTATCTTGTCTTTTATTTTCATACACATGCACACACACATACACACACGATGCAAACGCACATATTCATACACACACTCCTTGAAACCCCAGGCAAGGAGATGGTGGCATTCTGGGGGGCTGTTTTGAGGTGACTTTCTCTGGCTCGGGAGGCCGCCGAGGACCAAGTTTCCACAAGAAGTCAGGGTCATTAAAGGGGTATGATCAAAGGACCCTCTTTTACCCCTGTTAGCAACCGGGGTCCCACAGGCCCCTTGCCTGGGTTGGAAGGTTCAAGGCGTGATGTGGAGTGACTCGGAGGAGGGCAGGAAGGGCAGGCTGATGAGGGCGCTGCAGGGGGGTGGCTGAGCTGCCCAGACTGCCCCACCTACAAGCTTAACCCCACACCCTACTTCCAGAACCACTTATTCTCCACTTCCAGACTCAGAGAGTTCCTCCCCAGCAGAGGAGAACACTGGAAGGGAGAAGATCAGCCAGCCATGACTGCCTTTCTGGAGTCTCTGGCCGCCAAAGCCCTCTCATCTGGCTCTGGCCTCCCAGCCCTCCTCCAGGAAGGACCCTCTTCCACCCACATCCCCACATCATCTCTGCCTCCCACCTTATCCTCTCTAGCTGGCTTTCGTCAGTGAGGAGGGCTCTCCCTCCCAGGTGGCAGCTGGGGCGGGTGTGGGGAATATCAGTACTGGGAGGTTATTGTTAGGACAGTCACCATGGCAACAAGCATCACATCTGCAGAGCCAAGAGTGCTGCACATGGAGCTCATTCTCCCAAAGAGAGACATAGCCTTCCCTGTCCTCCTCACTTCCAGGGCCTGATGTCCCTGCTACCACCTTTCCCAGGCCCAGCCGTCTGCCTGGAAGAACAGGCTATGGTTTCCTAGAGGAAGCCCCTAATCCCAATCTCCAATCACCTCGCCCTTGATATGGCAGCCAGTGAAAGACACTGTGGCAGGCATGTGGAGGGGTAATGGTGGTGACGGTGATGGTGATGATGGTGGTGATGGTGGTGGTGGTGATGGTGGTGATGGTGAGGGTGGTGGTGATGGTGATGGTGGTGATGGTGGTGATGGTGATGGTGATGGTGGTGGTGATGGTGATGGTGGGGATGGTGGGGATAGTGATGGTGATGGTGGTGATGGTGGTGATGGTGGTGATGGTGATGGTGGCGATGGTGGGGATGGTGGTGGTGGTGGTGGTGATGGTGGTGATGATGGTGATGTGATGGTGGTGGTGGTGGTGATGGTGATGGTGGCGATGGTGGTGATGGTGGTGATGGTGATGATGGTGGTGATGGTGGTGATGATGATGATGATGACGGTGGTGATGAAGGCCATAGCTATAATTTACAATGTATCCACTACCTACTGGAAACTTCTACAGTTTCAACACCCACCAGTTCATCTAAACCACATAGCAACTGGCAAGATATGGGTTACCATTAACCTCTTTTTACAGATGAGGAAATTGAGGCACAGAAGGGCTCATGTGACATAGCTAGTCTCTGGCAAAACCAATATTGTTGTATAGATCCACATAATTGATAGCTGGGGCTTTTAACCCCTATGCTCTGCTCATGGGTGACTGCGGGCCTTGTTCACATGGCTACTGTGTGCCAACTCTGCTTGGCTCTGCCCAGGCACTGGTCACCTCAGGGGATAGGTGGACACATCTGCTGCCTGTGCAGGGCTTATGCCCAAGGCCAACAAGTAACAAGTAAGAAATGTGACATTTGTTCTAAGTAAATTTAAAACAAAGTGATTTGCTAGACTGTGACAGAGCAGCAAATTCAGAGTGCACACCCAGGGAGGGCCTCTCTGAGGAGGTGACATTTCAGCTCAGATCTGAATGAGAGAGAAGGAATAAGGAAAAAAGGCACGGCTGGCAGAAGCAGCAGTTATGCAAAGGCCCTGTGGCTGGAAGCAGGTGGTGTGCTGAAGGAATGAAGAAGGTGAAGAAGCGAGGGCTGCAAAGTTATCTCCCCATCTGCTCAGGACCTGAGTCATGCGTGAGTCTAAATGCCCCAAGCCTATGTGGGAAGCTTTGGCAGGCATGCACAGTGGTTCCACACAAGGACACAGGAGCATGGACCCCCCACCCCTGCCGCCGCCGACTCCCTTCTTGCCCACTAGGCACAAGGTGGGGAGCACCATCCGGCTGACAGACACCACACTTTGGGCAGAAGGCATTGCTGTACACCTGAGCACACTGAGAAGAGCCCTGCAGGGACTCCCGCTGAGCACACTTCCAGGCTGGGGCTTGGCCTTGTTCCTGCCACCGCGGAGGCCTCTGGCTTCCTGGAACCCCCTCCCTGGCCCTTCCTGCCCAATGTCCTCCTGGGCAGTGTCACTGCCAGCCTCCTGGACGTGCCTCAGGCCCTGGGACCCAGAAGGCCGGGCGTCATCCCCATCCAGTGCCCCTGACCCAGGGTTGGGCTTGCATGGTATCCCCATTGACCAGGCCTACTCAGGCCAGTGGGACTGGACAGCATGACACCAGCACCCCAAATGGCCAGGAGGGGCCGGGGAGCCACCCCCACCACTGTTCCCTCAGCACGAACACCAGGGACTTGTCGTGGGAACTGCCTCCAGGTGTGAGTCAGGCCCCTCCTGTGCCCACCTGCCTATCGTCTACCCTCAGGCCCAGAGGGTACGAGCCAGAGGCTTGGTTGGGTTCCTGGAGCGAACGAAAATACACACCCGCATGTGTGGGCCTGGTGCTTGTGTGGCACAGGGGTCTGCTGCCCTCTCCGTGAGCGGGCAGCCATCCTGGTGCTGGTGGCTGCTGGCCTCCACCGGCCCCGGGGACTCAGGCTGCCCCCGGCTCCCTGCTGGAGTGCTCCAACACGGAGATCCGGTCGTCATGTCTGGGCGTCTAGTGGCAGGGTAGCCAAATGGAGGACAGGCAGTGGACTCGTCAGCTTTGTCCAGAGTCTAATCACAGGACGTCATTTAGCTGCAAAAGATGCTGGGAAAAAGCCTTGACCCAGCTGAAATGTGAGCATCTGACCCCGAAGAAGAGGGGAGGCTGTGTGTTGGGGACCAGGGGCATCTCCACTGCCTGGCCGTGCATCCGTCCGTGCAGCCGATGGCCCATGGGCACAACCAGCTGGGCTCTCCCGAGCCTCCGCTGGTTAGGACTTACTGTGGGTGACGCATGCTAGGCACTAGCATGGCGTGCCAGCCACTATGGAGAAGCGTTCACCAGCTTCTCCTAAAATGAAACAAATTCCTTCACTAGATCCCACTGATTCCTCTCGGGTATTTACTCAAAAGAAAGAAAAAAACATATGTCAGAAAAAAAAAATTGTAGAAAAGTGCTATAGCAGCCACCCTGGGAGTAGCCGCGCCCTAAACACATAGACACATGAGAATGAGCAGCTCTGGGCACAGCCACACGGTACGGCTCAGGGACCACAGCTGAGCAGAAGTGGCTGGACACAGAGAACATGTCGTTCCAGAACGGAGCCACGGCTGTCAAAATCACAAAGTAGCTGTGCATGCAGAGGCTCCGAGTGGCCCAAGGGAGCATCCTGGGGTGGTGGACATGCTCTGTGCGTTCGCGGCAGACACAGCTGTCACACCCTAGCAAGGGCACACTCAAAAGGAGCACCTTCGTCCCTCAGTGTAACTTGCACGTCAGCTGCCTTGGTGTCACTGGTACTGGTATCCCGTTTGGGGACGTGAGGGGACAAAGGAAACCCTACGGAATCCTAGCAAAGCAGACTTCAGGGACAATGGGGCATTACAATAAAAAAGAAATAACTGAAGGAAGCCGAGGAAATCCACCTTGCAGGAAACTGAAACGGCAGATGATAGAAACCACCAAACACCCCCCTCCCGAAAGGACCCACATGAAGCCGTGGCGCCCCGCACGGGAACACACGTGGTCCCAGAGGAGACAGGCCAGCTCGACTTCCCGGAAAACAAGCAAGACCAGGGTCTCCAACAGAAGAAGCTGGGAAAAAAATAACAAAATCACCTCAAGAAAGGTAAAGGGATGATGTGCTGAAAACCAAACAGAAATTAGTGGAATAAAAAGCAACCAAAACAGAGCGAGTCAGCAATACCAAAACCTAGATCTTTGGAAAAAAAATGTTTTTAAGATTTTATTTATTTTTTTAATGTTTAATTATTCTTTGAGAGAGAGGTGGGGGCAGAGAGAGAGGGAGACACAGAACCTGAAGCAGGCTCCAGGCTCTGAGCTGTCAGCACAGAGCCCGACACAGAGCTCGAACTCATGAAGCTCAAGATTATGACCTGAGCCGAACTTAGACATGTAACTGACTGAACCACCTGATGCCCCTAAGATTTTTTTTAAATTTCTTATGTTTATTTTTTTTTAATTTTTAAAAATTTTTTTTACTGTTTTATTTATTTGTGTGTGAGAGAGAGAGACAGCATGAGCAGGGGAGGGTTAGAGAGAGAGGGAGATACAGAATCTGAAACAGGCTTCAGGCTCTGAGCTGGGTGTCAGCACAGAGCCTGATGCAGGGCTTGAATCCACGAACCATGAGATCATGACCTGAGCCGAAGTCAGACGCTTAACAGACTGAGCCACCCAGGTGCCCCTTTATGTTTATTTTTGAGAGGGAGAGAGAGGGAGCACGAGCAGGGGAGGAGCAGAGAGAAGGACACACAGAATCCGAGAAGGCTGTCTAGAACTCACAACCCTGAAATCAAGAGTCATTCATTCCTTCAATGGAGCCAGCCGGGAGCCACTGAAAAAAATTTTTTTAAGCAGCAAAAATAGACAGATCTTTGACAAGCCTAATAACAAAAATAAGCCCCAAAAGGAGGTATAAAAAAGGGGACAAAAGTGAAATAAAGAGATAAAGATTATAAAAGAACACTGTGCACAGCATGCTACCAATAAATGGAAAAACATTGTTGAAATGGAAATTTTTCTAGGAAAATATAAAATTACACATATTGACTCGAAAACAGTGTAATGCCATAGAAGAAATCTAAAGGTTGTGAACTCTGCAAAATAAGAATGCATTCACTTATTATATTTTCTGAAAGTCAAGAGTGTCCACAAGGGAGTGAGTGAGCAAAGCCTGTGGCCCTGACGAGGCAGGTGGCCAGGCCCCTGAGCCCCACTGTCCTGGTGCCCCAGGACCTCCTCCTGAGATCGTCAAGGGTAAAACATCAGGAGACAGTGGGAGCTTCCCCTTTGGTGTTATTTGGTGTCACATTCGCCCATGAACCTGGGAGAACCTGCGTTTCCTGCCCCTGTGCCTTCTGTCCACCTGCAGGGCAACTGGCCGCAGCGAGGGGTCCCCGCAGCCCTGGGGGGGACACGCTGGGAAGCGAGTGGGGCTTTGTAGGGTGTGCTGGCTGAGTCTTGGGTGCCTGTGGGGGCTCAGTTATTCAGGGTTTCGGAGGAAAGAAGGATTTGTAATAAAGACATGCACAGAGGTGCTATTTATAACCAAGAAAACTGGAAACAACCCAAATCACCCCCGCAGGGACTGGCCTGGCAGATACACAGAGGAGGGGAAGGGAGATGCCAGGCCACGTGACTCGTGGGGAGGGGGAGCTCCGTGGCGACAAGAGCCTGGTGCGTGGGGGGAGCCAGATATAATGCAGTTTGCACACAGCGACCATAATTACGGGACACCACAGGCATGGGCTCATTTACAGGTGTCAGGCCAAGGCTGAGGGGAAAACTGCCCAGCACCTCCAGGGTAGTCCTCCTGTGGGCGGGGACCTCTGCCAACGGGGACACCGGGTCCTTAGAGGCAGAGCCAACCACAGGAAGGGGGCATAGGGGGCTAGCTGTCCGCCCAGGGCCCCCCAGCCCTTGCCAGGCCGTTTGCACAGAGCCACCTGCCCAGGGCTACGAACAATGGAAACAGACTTTAAGATCATGGGCCTTCACCCAGAGATGTGACGCCCACCTCCAAGCTCACCACCTCCTTCACAGGAAATGGGGGTGCTGGGTCTCCAGGAGCAGGAGGGGAGGTGACACTTCAAGCCCCCCATGAAGTGTCATTCCCCCCTCCACGTCCTGCTGGAATACCCTTCCTCCAAGGTGCTTCACATGCTCTGACTGTCTCCATTCAGGGGCCTCTCGGGCTTCTGGACTCCCCTCTGTCAGTGGGTGGAGGGGGTGCAGGTGGGCCCTAGGCCTGGTGGGCGACAGCACTTGGGGCTCCCACACAGCACAGGCACAAGAGCAGAGCTCCCTGAGGGAGGGGACTACGAAGTCCCTCTCCACACGGCTGGAGGGCAGGACCTCAGCCGGGGTCTCTGCAGACGGGCCTGTGGGCCTGGGCCCCATGAGAGAGCCGCCCTGGCTGTGGTCACCCCGGGCCAGCCATCCTCACATGACCGTGGCTCCGGGGCCACCACCGATTGGGCCTCTATCAGAGCGACCAGGTGACTGACCTTGGTGGGACCCAGGGTCTCCTGAACCCCCCTTCCCAGCCCTCCCCTGCTCCTGAGAGAAACAGGGGGCCACACCCCAGATAATGCAGCTCCCCCCTCTTTCACAGTGTTGATACTAATAATGCTGATAACAGCTGCCGTCATTGGCAGGGGCCTAGAAGGGTCCATCTGGAAGGGCACCTGGGAACAAGTGCTTGGAGGCCACATATGTGAGCAGTGAGCACAGGCTCACGCAGCTTGGGCTGCGTGTGGGTGGTGGGGGCTTTACGGTGGAGACACCAGGTGCGCTCAGGGGTGTGGAGGCACATGAATGGTCAGAGAAAGGGCTGAATGTTGGCAGGACAAGAGGACAAGCCAGCGGTGGGTCTCTGGGGAAGCCGGTCTGGAGGGGAGGTCTGAGAAGATGCAGGCAGAGGATGAGGGAACAGGACGACGGCACCCTGGGAGCTGAGGCTGAGGCAGCCCCGGGTGGGGGGCATCACTGGGTGATGGGGCAGTGTCTGGGGTGCAGGGCGTCAAAGAGGGCAGGGGGCAGGGGGGTGGACAGAGCACTTTCTCCTCCGGGAAGGTGCTGACTGGTGACTTGCACTTGTAGAAATTATGGCTCTGCTGCTAGCCGACCAACCCTCCCACTGCAACCTGGGCAGGATGTTCAACACCTGCATCCAGGCCTGAACGCCAGATGGTGCCAGACTGGAGGGCCCGAGGGAGGGACAGCTTACAACAGCCGGCTTGGCGGTGGCACAGAGCGCCGGGGCAAAGGTCGCATGGACCCGATGAGAAAGAGACCAGACTTGGGGCTGTAGAAGGGAAGCAGTGGGAATGTGTCGGGTGGATCATGGGAGAAGAGGGAACTTGGGCAGGGTCCCCAAACCACACGTGGGGACCCATGCGTCCTCAGCTGTCCATACACAGCGTGGAACTGGGTTGTGCCAAATTACAGGTCCCAGGAAACAGCTCAGATTTTCTGGGATCAGCAATAACAAAGCACAAAGCCAAGCCTGAACAAGTTCAAGGTCACAAGCCAGTGGCTGAACTAACTACAGAAGCAAGTTAACATTCTTCCAAGGAAGTTAACAGAATCTGGAGTTTCACAGTGCACACCATGTCCACTGTTGAATTCTTTTTATGTTTATTTATTTTTGAGAGAGAGAGACAGAATGTGAGTCAGGGAGGAGCAGAGAGAGAAGGAGACACAGAATCCGAAGCAGCTCCAGGCTCTGAGCCCGACATGGGGCTCAAACCCACGCACTGTGAGATCATGACCTGAGCTGAAGTTGGACCCTTAACCGACTGAGCCACCCAGGTGCCCCTTTTTTTATTTTTTATTTTTTAAATTAATTCCACCGTTCAATTAAAAATGATCACTGGCGGGGGTGGCGCCTGGGTGGCTCAGTCGGTTAAGCATCTGACTTTGGCTCAGGTCATGATCTCATGGTTCCTGGGTTTGAGCCACATGTCGGAGTCTGTGCTGACAGCCTGGAGCCTGCTTCAGATTCTGTGTCTCCCTCTCTCTCTGACCCTCCTCTGCTCATACTCTCTTTCTCTCAAATATAAATAAAAAACATTTTTAAAAAATCTAAAAAATAAATAAATAAAATTAATCACTAGGTATACAAGGAAACAGGAAGATGTGAACTTGAGGCAAGAAAGAAGAGGTCTACAGGAACCGAGCTGCTGACCCCCAGTGACCCACATGCTGGCCGCAGCTGGCTCTATAGTGGCTCTTATAAACACGTTCACAGGACTGAAGCAGCTATGTTCTCAGTCAGTGCATGGATGGGGAACGCCAGCCCCCATGCCGAATATCAACGGACATGATTTCATCTGCAGACTAAGAAGCACACAGGCCAAGTGGACCTCGGAGACCTTGTGGAACAACGTCACAGGGTCCTCCCTCTTGGGGTCCCAGAGGAAGGGTATGAGACTGAGGCCGAACAAATATTTGAAGACACAGTGGCCAAAAAACCTTCCCAAATTTAATGGAGAATCTGAATTTACATATCGAATAATCTCCACCAACCCCAATCAAGACAAATATAGAAAGAACAACAGACAGAGTTCTGAAAACCAAAGAAAATTCTGGAAGCTGCCAAAGAGAAAAGAAACATTACTCACGGCAGGGACAGTAAGAATTATGACTTGTCAGAAACAGCAAAGCCAGATGATGCTGAAATGGGGTCATTGACGTGCCCCTTAAGTTCTCATACAGCAAAGATGTCCCGAAAAAAACAAGGTTGACGTAAAGACGTTCCTGTAAATGAAACTAGGAAAATCCGCTGGTGGGAGAGAAGCAGCCCAGGCTACGGCCGTGCCCCGGGCGCAGGGAGGGCTGTGGGTGGACGAGCAGGAAGGGATGAAGTGTAGGCAACATCACCAGGAGCAGGATGGAGCGACGTCACGGCATTACCTCTGCGTCCCTGGGAGGAGACACGGAGAAGGAAAGCAGCTGCCCCCCTCTACACACCCTGCTCTTGGGGCAGCAGGGTCCTGGGCTGAATGCTGAGCCAGAGGACATTATTCAGGCCACAGCAAACCTGGCACGGGGTCTGTGGGGCCGATGGTGACACTGGAGGTGGATCAATGCCTGATGTCCACGTCTGCACCACGTTCTTACAGGAGAGGACCCTCGTCCCGCAAGAGGGCGTGAAGGAATCATGAGGTCTTGTGCCCACAGCCCATTGTCAAATAAGTCAGAAAAATACAAACCTATAGAAAGAAAGGCATGTGAGGCAAAGCAGTCACATGTTAACTTCCGGGGCATTCGGCAGGAGAGTAAGTAGGAGCTCTTTCTGCTGTTGCAACTTTTCTATGATTTGAGATTGTTTCAAAATAAGACATTTTATTTTTTTTACATGTTTATTTATTTGGGTGGAGGGTAGAGAGAGAATCCCAGTCCACGCGGGACTTGATCCCACCAACCATGAGATCATGACGTGAGCTGAAATCAAGAGTCGGACGCTTCAGCGACTGAGCCCCCAGGTGTCCCTGAAATAAGCCATTTGATAAAGGGCAGGAAAGAAGACGAGAAAGCCACAGGACAGCCATCCCGTTTACTGAGGTCTCAGGTCTGCACAGGTGAGTGCCCAGGTCACCCACCCCCTCCGCCTGCACAGCTCGGCGTGGCCTGTTCGCAGGGGCCATGCAACGGGCACTGCATTTTGTCTGGTGTCTGGCTTTCTCTCCCCAATGCTGTGTCTGTGACACTTCTGGCTCTTGTCATCGTGCCACTAGATTTCTGCTGCAGTCCGGCTGCTGTCAGCATCCCCGCTCTGTCTCCGGAGAGCACACGTGTGCATTTCTGCTGGCATATACCTATTGGCGGATTTCAGGGTCGCTGGGACGCGTTTGCTCACCTGTGACAGACACAGCAGAAACGTCCCGAAGTGGCGGTATCAGGTCCCATCCCCAGTACACAGTGAGCGTTACACCTGCCCCACACTCTGGCAGGTCCAGAGCTGTGGGGGGTTGGGGGGGCAGCCACGTATCCAGGCTGTGTTGCCAGGCGGTCTCAGCTTTCACTTTCCCGTAACTGGACGGGGTGCCCCAGCTCATGGACCATCGGAGCCTTTTTGTGATGTGAAGCTCATGTCTTTTCCCCATTTTTCTACTGGCTGTCTGTCGTTTTCTTACTGATTTGGACAAGTTCTTTACATATCCTGGATCAGAGTCCACTGTCACATATGTGTGCTGCAAATACTTCCCGCTCCATGGCTCACCTTCTCACCTGCTTGCATGTTATTAATCATCTTTTGGAATATAGAAGTTCTTAATTTCAGTGGGATCAAATTCACCCATGTTTTCCTCACTGGCCCTGTGCTTTCTTTTCCAACATAAGGAGCTGCTGTCTGCTGCAGGTCATACAGATGCTTCCTTGCATTTTTTATTGTTTGTGTCTATTTAGTTCTATGACCCTGATGAACTGGGTGTGTGTGTGTGTGCGCGTGTGTCTGCATGTGTGCGTCCCCATGTGTGCATGTATGTGTGCGTATGCATGTAGTATAGAGGCCTCAAGAATTATTTTCCACACACAATTTAATTTCTCCCCAATGATTTTGCACAAAATGCTTCTTCTTCTAATTTATAAGCACGTGTTAACTTTGCCCCACATATGTGGGCCTGATTCTGGGTTCTGTTCCATAAGCCCATTGTCTATCCTTGACCAAGGACCAAGGCCACCTCCGACAAGTTCTGTGGCTCTGTTGCATGATGCCTATTGGGGACGCATCCCTCAGCTGGCCTGCTCTCGTTCCTCCTTGTCCTGCAATTCATCTTAATCTATCCTTAGTCCTTCATGGTATCAGGCAGATCCTAGAGTCAGCTTCTCATGTACGGACACACACACACACACACACACACACACACGCACACAGTTATTCTGGGGCAGCGTGTGCATTAAATTAGCTCAGGTTGTAGAAAATTAAAATCATTTCCTTATTGAGCCTTCCAATCCACAAGCATGGCATATACCCTTCCATTTATTTAGGTGAGCTTCAATTCACCTCAATAAACCTCATAATCTCCTGTGTAGACGTTTGTCTTTGCTGCATTTATTGCTAGGTATTTGATATTTTTTAAAATGTTATAAATAATTCCTTTTTAAATTCATTTATTTATTTTGAGAGAGAGACAGAGAGAGCCTGCAACCAAGGGAGGGGTAGAGAGGAAGAGGGAGAGAATCCCAAGCAGACTCTGCACTGCCAGCACAGAGCCTGATGCGGGGCTTGAAGCCACAAACTGTGAGATCACGACCTAAGCCGAAGTCAAAAGTTGGACGTTTAACCAACTGAGCCACCTAGCTCAGAGCCTGGAGCCTGTTTCAGTCTGTGACTCCCTCTCTCTCTGACCCTCCCCTACTCACGCTGTCTCTCTCTCTCTCTCCTAGAAATAAATAAAACATAAAATAAATAAATAAATAAATAAATAAATAATTCTTAATGTTTATTTTTGAGAGAGAGAGAGAGAGCAGGGGAGGGGCAGAGAGAGAAGGAGGCAGAATCAAGCAGGCTCCAGGCTCCAAGCTGTCAGCACAGAACCTGATGTGGGACTCAAACCCACAAACTACAAGATCATGACCTGAGCTGAAATCAAGACTTGGACACTTAAGTGACTGAGCTACTCAGGCGCCCCTATTACTCTTCAAAGCTTGTTTTGTAGTTCCTGCTGGTCACACTCGCTCTTTGAGACAATCTTTGTGCTTCTCCTGGTGCGGTTCACGGAGGCTCTTAAATCAGTGGACCAGCTGCACTCGCTTGTCTTCAAAATTCTCAGCCATTATTCCTCCAGCATTTCTTCTGCTCCAGGGAGAAATCTTCCTTTTCTTGTTTCTTTCTGGGACCCTAGAACTTCTCAACGTGTCCCACAGACTTCTGTATTTTCTCTCTCTCTCCCATCTCTGTGCATCAGGCTTGAGATTTCCTCCAATCCCATCTTAAAGCCACTCACTGTAGTCTCAACATAAGTCATTGTGTTTTTAGCTCTAAAATATGTTTTTTCTCTCATGAAATTCCTCATCTTACTGTTTTCTTTAAAATATTAGTAGAGGCACCTGAGTGGCTCAGTCGGTTGAGAATCCCACTTTGGCTCAGGTCATGATCTTGCGGTTCGTAGATTCGAGCCCTGCATCGGACTCTGTGCTGACAGCTCAGAGCCTGGAGCCTGCTTCGGATTCCATGTATCCCTCTGTCTCTGCCCCTACCCTGGCTCATGCTCTGTTTCTCTTAAAATAAACATTAAACATTTTTTTAAATAAAATAAAGTATTAATAGTAGTTACTTTATAGTCTGAAAACTCTAGTATCTGTGTCATCTGAGAATTTTCCCCATTTTTTCTTGGTGTGTCTAGTAATTCATAACTGAAAGTTGGACATCATCCATGAGAAATTATAGAGGCTTTCTCCAGAGAGGGTCCATCCCGTCCACCAGGAGTAGCCGGGTGTGGGCAGACCTCATCAACCCAGGTACATGAGGTGGGACTACAGCCCTGACGTCTCCATGTGTCTGTGGGTCAAGACCATCCCTGGGGTGTAGCTGTCTCTGGGTCCCAGCTCTGATCCTGAACTCCCATTTTTGTCTCTTCATAACCATGAAATTGGTGAAAACACCACTCGGCTTTTCACCAACTATCTTATTAGCTTCTTAGCCTCATCACAGTATTTGATGTGCAGGCAAAGACTTTGGGGGAAAGTTTGGGGCCTCCAGCCCTTTGAGTCCTGGCCATTTCAGCATTATAACTAATTCTCTCCCCTCCTCCATGAACTTGCTGGGGCTCTGCGGGCTCCTTTACCTCTTAGCAGTGGCAGCTCTGGGCTCAGCTTCCTGCCTCTCTTTCAAGTCAAGAATCAGTAAACATCTGAGGGCTAGGTAGGTGGTATGCAAAATGTCTGCTCACCTCTCTCCTTTTCTCTTTTCTTTGGAGACATGGTTCTTCAACAACAAAAAATTTTATGTTTATTTTTGAGAGAGAGAGAACCAGCAGGGGAGGGTCAGAGATGGGGGGTACAGAGGATCCAAAGCAGGCCCTGCACTGATATTACAGAGCCCAATGTGGGACTTGAACTCACAAACCATCCATGTGATCATGACCCGAGCCGAAGTCAGACACTTAACCAACTGAGCCCCACAGGTGCCCTCATCTGGGCTTTCGAGTTGTTGTCTGTGGAGGCAATGATCTGCCCAACTATGCCACCATAACTGGAAGTGGAAACCCAAGGAAGGCTCATTTCATAGATGGCCCAAAATTGGATGTCTGCCTAGAGTAAAAATAATAAAAATAATGATTGTTTCCTTACTACGTAATAGACTTTGTGCTATGTAAGTAAGTGCTTACATGTGCTACTTGATTTTTACCTCATGAAATAGGTAATATCTGTTCCCATTCCCAGATGTGGAAACAGAGGTTAGAGAAGTAAATTAATTAGTACAGGCTGTCTGTCTGTTCCCAGGAACCAAATACACAGAAAAAAAATTTAGAAGTTTTTGTATTGGGATAAAACAATACATAACATAAAGCTTGCCGTTTCAACTATTTTTAGGTGTACAATTCGGTGGCATTAAGTACTTTCATGGTGTCCCCATCTATTTCCAAAACATTTCTGTTGCCCCAGAGAGAAACTTGTCACCCCCACCCCCAGCCCCTGGGGGACCTCTAACCTACTCTGTCCCTGTGGAGCTGTCTGCTCTAGATACTTCAGATTCGTGGAGCCACACAACATTCGTCCTTTTGTGTCTGGCCTATTTTCCGCAGCACAAGGTTTTCAAAGTTCATCCATGATGTAGCAGATGTCAGAGACATACCCCTTTTTATGGCTGAGCAGTATTCCATGCCTGTCTACACTACCTTTTCTTTATCCCCTCATCAGGTGAAGGACACTGTGGACAATGGTGGGCAGTCATCAGCTGGAGTCTTTGCTTTTGGTTCGTGTGGATACACACCTCGAGGTGAAATGGCTTCATCATAGGGTAACTCAGTGTCTAACTTGTAGAGGAGCCATGACTCTGTTTTCCACAGCAGCCGTCCTCCCACACGTTCCCACCGGCAACACATCCCACATCCCAACTCCTCTGCATCCTCGCCAATACTTAGTATTTTCCTTTCTTCCTTCTTTTAAATACAGCCATCTTCACGTGTGTGAAGCATGGTTCTTACATCTTCCCATTCACTGATGGTACTGAGGACTTTTTCATGTTCTTACTGAACTTTTGCGTACCTACTGTAAAGAAACATCCATCAGGGCGCCTGGGTGGCTCAGTGGGTTAAGCATCTGAATTTGGCTCAGGTCAGGATCTCATGGTTCGTGAGTTGGAGCCCCAGGTCGGGCTCTGTGCTGACAGCTTGGAGCCTGGAACCTGCCTTGGGTTCTGTGTCTCCCTCTCTCTCTGCCCCTCCCCCACTTGTGTTCTCTCTCTCTCTCAAAAATAAACATCAAAAAAAACTCTGTTGAAGCCCCTTGCCAATATTTTAGTGGGATTGTCTTTTTATTATCGAATTCTAGGACTCCATTCTACATTCTAGATACTAAACCCTTACTTTTTTCCATTCTGTATGTTGTATTTTCACCTTCTTGATAATGCCTTTTGATGCACAATTTTAGTTTTAAGAAAGTCTAGTTTATCTAGATTTTTCTTTTTCGCTTGTGTTTTGCTGCCAGGTGGAAGAAGCCATGGTCAAATCCAAAGTTATGAAGATCAATGCTTCATTTTAGGGGTTTCATGGTTTAACTCTTACATTAGTCTGTTGATCCATTCAAGTGAACTTCTGTGTGTGGTGTGAGGTAGGGGGTCCAACTCCATCCCACGAAACAGGTGGGCTCATAGGGGCAGAAAATGGGTTAGTGGCTGACTCGGCCTGCAGGTCTGTGGGGTGATGTGAAGTGACTGCTGGTGGCTGTGAGGTTTTGGGGGGTGATGAGAATATTCTAAACTTAGACAGTGGTGCTGGTTGCATAACTCAGTGAATACATTAAAAACCACTGAACTGTACCCTTTAGAAGGGTGGATTTTATGCTATGTGAATTATACCTCAATAAAGCTGTTATTAAAACAAACAAACACAACAGCTGGTGGCCCGTAGGAGGGGACAGGCCCAGCAGCCCTACCCCCCAATTCCAGGGGGGGAGCAACAGGCTGCCCTCCCGTGGCCCCTGTGGCTGCCGGCCAGGCTCCCGCATCAATCACGCGGCCCAGGCCTGGTTCTCCCTCCTCCTCAGAGCCACGTTAGGTAATAAAAGGTCTTCTTTCATGAATTTTCCTCCCACTTTGGCCCCAAGCCCAAATGCTGCTATCAGCCTGTTTTGCTGGCAAATCGGTCCCAAGAGTGAAGGAGGCTGCAGGCAGCAACCCGTGCCTCCCTCTCTTCCTGGGGGAAGGAGAGGTCAGTGGAGCCCACAGGGAAAGGCAGGAGCACAGGAGTCACCCGATACCTGGATAAGGAATGAGGAGAGCTGGCAGGTGTCTGGGTATCTTCCTGCTGGCGGTGGGCATGGGCTCGCGCTGACCAGTCTACCTGCAGTTCCAAGCGGGACTGGAGCATATGGATTTGTGGGCAGCTTCCCAGGGGCCCAGGTTTGCACTGGCCGATTGCATGAGGCCTCTCTGTGGGAGCCTCTGTGGCTGGGGGCGGTGGCGAGCCCTGTCTGTGCTGAGCACAGCGTGGCCCCTGGCTATCAGAGGCCGCAGACTACCTGTACCCCGAGGGGCAGGGCTTGGGCAGGAGTCCACATCCTACGAAGGCACTGTTAACAGGGGCCCTGGAGGCGTGGCCTTGGTGGCCTTCCCAGAAAGGGGACATTGATGACAAGGGCCAAAAAGGAGGACAAACCAGGCGCTGGGGGAAGACTGTGGCCAAGAGCCCATGTGCGGTCCCTGGCCCACGCTGGCCCCTTGGTTTGGCAGAGGCCCCAGAGTGGGAGCCGAGGGCTGGAGCCCAGTTGGCTGCTCCACTGGTCAGGAGGCCGTCCCCCCTCCCCGCCCCCAAACCCAGCCTCCCAGCAGATGGGACCCAGAGGGGGCGCAAGAGCAAGGGCAGGGAGGAGGTCTTCACACTGCTCCTGAAGGTCTGTGAGGTCACAAAGGAGAAGGCCCGGAGGTCTCATGCACCGGCAGCTCTCCATTCATCCATGTGCATTCAGCAACGGTCTGGCCGCTACAGACTGGCCTTGGACTTACTGGCAGGCACTAAGATGCCCCCACTCACTGCGGCCAGGTCAGTCTTTCCCGCCTTTCCCTGTGGAGCCGATGAGCATCTCAACCTCAGCGGCCCCTCCCCGCTCCTGACCCCCTCGTCTACCCCCCAGGGCTCCTAACCCACAGCATTACCCCTCAGTGCACCTGCCCTGGTCATGTCTACCCTGCACACCTCGAGGGTCAGGCCCTGTGCAGAGGCCACGGTGAGTGGGTGAGGGTGGGGGCGCTTCCTCCTGGAAGGTTCCCTCGCTGGGGTTCCCCTGCTCCCAGCCCACCCAGCCAGGCCCTGGCCCCTCCACAGTTTGGCCATGATACTTGCCCCTGTCCATCTGTCTGACAGGATAATAACCAGGATGTCCCCTGAAAGGTGACAACCACAGTGCCTGTCCCCCTGCGCCCCCTCCAAGGCCTGGGCCTGCAGCTGAGCACCTGGCTCCCAGGAAAAGCCGTGCAGCCAAACTTAGCGCAAAATGGCAGCTCTGGGTTGAACTCTACCTAGCAACAAGATTAGCAGCTGACTTTGCAAACTGTTATTTTTATCCCTGGGGTGGGAAAGGCTGAAAACCTCT
Organism: Hyaena hyaena; assembly: GCF_003009895.1. Lineage (NCBI taxonomy): Eukaryota > Metazoa > Chordata > Mammalia > Carnivora > Hyaenidae > Hyaena > Hyaena hyaena. Next base: position 2,187,837 of record NW_024080851.1, on the reverse strand, counting down.
TCCCACACAACCTAGGGACCCCGCCACCCCCAGATACCGCTCCACCAACCTTCCCTTCTCGCTGTCGGGGTCTCTGAGCCCCAGAATGGGGAAGGGGCCCCTAGAGCCTCCAGACAGGAGTGTCAACTCCCAGGCCCCCGCCCTGCTCGCCTCCGCCTCCCAGGGCCTCTGCACTTTCATCCTGTCAGCAAGACACTGTCCTCGTGGGAAAGGGATCATGGCACCGGGGACCTGTTCTGTGCAGAATGCTCTGGACACGTCATCACCCCGCTGCCGCCCTCCTTGCCACCCTCACAGTGATCCGAGCCTGCTAGCAGTTTTAAGCCTTCCTGCAGGAGCCACCATGTCTAGATGATGACAGCCCCGCTGTCTAGATGCTGTCAACTTCCAGTTCTAGAAGAGGCCAGAACAGATGCCCTCCCCAGCTCCTCCTCCCTGGACACAATCCAACAGGCACCACAAACAGACCCTGAGATGGAAAAGAGACAGTAGACAGGCCAGGGGCCTCAGGACTGGAGAACTGGGTGCTGTGTGTTGCTGTGTCCCCCACATGCCCCTGCAGCCAGACTGCCACCAGGCTTCCTCGTACAAAACAGAGGACAGGAGAGCTGTTCTCGGGGAGGGGGAGGGGAGACAGTGTCCTGGAGCCCTGTGTCCCCAGTGCTGAGCAGAGCCCCAGGCCCGGCAGGACTCTGAAAACCAAACACCAGGACCACAGCACGGGAAAGGAGACCAGAACCTTTGCAGAAGCAAAGGGTGGGGGGTGTTGCTTTGCTAAAACAGGAGACCTAAACAGGGTCAGGACTGTCCTCACTAGGCAGCCAAAATATCCAGGATACAAGAGAAAATCCTGCATCACACCAGCACCAGGAAAGCACAGTTTGAGCGAGAAAAGACAATCCACTCATGCCGAGGCCAAGGTAAGTCAGATGCTGGGATTACTGGACAAAGATTCTAAAGCAGTGATTGCAAAAATGCTTCAACAAGCAATTATAAATTCTCTTGAAACAAATAAAGAAATAGAAAATCTCAGCAAAGAGGTTGTTTTGTTTTGTTAGAGAGAGAGAGAAAGAGAGAGAGAGAGAAGGGGAGGAGGGAGGGAGGGAGGGAAGGAGGGAGAGAATGCCAAGTAGGCTCCATGTTCATTGCAAAGCTTGATCCCACAACCCTGCGGTCAAAACTGGAGCTAAAATCAAGAGTCAGAGGCTCAACCAACTGAGCCACCCAGGAGCCCCTCAGCAAAGAAATGGTATGTTTCTTCCCTGTATATTAAAAAAAAGTTCTATAAAAAATTAATAGAACTTAAAAATACACAACCAACTTAAATAACTTGCCAGATGGACTCAACAGCAGAGTAGAGATGACAGAAGACAGAACAAGCAAACTTGAAGGCAGACCGACACGGTTTACTCATTCTGAAGAAGAGAGAGAAGACAGACTAAAAAATCAGGCTAACAGAGCCTTGGAGATCTGTGGACAATAACACAAGGCCCAACATTCATATCATCGGAGTCCCAGAGGGCAGGGAGGGAAAAAAGTTGGGGGGAAGAAAAAAATTAAAGATATAACATCTGAAAATATCCCAATTTTAACAAAAGACATAAGCCTACAAATCAAGAACCTGAGCAAATTCCAGCAGGAAACACCTACAAAGATCCAGACCAAGACGCATCATGATTAAACTTCTGAAAACTGGGGGCGTCTGGGTGGCTCAGTCGGTTAAGCATTTGGCTCTGTCTCAGGCCATGATCTCACAGTAGCATGGGTTCGAGCTCCATGTCGGGCTCTGTGCTGACAGCTTAGAGCCTGGAGCCTGCTTCAGAGTCTATATCTCCCTCTTTCTCTGTTCCTCTCCTGCTCATGCTCTGTCTCTCTGTCTCTCCCCCCCAAAAATAAACTTAAAAAGAAAATAATAAACTTCTGAAAACTGAAGACACAGAAACAAAGCATCTTAAACATGGCCAGACAGAGAGGACAAGTTCTAGCAGAGAAGCACCATTCAAATGGTGGCCAGTTTGTCACCTGCAACCTCGGTGGTCAGAAACATGTAGCCCAGGATTCTTTGAGTGTTGAAAGAACAGAACTGTCAATTGCACACTCCACCATCAGTGAAAGTATCCCTGTGGAGTGCAAGGGAAAGAGAGAGATTTGCAGAGGAAGAAAAACAGTGAATTTGTCTGCTGTCACTTCGTGGGAAGAACAATGGAAAGGGTGGAAGTGGAGGCAGACTTAATAGACTCCTTCATTCCGTGAATATTTGTAATCATGTCTTATGACTGAAGCAAAAGTTCTCACACCATCTGATGTGCCTCAATGTAGGTGAGACGCTTTAAAATTCTGGAGTATAAAGGGACATTAACAGAAGTAAGGTTTCTACACTCACAATGACGGCAGTCATATATGTATATGGAAATGACTACGCAGCCCCTAAAAATCTATACAAGGTGATACATATGTTTAAAAACATGACAGATAAACTGAAAAGGAATTGTAAAAAAGGCCCAAGAGATACTCAGGCCAAGGAACACTAAACAGAAGAATGAGATGAGAAGAAAACAGGATGCAAATGAGAAAGTGGCAGAATCTTTACTCATTTAGCACTAATTACCTTAAATGTATGTGGTCTAAATACCCCAATTAAAGGACAGGTTGGCAGAATGGAAAAAACACAACCCGACTATATGCTGCCTCTGAGGAACTCACTTCAAACAAGCTGAGAGTAAAAGGCTGGGGGAAGCTATATTGTATAAACATTAATCAAAAATATTATTTATGTTAATACAACAGAAATGGCCACATTACGCTGAGATAAAGTAGACATGAGTGCAAAGGAAACTGCCAGGGACAGAGAGGGACAGGACACAAGGACAGAGCGGCCGACCTACCCAATAGCCACAATAGTCCTAAATGTGTATGCACCAAACAACAGAGCTTCTGAATCCATGATGCAAAAACCAGGAGGGTGGAAAGGAGCTGACAAATCCAGTTAAAATTGGAGACTGTCAGCAACTGACACCACTACAAAATCAAGAATGCACGAGGACACAGCAGAACTGACCACCACCATGAACCTCAGGATTGAATTACCTATGGAACATTCTCTCCATCCAGCAGCAGGATACAGAGGCCTCTCAAGTGCCCACCGACACTCACTGACACAGACCATATCCTGGGTCCTAAAACAAACCTTAAGAAATTTGAAAGAATTGGGGCACCTGGATGACTCAGTTGGTTAAGCACCCAGGTCTTGACTTCGGCTCAGGTCATGATCTCAGGGTTGGGAGATCTAGCCCCACGTCTGGCTCCTCACTGGGATTGGGCTGCTTGGGATTCTCTCTCTCTCTCTCTCTCTCCCTCCCTCCCTCACATTCATGCTTTCTCTCTTAAAAAAAGAATAAAAAAGGAATTAAAAATCACACAGAGTATGCCCTCAGACAGTAATAGAATTAAAGTGACCTCAATTAGAGAAAGATAACAGAAAAATCCCAAACATGGGGCGGCTGGGTGGCTTAGTCGGTTAAGCGTCCGACTTTCGCTCAGGTCATGATCTCGCGGTTCGTGGGTTCGAGCCCCGCGTCGGGCTCTGTGCTGACTGCCAGCTCAGAGCCTGGAGCCTGTTTCAGTCTGTGACTCCCTCTCTCTCTGACTCTCCCCTGCTCACGCTGTCTCTCTCTCTCTCTCCTAGAAATAAATAAAAATATTAAAAAAAAAAAAAAGAAAAGAAAAATCCCAAACACTTTCTTGGAACTTTAACAACACATTTCTGAAAGAGGAAATCTCAAAATAAAGATATATGGAAGTGAATGAAAAAAAATCAAAAACAAAAGTTGCTGGGTGCAGCTAAAGCAGTGCCAAGAAGGAAATTTTTAGCATTGTGCTTACATCACAATCAATTACCTAAGTTCCCACCTCATGAAACTAGAAAAAGAGCCCAAAGAAAGCTGAAGGAAGAAAATACAAAAGATGGCAGGAATCAATGAAATAGAAAACACAGTAACTACAGAGAAAAATCAATAAAACAAAAAGCAAATTCTTAAAAAAAAATCAATAGAATTAATAAGCTTCTCCCAGGTTGGGCAAAGACGGAAAGAGAGAAGACACAAATAATCAATGTCAGGAATAAACTGGGATATGACAGATCCTATGACTATTAACAGGAGAATAAGAGGGTGTTGTTGGCACATTTATCCTCATAAACTGGACAACTTAGAAGAATGGACCAATTTCTCAAAAATCACAAACCACCAAAACTCGGGTGAAGTAAATAACCTAAACAGTCCAATAACCACAAAAAAAAAAAATTGAACACACAGAAAACCACAGAAAAATCTCTTGTCAACTTCTACACATAAAAAAAAAATCCTCAACAAAATATTAGCAAATTGAATTCAGCAGTGTATAGATCACGTGTGATTTATTCCAAGTATGCAAGGTAGGTTCAATATTTGAGAATCAATCATTGTAACACACCATATCAATAGGTTAAAGAGAAAAAGATATTATCATATAAATTTATACAGAAAAAAAGTTTGACAAAATTCAAAACCCATTTATGAAAAACCTCTCAGCACACTAGAAATGGAGATGGATTTCCTCAACCTCATTAACAGTATCTACCAAAACCCTAAAGCTAACATCATAGGTAATGGTGAAAAACTGCTTATCCAAGTTCTGGTATAGGCAAGAAAGTCTGTACTTGCCACTCTTAACTGGCATAGTACTGGAAGTTCTAGCCACTGTAATAAAGAAGTGTAAATAAATAAAAGCCACCCAAAATGGAAATAAATAAAATTATCTTTATTGGGGCACCTGGGTGGCTCAGTCGGTTAAGTGTCTGACTTCAGCTCAGGTCATGATCTCACAGTTTGTGGGTTTGAGCCCCGTGTCGAGCTGTGTACTGACAGCTAGCTCAGAGCCTGAAGCCTGCTTTGGATTCTGTGTGTCCCCCTCTCTCTGACCCTCCTCTGCTCACACTGTCTCTCAGAAATAAATAAAACATTAAAAAAAACTTTAATATAAAATAAAATAGAATAATCTTTATTTGTGGATGACATGATAGACTACATAGAAAATAGAATCCTGAGGAATGTGCAAAAAACTCCTACAATAAATGAATGTAGTAAAGTTACAAGATACAAAATCAACAGAAGTCCATTTCATTTCTGTATATTAACAACAAACGAGAAAATCAACATTAAAGATGCAATACCAGTAACAGTTGGCTCAAAGAACACAAAATACTTGGTATAAATCTAGCAAAATGTGGGGCATCTGGGTGGGTCAGTCAGTTAAACATCCAACTCTTGATACCACTCAGGTCATAATCTCACATCAGGCTCTGTGCTAACAGCATGGAGCCTGCTTGGGATTAAAACTCGTTCTTTCTCTCTGCCCCTCCCTCTCCCTCTCTCTCTCTCAAAATAAATAAACATAAAAAAATAAACTATACTTACAGAAATAGGATTTAAAAAAAAATCTAGCAAAATGTGTACAAAATCTCCATGAGAATTACAAACATTCATGAAAGAAACAGAAGATCCGATGCTTGGGTGAAACATACCATATTCATGGATTGGAAGGCTTAACATGGCAAAGATGGTGATTCCTCCTAAATTGGTCCATAGTTTCAATGCAGTTCTTATCAAAAGCTCAGTGAGATTTTTTTTTTTTGTAGATATGAAGAGGCTGATTCTAAACTTTGTATTCAAAAGGGAGCCACCCTAGAATAACCGAAACAATGATGAAATGGGAAGAACAGCACTCACAGTGTCAGGACTGAAGGCAGGGCTGTGCTGGTAGAGCATGGACACAGAGATCGGTGGAACAGAGTTGAAGACCCAGAAGAAGACCTACATAAATGCGTCCAGTTAATTTCCAGCAAAGGGGCAAAAACAATTCAGTGAAGGAAAGAGTCGTTTCAATAAATGCCAGAGAAACTGGACAATCACAGGCCAACCTGACCCTAAGCTTCACACTTGACACAACAATGAACATGCACTTAAATGAAAACACAAACCATAAGACTTTGAGAAAAAAGAAACAGGAGAAATCTTTGAGATCTACATAAAGATTTTTTTACTTCTTATAGACACTGAAAACATCATTCATAAAAGAAAAGTTCAATAAATTGGACCTTATGGGATTACAAACTTTGCTCAGAGAAAGAGTAAGTTAAAAGGCTAAGAAAACTAGTGACAGACACCAAGGAACTATTTGCAAATCGCATATCTGACAAGGGACTGTTATCTAGAATATATTTTAAAGAGTTAAAACTTAACATTAAAATAATCAATCCAATTAGAAAACAGGCAAAAGACGGGGCAGACATTTCCCTGAGGAAGATGAGCAGCTGGAGAGCCTGGGACAAGGCTGGCCAGCCAACCCCTGGGGAAATACAGGTGCCCACCCCTCAAGATGCCAGAACACATCTGTTGGAGAGACGGCCCACATTAGCGTCCTGCTGCCGTGACGAAGTACTAGCAACTTGGGAGGCTTGAAACAACACAGCTATTATCTGACTTCCTGGGCAGCAGGAGCCTGAGACAGGTCCCAGGGCCCAGAGTCCATGTCCACAGCGCTGACTGCTTCAGAGAATCTGGGCGAGAACCCCTCTCCTCTCCTTTACCACCTTCTAGAGGTGCCTGCTCTCCATGGCTCATGGCTAGCAGTGGCTTGTTTCAAAATGAAAATTTGTGTTCACACAAAAAGCTTCTATGCAAATACTCAGAGCAGCTCTATTCAATAAACAAAGCTGGAAACAACCAGAACATCTAGGGCCCGTGGACAGCCCATTCCCACCCAGGGCCTCACACCAGCAGCAGAGGTGCTCCTGATGCACACAGCTGACACAAACTCCGGCTGAGGACAGCGATCTCAGGGAAGGACCTTGTAATCCAAGAGCACAGCCTTCGACACACCCAGGATGACAGTGGCCGAGAATGGGCAGGGTTCTCAGGGATCCGGGCACCTGTGGCCACCACACAGTGCTGGGTCTGCACTGCAGAAGCAGGTGCACAGAGCGTCATGTGATGAAGCCACAGCACTGCACACACTTGGGGACACAGAGTGCTGCGGACTCTCGAGTTCCGTGGGCCGTCCCGTCTTTCCCCTGGCTTGCAGGACAAAGGGGAGGAGCTGAGCAGAGGGGGACACTCCACAACCTTCTTTGGCCCTCGAACAACACAGGTTGAATTGTGTGAGTCCATCATATGTAAATTTCTTAACAGATACAGCACAGAATTGTAAATGTATTTTTTATTCCTTCCGATTTCCTAATAACGCTCTCTCTTCTCTGGCTTCTTTTATTGTGAAAAAACAGCATGTAACACAATAATCACACAAAACATATGTTCACTGATCATGATGTTATCAGTAAGGCTCTGGTCAACAATGCGCTGGCAGTAGTCAATCCAGAGGGTCCCAAGTTATATGGCACTTCCGCTTGCATTGTTGGAGGACCAACAATATAATTATCTCGACTTCAGAAGTTAAAAGTTAACCCCAGTGGTTCATGGGCGGCTCAGCTGGTTATGTGTCCCACTCTTGGTCATGATCTCAGTTTGTGGGATTGAGCCCTGAGTCCAGCTCTGCACTGACAGCTCAGAATCTGCTTGGGATTATTTCTCCCTCTCTCCCTCTCCAAATAAACATGTTTTTAAAAAAAATTTAGGGGCATTTGGGTGGCTCCATTGGTTGTCTGACTTGGCTCTGGTCATGATCTCATGGTTTGTGTGTTTGAGCCCCGTGTCAGGCTCTGTCCTGACAGCTCAGGGCCTGGAGCCTGCTCGGATTCTGTGTCTCCCTCTCCCTCTGCCCCTCCTGCTCACACACTGCCTTGCTCTGTCTCTCAAAAATAAATACTAAGCTTTTTTTTTTTTTTAATAAACGAAAGTTGACCCCAGAAGCTGTCCAGGACTGTTTTGAGTGTGGAAGGCAGCCCCTGGGCTGTGGGGAGCAGGGGGCATACACCCTCCACAGCTCCCCTGGGGGGCCAGCATGGACGCTGGTCTCCTGCTTTCCCGAGGGGTCAGCCAGTAGGAGGGTGGTGACAGTGGTCAGGGCAGCCCACCCTGGCCCCTCATCATCCCCGAGAAGCCCCCACCTGCCACACCCCCATTAGAGGCTCCGATGGACAGAAGCTCCATTGCACTGTCTGAGACCCACCAGGGCCACCTAGGGAGGCAGAGGGAGGGAAGAGGGTGGACAGGGATCTGGACTCTGGTCCTGGGTCGGCTGGCGACCACCCTACAGGTCGGGTGGCTTGGGGACCGACAAGACGGGGTCCAGGGCAGAAGAACAGCCATAGGGGGCAATCCCTCCAGCACCACTGGGCAAATATGTGTGCAGGACCCCCAGCTCCCAAGGTCACAGCTCCCCCTACCCCAGGAGGTTCTGGGGCTGCTGTAGCCTGCAGGCTCAGGGGCTTAAACCAACACCAGTTGTCCTTAGTCTGGAAGTCAGAAGTCTGAAATCAGGTGCAACAGCATCCCCTACCCCCACCATCCAGAGGCCGGCCACCCCACTCCCAAAGCCCATTGCCCCCACCCCCTCTCTGTGGCCATATCTCGTTCTCCGACCCGGCACCTCCTGCCCCTCAAGAGGCTGCCTGTGAGGACACAGGGCCCCTGGATGGTCCAAGACCACGGCCCTGGTTCTGGGGAGGGGGCTTTGTGCAGCCTGTCACCTCCCCCCACCCTCACAGGCCCCGTTCTGGGCAGCCCCTCACCTGTCCTGGGTGGGCAGGACCCCTCCTCCCCCTGGGCACTCCTTCACCTGTCCTACGTAGGCAGGACCCGCAGCCAATGTACCTCCTGAGACGCCTCCTGCCCAGGCCCCCGCCTCTGCCCGGGACCTAAATCCCAGAGTCAGTCTGCACCCCAGGCCCCTGGCTCTGGCCTCTGTGCCCCAGGCACATTCCCACCCTGGGCCCCCCAGCTCTGCCCCGTCCAGGCCGGCTGGGGTCACAACGGTGCCCTGTCCCCACTACCTGGTGCATGGGGCCCCTTGATGGATGGTGTGCAGTGGTGAGGCTGTGCTGGTCAGTTCTGCCCCCACCCCCGCCCCAGCTGCAGCTGCCTGGAGCCCCACCCCACATTCCCTGGCTCCCAAGGGGACAAAGAGCCCCGAAACCAGAACTTGCAGCAACAAATGCAGATATGTTTGACGGGTATGGAGTTATCACTTTGGGACGATGAGAAAGTTCTGGGGACACACAGTGTGCCAGAGCTGCACACTCGACCACAGTTAACCACTGAGCTTTAGGTTTGGGGCCTTTGACCACATATTAAAAGGTGTGGCCTCTTGACAGCCATGGTCATGGCCAGCAGGTCACTTCCCACCTGGAGGTGGAGAGGAAGGGAGGCTGGAGGAAGTGGGGAGGGGGCGGAGGGAACCAGGCCCAGCAGTGGGGGTCAGAAGGACAGGGTGCCGGTGACGGCTGTTGGACACTCTGGTGTCACGAGTGCAGCTGAGGAAGGTGGGGGTCATGGGTCAAGGGAAGATGGTCCGGGGTGTGGTCTGGCACCCAAGGGGGCAGGGATCTGGAGGGTCCAGGGTGGGTGGGAAGTCTGGTTCTTGGAGGCAAGGGGGCAGCAAACGGTGCACCCCCCTGGTGCTGAGCCCCCTCCTGCAGAAACTGGGGAGCACAGGGTCCTCTCCACACCTCCGTGGTGTCCTCTGCCTGGGTGAGGTCCGGGAGGCCCTCAGGTGCACCCACCTCTGTAGGGGCCACAATGACCCCGCAGGGGTCAGCAGCTGCCTTTGGAGGACTTACCGTCCCACACCTGGTCCCTGGCCTGCACCTTCCCACCAGGCAAGTGGACCTCACCACCTGTGTCCCGGCCCTGGGGTGCACTGGGGTCCCAGCTGGCCTGCAGAATCCACCCCTAGTCGCGTTCACCTCAGGTCTTTGTGCTTTATTTGGTTTACTGCCAGGTAACCCAGGGTTCTGGTGACGGAGTTGCTTACTCAACTGTAAACACAGGGTGCACATGGCCCTGTGACTGTCATCAAGGGCGGTGACAATCCTGGACTCCCAGGGAGTACCCAGGATACCCTTTGTGACCTCTGACACATCCAGTGCTCCAGAAACACGGCCTGCCTCACCTTAATGGAGGGAGTTGACACCCTGTCCAGGGACTGAGGAAAGGACACATCTGGTCCTGTGGGGCAGTCCTGAGCCTGCCAGGTGTCCCAGAGGATGCCACGTCCCGGGAGGCTGGGGTGCGCCCTGCCACCTTCCCCACCAGAGGTAGAGACAGGGTGGGCAAGATGCCCCACCTCCTGGGGGCCTCCATCCCTCACCACTTACGCCCAGAGGGTCAGTTTAGACGGGAAGGGGTCACCTGTCTGGATGAGGGAGGGCCCTGTGGCTGCTTTCAAAGGAGGGCCCAGGACCTTCTCCCCTAGCGTCTCAAGCTCCGGCCTAGGGTCTCCTGTCCCCGGGCCCTCCGTGGCCTGCTCAGGCTGGAGAGCTGACAAGAGCTGCTAGGGCTGCCACCCCTCCGTGACCGCTACTAACCCAAACCCTCTGCGGACACCACCCCCTGGAGGGCTCCATGCTTCCCCTGCCGCAGCCCGCTGAGGGCCACACTCCAGGCCACAGGACAGCCCTGACCTGGCCAGCTTCCCTACCACTCTGCCCCAGGGGTGGGCTCCCCCTTGCCTCCAGTGGCACCATCTCTACACCCACATGGGGACCCCTCCTCTCCCTCAGGAAGGAGCCCCTGGAGGGCAGCTGGCCCACACCCAGGTTAGGAAGTGGTCAGCCTCGTCTCCACACCTCCTCTTGGAACATCCGGGCTGCTGGGGTTCTGTTGGCAAATGACACTGGGGGCCTCCCACCTCCCCACCTGCAGAGCATCCACCAAAGCCAGGCCAGTGCCATGTGGACGGCAGAGGCCAGTGAGCCCCGCAGGATGTGGGGCAAGAGGGAGTCTAGCTCCAGCCTCAGGGGCATCACCTATATGAGTCCTCACACACTGTTGGCACCGAAAGGACCCATCCGGCTCTGGTAAACAAGCCTGGGAAAGCAGGAGGACCTTCTCCAGGACGCATGTCTCGGGCCTGCCTGGCGGAACACCACTCAACCAGGACGGCCACATCAGGCCACCGGGCCTACTGTCCACAGCTGGGGTGTGTCTCCATCCCACCACATGACTCCTACCCTAGCACGAACAAGACTGAGTCCTGGGAGCCCAGACTCTCCTGGCGTGGGCTCCAGTGTCCATGCACCTGGTCCCGTCCCGACCCTGTCCAGGAGGCACCCAGGGGCCCCACGCTCTGGCAGACCTGTGGGGCAGGCCACTCGGGGAGCAGTCTGAAGTGACAAGAACTCCCCACCTCCACCCCCCAAAGCTGTGATGGTGCCAGCAGGGGACCGTGGCATCCCCACCGTGTTCACATGAGTGCCAGCCTGCTATCCAGAGACTCACACGCAACAGCCGGCCTGTCTATGGGGCAGACCTGGGTGGTGTTAGGTCAGTTCTGGGCACACACGTCTGCACAGCAGCCACGGCCCTGTGGACACATTTCCACACAAATGCTGACTCTGTTCTCCCTCACACACGCTTTGGGTCAAAGGAGAAAGATGGGGCCTCTCCTCGCTGGTGGGTTACTTCTGGCCCTGGGCATCCGTGTGCTAATGGTGCCACCACGACCCCGCCATTCGTTCAAGAATCACTACCAGGAAAAAGCGGCAGGCCCTGCCCACTGAGCAAGGTCCCCCGTGAGGGGGTGCGGCAGACCCACTGTGTGCTGTGTGCAGGAACATAGGGTGCCAGGGTCCACTGGCTGCAGTTCGGGATCTGTGCTCACCTGGGGTTTCAGGAGCCTACAGCAGACGGACAGGGCCCTGCAGCTACAATCCTTTTCTCTCGATCCAAAGCTCATTGGATTTCCAGAAACCACAGGTTAGAGACCAGCTTGGTTCAGAAGACTCCGAGGAATTCCCCACTTTGGTGTCTGCTCTGTACGTGAGCCAAGAACCTTGTGGTCAGAATTCCAGAAACATCCGCACGCTACAGACAACAGTCACAGCAGCAAATGACAAACAGGGACCCCAAAGAGTTTAAATACAGATTTATTGCAAACGGACACTGAAGAAGGGGGACTTCGCAGGCGGGCACCCCACGTTCCTCTGACCTCAGCTGACGGAGCTCAGTGGCCGGTCCACGGCTGCCATGTCTAAAGAGAGAAAACACGCAGGCTGCACCGGCCCCAGGGCCCAGGCCAGCAGCGAGGGGCAGACGGGGCCCAGTGGAAGGCAGGGGTGGCCCACCGTCAGCGGCGTGCATGGGCGCCTCAGCCTGCCAGCCGCTCCCAGACAAGGGTGGGATGCGGTCACAGCAGGCAGGGCAGGCAGAAACGCAACACTGAAAACAAAGTCGGGCAAAGGAAGACAAGTGACCACGGAGTCCACAGCTCCCCCATCTCCCAAGGGGCCAGTGAAGGCGCATGCCCCACCCCGTCACACCCTCGCCCACAGTTCCTACACGCACACGTCAGCACACAGGCGTGCAAATCCGGGGAGCCGAAAGAAGGGTCTCAGCAGCTCCAGGACCCGCCTCGGGGCCCCCTTGGCAATGCCCTCGATGGCATCAGAGCCACCTGATGCCTCCCAGGGACCGATCAGGAGAGATTCGGGGGCTCCCCACTCACTTTCTGGCCACCTTGGGCCAGAAACCCCCCCACGTGACTGTGACATGCCAGCTCCCACCTACTCAAGTGAAGGAAGGGGGGTGTCCGGAAGGACCACCCCCAGAAGGAGTCCTCCCCAGCTCTGAGGGCAGAGCCCATGGCGCTGGCCAGGGGGCTGGCTGAGCAGGGGTGGCAGCACAGCGCCCCGGGCTTGGCAGCGGCAGAAGGGCTGCGCGCTGCGGTCTCGAGGGCACCCCGTCGGCTCTCTCACAGGGACTGGGTCCCACAGGAGGACGTCAGAGGACAGCTCCTGCTGCACCTGGGGCCTGCGTCCCCACGGCCCCACTCTCTGCTCCTCAACGGGGCTGAGCAGGCAGCGGGTGCACACAAAGGCCAAGCGAGACTGCACACGCGTGCCCAGGGGCAGGTCAGGCTCGGGCCCCCGCCCCCACCCTGCCCAAGCATGGGGAAAGCAAGCAGAGTGCGCACGGCAGCGAGAAGAGAGCGGGGATCCAGCGGCCCGCTCGCCCCACGTTGCTCCGGAACAGTCTGGAGATGCAGGGCCGGGGGCCGCGGGTTCACCCTTGAGAGAAAGGCTGGCAAGGGCAAACCCGACGGTGAGTCCCTGGCAGGAGGGCGCCGGGGCGCATCCTCGCCTCCGGGCGCTAAAACTGCACGGCGCCCGGGGAGATGTTGAACATGGCTGGGTCGAACCGCTGGCCTCGGAAGGGGGAGCCTTCTGCATCCCACCCCTTCTTCAGCATCTCATGGACTTTCTACAAACAGAAAACAGACACAGAGGTTAGCTGCACGGCCCAGAGTGGTGCTCGCTTTGGCCTCTCCACGGGAGGACCTGCCTGGAAACTGCAGGCCTCACGCACACACCCACGCGATGCCCCCACATGCAGGGCAGGGGGGAAACCCCCAGTTTCCGATGAGGCTGCAGAACCCTGCTGACCGGGGCCCCCTCTTCCCTGAGCAGAGGCGAGCATGTCAGACTTGCACCGGGGGCCTGGACACCAGCCCCCACTGATGCAGACAGGGTGCAATGAGCCCCACCCACTACTTTTGTTCCAACTCCCGCCTGCCGCCCCCTTTCAAGCCCTCTCCTTGGCCTCTCTCCACGCCTGACAGGACCCATGTGGGCCCTGTGTCTCTGGGGTGACCCCAAGCTCCGGTGAGGAGTGTGGAGGGGGCATCCCCATGCCGTCGTCCACTCCCCCACAGCAACGCCACCCTAGACCCTCAGGGGAGGCGCCAGCCAGTCCTGCTAAACATCTGGCCCCATGTCGCCCTTCTCCCTTCTCCCAGGGACTGGCTTTTCTCCAGGGGCCACAGAGGCCACCAGCTGAGCCGTGCATAGCTGTGCGGCCGCGCAGCTCTGAGTTTCCCCGCTCCCTCTCTGCCAGGCCACTCTGCTCCCTCCCAGACCAACCCTCCTGCCGCCCTCAAGCTCTTCTGGTGGTGCTCCCCACATTGCGCTATCTCCTGTGGCCATGCACAGGGACGGCCCACATTTGCACACGTTCCTCCCCGAGTCCCCGCCAGGCCTGGATGCGTCCCAGACAACAGTGTCGGTTCCGGTCACTGGGGCAAGGGGCGCATGCAGGCCCCGGCTCCCGAGTATCTGCTGAACGTGTGAGGAACCGCCACTTGGCCCAGCACATACGTCCCCGGGAGCTCCCCTCCAACTCCAGGCACAGAGCTCTTCCCGCAAGCCCACGGCGTCTTCAGACACTTCCCCACTGGCTGCCCGCTCTGGGCCTGTCGTTGAGGACCTCTTGAGGCCCCCTTGGCCTGAGCAGCCTGCCCTCCCCACCACAGCAGCAGTCCTGGAGCCTCCCTCAGGACCACATCCACACAGCTTTCGTCCACCAGCCACAGGCGGCCGTCGTGTGACTAGACTCGCTCAGCTGACCCCCCACCCCTGCCTGCGAGCTCAGTGGTCACAGCCGGAGAGAGACAGCCCACAAGAGGCCCAAGAGCTCCCTACGGTCCACGTTAGCCCCCCAGCCCTGTGAGCCCTGGTGGTCGGGGAGCCCAGCCGAGAGAAGATTCGGAGACTCTGGGCAGGAGCCCACCTGGGATGCAGCAGTCAGCACTGCCTGAGAGACCTCACAGGAAAGCTGGCTGGATGGCGGGGCGGGTGGGGGACAAACAGCCCCTGGGGGCAGGCAGGAGGGGCACACCAGCAGCAGACCCCCGACATGGCAGGACCACAGTGAAGCCCCAGGACATCTCTGAATCCCAATGCCACTGGGGGGCTCCTGTGTCTGATGCACGTGGAACAAAACAACAAACCCTAGGAGGCAGAAGCCGCGGTGCCAGCAACAGCCCCTCTCCTGTCCAGGTATGGTCCCACTGGGGTCTCCAACTCCCAACAAGGGGAGCCAACAGTACCCTGAGAAAAAGGACCCTTTCTTCTGCTCCTGGGAGGAATGATCACACCCAAGACACTGTCTTCTCTGGCCCCAGCGTGTGCTGCCCAGTGTGGGTCTCTGCGGACTTGGCACCCCCCCGCCTGGCACTGGCCACCCAGATGTCTCACGCCCCCGACATTTGTTCCAAAGCGACTTGGAAGAGGACTTCCCGTGACCCCTGGTCAGCCTCCCACAGGACCTGCGGGCAGGGGAGAGCTAGGATCATGTGTGGAGTCACTGTGTCTGTGTGGACTGGCCCGTCGCGGCCCCGCCACCTGGGCCCTGTCCAGCTGTGGAACCAGTGCCCCATCCACATGGTGACCAGGCTAGAGCATGGCCGGTGACACCAAGGCAGGGACACTCCCCGCCCCCCATCAACCTCCTGGTCCCCCTCACCCCTGCCCCGCCTCGCCGTCCTTTACCAGCTCATGGCTCTGTGGCTTGCCCTGCAGCTTCTGGTGGTAGTCAAAGGTGAGCCTGTCCAGCACAGCGTGCTCCTCCTCGTCCACCGTGGCCATAGATCGCTCCTTATTGATCTTGTCAATGTCGATGTGCTCCTCGCCCTCCAGGACTGCGCTCCACCAGTACTCGCCCACCTTGTTCAGGCTCACCTGGGGCAGGTGGGGGGATGGGGCTCAGTATGGGGAGGCACCGGTCAGAGGGCGGGGGCGGGGGAAGACAGACCTCACCCCACCCCCACCCCACCCCCCATGTCCTCGCAGAGGCGGCCAGGGCCCCAGCCCAGCTCCCATCACAGCCTCCCTGCACCACCAAGGACACACTTGACCCGAAACAAGAGCCTCTATCCATGTGCTGCAGCCCTGCCTGCTCGCCCAGCACATGACCAAGTGTCAGAGCCGCACACGGGGAGGTGGCCAAGAACTGACAGATAGGAGGCCCCCTTTCCCTCATACTGTCCACTTACTGTCCAATGGCCTGAAACCCCGGTCACAACCCGAAGGGTCAGAAGGGAAGGCAGACGTGATGAGCCAGCAGCCAGAGCAAGTCCTACTCAAGGCAGCACCCGGGGGAGAGGGGGACTGGCCAGAGGGCAATCCTGACACTGCCAACCCAGACCTGGTCCCCACCAGGGACATTTCTGAGGTTCCTGAGGAGGATTCGGGGTGTGGGCACCGATATGAGGCAGGCCGCACGGTGAGAGGGTCACAGCATGGTGACGGTGACAGCATCAACCTTGGCACGACAAAATGAGCCTCCCCCTTCCAAACCAACTGTCCCAGGGGGGGTGTGGTGTGAACCCCAGGGGGACAGCAGGTTCCGAGGGCCCCCGTCTGCAGGCCCAGCAGAGGATGGACTTCTCCCAGCCAACGCCACGGTCTACACGTGGGGTGGATTTTGTCTCCAGATGCTCTGTTCAGTCAGCTTCTTACTGACTTTGCTCAGCAGTTTGTGTGGAGGGACCTGACCGGCCAAGACCTCAACATCGAGAATCTTCACCAAGGTGCAAATCTGTGTTCCTTCCAATGCAACGAAAACCTTCCAAGTGGGAGTGCGCTCGGTTCCCATTATTCCCCACGAGACACCCGCAGTGCTTGCACTCAGTTCCCATTATTCCCCGCGGGATGCCCGCAGTGCTTGCGCTTGGTTCCCATTATTCCCCGTGAGACACCTGCGGTGCTTGTGCTCGGTTCCCATTATCCCCGCAAGATGCCCACGGTGCTTCAGGCCGATCCGTCTCGGGAAACAGAGACCCTCACACAAACCACGAATCTCATGCAGGGTGTCTGGACAGGTCCACACGCATGACCAGGCCCTGTGCAGCCTGGGGACAGAACGGACTGACGCTGTACACAAGGAACCCAGTGGGCCTCACCGCCCACACATCTTGGGTCCACAAGGCAAATGCTCATGGGCCCTCTGCAAAGCCAACAAAAACACAGACAAGCTCAACACCACCTTTAAAACAATTTTTTTCTGAGGTGAAACTCAACAGGGCCACCTGGGAGGCTCAGTCGGTTGAACATCTGACTCTTCAGCTCAGGTCATGATCCCAGGGTCATGGGATCGAGCTCCCTGCTAGGCTCTGCACTGGTGGTGTGCACCCTGCTTAGGATTCTCCCCCTCCCCCAGTCCCTTCCCCACTTGCTCTCTCTCTCTCTCTCTCTCAAAGTAAACAAACAAGAAAAGTAAAGCGAACAAGTCAGTGTCAACACGTCCAAGTGCGATGCAAGCCCCACCTCTACCCAGTTCTGCGGCGGCATCATCCCAAAAGGAGCCCCATGCCTGCGAGCAACCCTGGGACACATCACACGTCCTTCAGTGGGCCCCGCCTTTTGCACTCAGCATGGTGTCCTTGTAGTACATCCACATTGCTGTAACAGTGGCCAAAACAAGACGTCGCCAAGGAGATGCCCTTCGGACAGAGCTCGAGACCCCAAGTCTAAAGGAGTCAGACGGCCTGATGTTGTGTTTTGATTTTTCACTAATGTTTTGTTACTTCCCTAAAAATTGAGTTCATGGAGATGCAGTCTGGGGATACATCCTGAGTGCCAACAAACACAGCACCCCAGCAGAGCGGCCCCCAGAGCTCCCGGCCCGCTGCCTGGCCGCCCAGCAGACCCAGGTCATGTGCCCCGGACTACTGAGGGCGCGAGCCTGTTCTCAAGCTTCTTTGCATCTTGGGTTTTCCAAGATTTTATTTGGAATAATTTTAAACACACCCATATGCCTGTTTCTTGGACTCCCCCCAGGACACTCTGCCACTGCATGTCCACACACAGGCCCTCTCTGTTTAAGGACACGTGTAACACACAGCAAACCCCAGGAGTTTCTTCTGAACCATGTGACCCTTGACTCCTGGCATTTCCACGAGGGCCTCCTTCCACTACTAGAAGCTCAGCCCACCTTTTCTCCAGCATGGGATGCAGGTCGGGGTCCTGAATGCACCTTAGTGGTCCTGCCCTGCTCACCTGGAATGTTCCAGTCTCTGTTCCTAAAGACCACTTTTCATTCGGTGCTTGTCTGGTGTTTCCTCCTGATTAAACTCAGGGAAGCAACCCCAACAGGACACGGCACAGGTGACACAGTACCTTCCCAGCATCACGCTGCCACATGCACTGTGAGTTCCTCCTTGACCCCGTCTTCCCCACAGTGGCAGCAGGGCTCCTCCTCCATGACAGCCATTTACCCGTGTCCACAGAGACTCCTCCTGGGCACCCAGCATTTCAAAGGCCCCCACTCACTCCCATCCCCGACTGCGCTGGTGCTCCGTCTCAGGCTTGACAGGTGGGGGCAATCGCAACATGCCCTGCTTACCTGGCCTCCCTCCAGGATCCTGTAGGGACCCGGTTCCAGACCCAGGACCAGTTTCCCGAAATGTCCTCACAGAAACTTCGAGCCCCGTGTGAACGAGCCCAGCCCGCCCACAACCTGTGCCGAAGAGCCCTCACCTCTACCTCCTCCTCCTCCCTCCAGGGCTGCCCATCCAAGCAGGCAGCCGTGTGCCTGGTGAGGTGCCCTCTGGACTATGTGGGCTGGGGAGGCGTCCGTACGTGCTGTGGCCGGGGCTCCACAGAGGTGCCTGGAACCCAGGTCAGACAACGGGGAGCTGTTCGCTATAGGCCTTTCTGGGAGAGGATGGGGTCTGCATCCAGAATCTTCCGGAGGTAGCACGGTCATGGGCCATCTCCCGATGTTCCATGTTGTTGACGAGCTTTTTAAGCTTACAAATCAAAGCACCATGTGGGCCAAATAGGACAAGTCAGTGGTGCGGGGTGGGGGGGGCCCATGTGCTGAAAGCACCGGGCAGCCGAGTGGTGTGGAGCGGGGTCCCCACGGGACGGAGGGGCAGTAGCTGCGTTCCCTGGGAGCGCGGCCCGTTGGTGCTGCCAGCACATCCCTGCCCCCCCACCCTTCCTCCCTGCTGGGGCTCAGGTACGCCTTCGGTGGTGAAAGGTGCTGGCCGACCTGAGAAACTCCCAGGGAGACGAGAGCGTGAAGGCCAAGGGCCTGCATTTCATTCTAGGGACGGTTTCCAGGCTTCTGGCATGCGCCAAAATGCTAATGTTATTTAATCTGCATTTGGGAGGAAGGAGGATACATCTCCGTGATGCTGGTGGCCGCGAGTGAGGAGATGGTGATGGGAAGGCCTTTCCTGAGAAACCCACATCCCCCCAGCGGATGGAGAGAGACAGAGAAAGGACTGTGGGCGGGCCAGTAGTCAGGACACATGGGGACCTGGGGTCAGCACAGAAACAGCACAGGGGGGAGTCCCTGGCAAAGGGCCAAGGAATAGTCAGCCTGTGACTCTGCTCATGAGAGGTGAACTTAAGGAAATGATCTAAGTCAGTCATCCAGGTACGAGGGGACAAAGCAAGTCCACACGGTCACCCCCGTGTCCCTCAAGCAGACACGGGTCCCAGAGCACCCTGCACCTCCTGAGCTCACCTGACCAGCTAGAGGGTCAGCTGATGGACCAGCCCCACCTGGGATGCGGCCTCGACCCTCCACCCTCAGATACCTCCCCCCACCGCCCATGACACCGAGTCGCCAGCACCTCCTGGAGGGGAACCGAGGACAGTGTGCCAGGCGGTTCTGGGACAGAACGGTCGGGGGAGGTGCTGACTTCACGTCTCTTGCCTGAGAGGCATTCTCGAGTGTGGGAGGGAGGGAGGCAAGAGCTGTCATCCGGTTTTAGCTGCCACCCCTGCCTGCTCTCAAAGCATCCACTCGGGCAAGGGGGGCGGCTGGGAAGCAAGCAGCATCACCTGCTGGGAGGTCAGAGGTGCGGACCAAGGACTCCAGCGAGGTGACAGGCAGCCCTGGGGCCCCCACCTGCTGTGCGAGGCCCTGGTGGACACCCTGCCACCCGAGGCCCGTGTCACTGCCCTGGGGCAGCAGGGGACAGTTGCCCTCTCCATGTGAGGCCGACTGGCCCCTCCCGAGGGTCTGAGGTCGGGCTGTGACCCCAGTCTTTGCCTGTCTTCATGTCACCCCTCCATCTGTGGGTCCTCCTCCGTCTCACATTTCCCTCTCGTTCTCCTCCGTCTCACATTTCCCTCTCGTTCTCCTGTGAAGTCTTATGTGCAGGTTCCAGGCTCTAGTGAGGACACTGGGGCATGCTGAGCCCACTGTAGCCCTTGGGAGAGAGGCTCCTGACTGTGTTTGTTGGTGGCCCTGGTGCCCAGCAACCTATGTGTCGGGAGTGACCAATCACGGCTCTCGACCTCAACTCAAGGGTGAGGACTGGAGTTCCCATACAGCTGATGAGGTTCCTGACGCCAGGCAATGCTGATCAGAGGGGAGGCCCTGGAGCTCTGCCATCTACCTCGGATGCCCAAGGGAGGGACCCGGGCTTGTTCCCAGCAGCAAACACAAGCAGGGTCTTCACGTGTCAGAGCAACACGCTCACTGAGCCACGGTAGCATCTCAGGTGCGTGAGCCCAAACGTCACCAACGGATAAACCATCAAACCCAGATCACAGCCTATGGTCAGGAGGGAGGGGACAAGGGGGAAGGAAGGACTGCATTCCATGGGCAGAACACGCCAGCCGTGCCAGGGCCGGGATGACAGGTGAGCTCAGGGACTGATATGCACACAGTGAGGCCGGCATACATGCGGCGCCAGCACTGAGGGTCAAGCGCTCTGCGGACAGCAGGGAGGGACCTGTCTAGGACCAGGGGACCCACGATTCCCACATGGGCCCTGCTGGCAGGGGGCCTGCAGGGAAGACTCCCCAAAGCTGTGTTCCTAGGCAGCGACAAATGCACCAGCTCCGGGCATGGGGAGGACGACCACAGAAGGCCTCCCACCTGCTGCAAGTGCTCCTCCCTGCCCCCAAGGGCTGACAGGGAGGGAACAGACAGGCCTCACTGGGAAGCCACTTCCAGTGTAGCCTCAGCAAACAGGTCTGGAGAGCGAGCTTCCGTAGAGTTGATCACATTACTAGCCACTCACCGAGCCTGGCCCCACGTGTGCTTGTAAGTGGCAGCCAGGATGATGAGGTGCATGTGTCCATCCCGGCCACAGCCACACTCAGGCACATGCACACAGAACAAACAAAGTCGCCTCTGCCAAGCAAAGGTGCTACGAGACAAGCCACTGAGTCACCCACAGCACATCTCCATAGCAGGGACGTTGGGTACACCGATCACAGTGGCTTTCAGGCTGGCCCGTACTCGCAGGGACACGGTTTCACACATCCCGGAGGGAGCATCAGAGCAGACGGGCTGTGAGGGGAGGGCTTCCCGGCTGTGCTCCTACAGGGAACACAATCACAGTACCACCTGGACTCCCTGTGGGCCCCGCTCTGGAGCCGCTGCACCCCACACTGGAGGGTGAGGTGCCCTCATCTGCGGGCACCAGCTTCACAGCTCCACCTGCCGGTGGTGGTCGTGGGGTGGGGGCCTAGGAGACCTGACCCTGCCTCCCACAACCATGGGAAGTAAGGCTGTGACCGAGAAGGCATTTTACAAACGACAGGAGCTGGAGATGTGACCGCCCATGTGGCCAGAGTGCAGGGACGGCCCCGGTGGACTGGGGGACGGAGGTACGGCCTGACGGTGAGAGGGTCTGAGCCCCAGAGTGACAAGGGGGAGTTGGTGTCAACCATCACACTCTCACAGAGAGAAGGGAAACCTTGCAAGGGCAGGGAAGTGCAAAGCAAGGCTGAGAACAAGGGCCGGGCAAACGAGACCTGCGCTCTGCAACCTGGTGTCCTCGTCACGTGGGGAGGCCCTGTGTGTGCCTGGGATTCCGGCACCCCAGCACTGACAGACCCCTCTCCACCCCACGGCCCTGCTGGTCCCACAGACAGGCCGGCCCACGGGCACCCATTCCGCAGATAGGCAGGTATTCACGAAACTGAAAACACGCATTTTTGCTTCCTTCCTTCCTGGCACACAACGTGCCTTTGAAACTCTTAGGTTTTATCCTAAGACCTGGTATCTTCCTGTGGGCCTGTCCCCTCCTCCATCCTGGTGAGGCACCCTGTGTCATATGCAACCCCGACGGGCAGCACCCACCAACCAAGCCAAGGCCCTGAAGAGGGGCCGGAGCCACAGAAGGTTCCAGTCAGTGGGGCGCTGAAGCTCTTGATGGGGCTCTGTAGCCCCGACTGGCTCAGCGAGACCCCGTTGTCAAATGAGCGGTCCAACCGTGCTCTCTGCGTTCCCTGGTAGGGCACCCCTGAAATCAACCTGCCTCTCGATTCTTACCCTGCTTGGCTGTGCCCCAGACGTGGCCAAGGCCTTGCAAGCAGGAGCCTCTGGGACTGGGGGAGACACCCGGGCGAGCTTTGCCGTGCAGGGGTGACCCTGCTGGGTACTCCACGGTGCTCATCGCCTGAGGCCACCACGTGCACCCAAGCACAGACCGCCCTGGGTTTCATGTAAACATCAGCTCCACTTCAGAGAGCCAAGTGGCAGGGCCTACAGGGCCGAGACCAGGAAAGGTGCCCTAAGCTGCGCCCTGGCCCACAGGAATCCAGCCCCCCCCACCGATGGGACCCCCACGCCCTCCCGCAGCCCTCCAGAGATGCCCACACTCACCAGAACGCACTTCCCAGGCTCCAGGCTCCAGAGGGAGCTCTCGGTGTTGACCTTGTGGGTGAACTTCCCTTCCATGAGGACGCGCTCCCTACCCTCCTCCAGCACAGCCACCCGAATGGAGCTACTGCTGAGGGCCACCGAGACCTGGAACCAAGGAGAAGGGGATCAGCTGGTGCCGTGAGGTGGTGCCTAGCACGTTCCAGAGCAGGGCCTGGGTGCAGACCGGAACACGATGCGGGACTGCCCCAGGGGCAGCGGGCAGCTGGACAAGGACCACTGTCCCAACCAAGTTATGCCTGAGTTGGCCTGCGCGTCTCCATCCCCTTCAAGTCAACATACTGCAAGTTCTGTTTCGACGTGTTGTCATGATGATGTGGGGAAAACTGCTGGCTTTCCACCAGAACCCCTGCTCCATCAGGGGAGACCGAGCCCACACAGGAGGCGAGTGCGGGTGGCGTAGGTGGGGTGTGCCCTCTCTCCGTCCTGCCGTCTGCACAGGGTGCAGAGGCCCTGCAAGCCCTCTTCCAGGAGCTGCTAAGGCTTCCAAGCAGAGATCGAGACCCTCCGTGGGGACACCTATCCTCTCCCCCACCTCCGTCCACTAGTCCTTCCGTGGGGACACCTGCCCCCTTCCCCAACCCCCTCCACTAGTCCTTCCGTGGGGACACCTATCCCCTCCCCCACCCCCCTCTGCTAGTCCCTTGGTGTAGACACCTGCCCCCTCCCCTGCCCCTCCCTGCCAGTCCCTCCGTGAGGACACCTGCCCCCTTCCCTGTTAGGCCCTCTGTAAGGACACCTGCCCCCTCCCCGGTTATCCCCTTCTTGGGGACACCTGTCCCCCTTCCTCGCCTCTCCCCCAGCCCCTCCGTGGGGACACCCGCACCCCACATCTGCCTCTGCCACCACACTGGCCAGCAGCCCCCAGGGCTCGGGAGCCTCGTCAGATCAGGAACTGGACAAGGGCAGCAAACCACTCCTGTCTCTTTCCAAACTCTGAAATCCGTGTCTATAATGTAAAATCTTTTCATGAACGTATGTACAGAATGCATTAAGTGAAGGGACACTGGAGGGGAGAACCCAGGCCTTCCTAAGGGTGCTGTGTGGAGACGATCCAACCACATGGCTCTGGAAGTGCTCATTAAACATAAAATGTTGAAAAGAAACTCTCAGAGTTGCAGATAATCAGGCTTGGCTACTGTAACCTAACTGTACTTCAAATACCCTCAAGTAGACAGAAAGATGCCATCCGGAGTCACCAGCATCCAGAGTCACCACTGCGAGGCGGCTTTTCCGGGCTTTTTAGGGGAAGGAGAATTCCGAGGCTGTGCCTGGGGGCAGGTGAGCCACTGTCCACACAGTTCCACATGCAGGCTGGGGTGTCCCATGGGCACAGCAGCCCGGCACCCAACCTCTGGGGGGGTTTACTGGTGACTTGGCCAGCTCTGCAAAGACACAGGCAGGACCTGGCACACTCCCAGGGGATCCAATCCCCGCCCATCAGCTGTCCTTAACCATGAATTTGGGTGTGCAATGGGGCACCCCAGGAGCAAGCTCGCCTTAATAAAATCCTCCCAGCCAGCCTTACATAACAGTAATCTCCAAATCTGGGCAAGCTTCTCATGCTGTTGGTCTTGCACAGGAGGGGAGAGCCAAAGCACGGAGGGGACCCAGACAGGACAAGCTTCCTGTTCAAGATGTCACTCTGGGTAGGGTGAGCACATCCCAGGCTCTGTGACCCACAGAAACAAAGCACAAAGAGGAAAAGCCAAGACTGAGCAAGGGAGGAGGTGGGAGACGGGGACAGAATTTCTGGCAACTCTGGGGAGACCAGTAAGAGTGTGGGGACGGCAGTGCGGAACAGGGACAAGGGACTGGTCTGCACCCGGGAGCCCCACCACCTGGGGCTTCTGGCCAGCAGTCAGCAGACAGGGAGGGCAGACGCAGAGCCGCTCAGAGTCAGAGGCAGCCCCGGATGGCAACACCGGGGAAGCCCCATCAGAAAGGACAGAAGGTGCTGTGGTCCAGACCAGTGAGGTGGGGTGGGGCGGGGCAGGGGGGTGCCACAAAGTGTTGGGCAGTTTGCTGGCCCCTCAGCCCTCCTCAGCTGGGGAGGCGCAGGCCCCAGACACACTGCCCCCTACTCTAAACAATGCAGAAAATAGTTTGTTTTTTTTTTTTTAATATTTTTATTTTTTTCTAGGAGAGAGGGAGACAGTGTGAGCAGAGGAGGGTCAGAGAGAGAGGGAGTCACAGACTGAAACAGGCTCCAGGCTCTGAGCTGGCAGTCAGCACAGAGCCCGACGCGGGGCTCGAACCCACGAACCGCGAGATCATGACCTAAGCGAAAGTCGGACGCTTAACCGACTAAGCCACCCAGGCGACCTGAGAAAATATGTTTTTAAGTAAAAAACAACCAGGGCACTGAGAATTGCATCCTTAGGGAAAAGATGCAGCATGAGAAACAAAGACAAAGGCTCCAAAACTAATTAGGAAACAAGGAGATTCTAACCTGTCTCCCACATGCGTCCTCAGAGAGGTGTGAGCGGGGTGTGGGAGCAGGAAGAAATAGAATGACCACACACATATTAAACACACAGAGGCTACAATAAAACTTCCAACAGAAAGACTGGGAGATGTCACGGGAGAGACACAGACCCATCCAGGTAACCTGTGTGGCGTGCCAGAAGCCACGGCAGCCACGGGACACTGCTCCTGAGTCGAAGGAAAACATGCCTCCAGACAACCCACCGGGGGCTGAACAGAACGAATGAAAGATGACTCACACAACCTCATGGTTTCATAACCTCAGGTATTTCAAACAGGCCCTTAAAAGTTCCACAGCGGAAGAAAAGAGTTTACTCACAAAACAGCTGAATGGAGGGAGGCTCTCAGAACTGGTAACACTGGATGGGGGGGGGGGCTCTCAGAACCGGTAACACTGGATGTGGGGAGGCTCTCAGAACCGGTAACACTGGATGTGGGGGGGCTCTCAGATCCGGTAACAATGGATGTGGGGGGCTCTCAGATGGGTAACACGGGATGTGGGGGGGCTCTCAGAACCGGTAACACTGGATGGGGTGGCTCTCAGATGGGTAACACAGGATGTGGGGGGCATGCTTTCCTTCTTCCAAGAGGACAATGTTCTTGAAGTTAGATTTCTGTCCATATCCGAACCAGGGAATAAATAGAGCTTTAAAACAACTCCATTTTAAGGCATTCAAGAACCCTGTATTTACAACATATCATGAGAAAGTTCCTTGAAGCTACAGCACAGCAAAGTGAGAAGAAAATTAAACCAGAGGGAGAAGCGTCAGATTTCCAGTAAAAGGGTCCGAAGTCCTGACCACCCACACAGCTTGGGGACGTAGCTCACAACCCTGTCGCACACACGCAAGTCGCTAAGGCAGCAGCACCCACTTATCACACATGTGCAAAACTGTAACTGCGTATGGCAACAGAGGTCACAAACCCACCGTGGTGACCATCCCACGGCGCATATGGACTTCAAGTCAGTGCATTATACCCCCGGGCTAACGCACTGTTATATGTCGGTCATCTTACTAAAACTGGAGGAGGGGAAGAAGAAGATGTGACCGGGACCCCAAACACTGAATTTAACCTGAGGTATGGTGAACGGAAACTCCCAGATGGCAGCTGTATGGAACTCCACCACACTTGGCCCAGGTTGGAATGCGAGGGGACAGGACTTCAGGAAGTGATTTCAGACAACATGCTGTAAAGAGTCTGGGTGGCTCTGAGGTTAGGATGAAAGGATACTATTTTTTACAAGAAAAAGAAGGCAAGAAACCCCAGGAAAACCAGAAGCCACACAAGAGCCTGATCCGAAATGGAACACAGTCAAGTAAGACCCCAAAAAAGCTCTCTTCGAAGACAGCAACATGAACACTGGCAGAAACTGCCAATATGTACTTTCTCTGAACTCTGGAAACTAACCAGAGGTGTGCAGGAAGCCCCATCTGTGCCAAAAACACTAGCTCTGTGACCTTCTTACCTCAGCTGAGACCCGTTCTCACTCCCCAGCCCCTCGGTCACCGGTGCTCCCAGCACAGCCTGGCAAGCCTCAGAGAGTGCGGAAAGGGGCCGGGGCTCCTTTGAATCTCCACTCCCAGAGAACTGAATACTTGTGACGTGTGACAGTTCCCTGGAAGATCCACCTGCTAGGCTGTTTGTAAATGGATGTGGAAAAAAGTCTTTTCCCCAGACAGTGTTTGTTGAAAACAATTAAGAGGCAAGTATTTTAATTTCACTGTGAACTGAAATAGCGGATAACAGTGGCAGCAAATAACACAAGGCTGGGGAATATAATGTTCATGAGGTTTTGAAAATCTGGGAC
The DNA here is from genome assembly GCF_003009895.1 of Hyaena hyaena. Taxonomy (NCBI): domain Eukaryota; kingdom Metazoa; phylum Chordata; class Mammalia; order Carnivora; family Hyaenidae; genus Hyaena; species Hyaena hyaena. The sequence goes on along the minus strand of NW_024080851.1, from coordinate 2,160,918 downwards.
ACTTGAATGTACAGGCTGTATGCAAGCTTGGGAAAACCCCTTAGGTGAGGCCCTAACCCCAGCTGACTCTGAGCCTCTGCATGAGCAGGAAGTGGGAGCTATGGCAGAATCTTCAATTGTGAGGCTGAGTGTTAAAGGCATGCCCAGATATGCACACGGAGCCCTGTAGGAGAGAGTCAGTGGTTCTAGGCATTCCAGAAAGTCTGTGCAATCATTTGCTGATCGCTAAGCTCACCAGAGACTTCACTGGCCCCACACATAAAGAATATTGACTTTGGAAAATTAGTTCAGAAAAGTCATCAGGGGTGCCTGGGGGCTCAGTCAGTTAAGCATCTGACTCTCTATTTCAGCCCACCTTACAATATCACAATTGTAAGATCGAGTCCCACATCAGACTCCACACTGGGCATGGAGCCTGCTTAAGATTCTCTCTCCCTCTGCACCCCTCCCCTGCTCGTGGGCCCTCACTCTCTTTCTTAAAAAAAGACAGAAAGACAGATAAAAAGACAGAGAGGAGAGAGAGAGAGAGAGAGAGAAAGAAAAAGAAAGAAAAAGAAAGAAAGAAAGAAAGAAAGAAAGAAAGAAAGAAAGAAAGAAAGAATCATCATACAAACAAGAACTACATCAAGTACCAACAGCAACAAGCCACAGGGAAAAGGGAGTCTGGGTTCCAGAACCGCCACACTGTTATTAAAATTTTCAACAAAAAAATTTACAAGATTCACAAAAACAGAAAAGATAACCCATACACAATGGACAAAAACAATCAATAAAACCTATTCCAGAGGAAGTCCAGACATGGGCTTTAAGCAGAAGTCTATAAATCAGCTTTGATAAATACACTCAAAGAGCTAAAGAAAACCAGGTAAAAACAACTAAAGTATGGGAATAACATCTCATAAAGAAAATCAATAAGGAGATACATATTACTTTTTTAAAAGAACCAAATACAAATTCTGGAATTCAAAAGTAACTGGGGAAAAGAACTGAAGCAAAAAAATCTACTAGAGGCTCTCAGAGGCCAGTCATAGCAGCTGGGAGAAAAAATAGGAAACTGAAGACAGGTCACAAGAGAGGAGTCAGAGGAACAAAAGATAGGAAAAAACCTAGAAAACCTAGCAGAGCTTCGGAGTCCGGGGTGGACAGCACAAAGTATGCCACAACCTGCATTATGGAGCCCCAGAAGGAAAGCGAAAGAGAAGGAATATATGAACCATGGCTGAAAGGCCACATTCGAGAAGCTCAATGAACTCCAAGTAGTATAAATGCAGAGAGACCAAGACCCAGATGCATCCAGATCAAACTGTCAAGAAAGCCAAAGCCAGAGAAAGACTCTCGAAAGCAGGATGTGAAGCCACTGGGCAAGAGGCCTGCTCCTCAGTAGACTCTGCCACTGCCACTGCGGCCGCCACCACCGCCACTGGAAACCACAGGTTAGAAGGTGGTGGGAGGGAGCACTCAAAGGGTGAAGGGAAGTGGTGGCAACCAGGAATTCCATATCCAGCAACACTATCCTGCAAAAATGAAGGAGAAATTAGGAGATTCCCAGAGAAACAAACAAACAAACATCCTGAGAGAATTCACCCCACAGGCCCAGCTTTCCTCGCACAGGCCTTGCCGGAAACACTGGCAGTCTCCCAGGCTGAAATGAAAGGACACTAGACAGTGCTCTCAATCCACACGAAAAAAGAGAGTGCCGGTAAAGGGAGACACAGAAAACAGGGTAATAAGTGCACCTTTCATTTATGAGCTTTCCTTGTCTCCTATTTGATTTAAAAGAACTGCACCACAGGGCGCCCAGGGGCTCAGTCAGCGAAGCGTCCGAGTCCAGACTTCAGCTCAGGTCGTGATCCCGCAGTTTGTGAGATGGAGCCCTGTGCTGGGCTCTGCACTGAGTGTGGAGGCTGCTTGGGATTCTCTCTCTCCCTCTCTTCCTGCCCCTCCCGTACTCAAACGCTTGCTTTCTTTCTCAAAATAAATAAACAAACTTAAAAAAGAGAGAAAAGAGCTGCACCACAAAGGAGCAGAGAACAGAAATCACATATAAAACCCAATTCTACATACACACTGAAATTAAATCTGTACTGATTGTAATTCTGGAGAAAACACTAATAACCCCAAAAATATAGTTTAATAAAAGATGAGGGGATTAAAATACTACACTAGAACATCTCTAACACAAAAGAAAGCAGTCATGGAGGAAAAAGGGAACAAAAAAATCTCAAAACTTAACTACACACATCGAATAATCTAAACAGTGTGGTGTTGTCATAAAAATGGACACAGAGATCACTGAAACAGAATTTAAAATTCAGTAATAAACACATAAATTTAGAGTCAGGTGATGGTAAACAAGGGTGCCGAGGTAATTCGGTGGGGAAAAGAAGAGTCTTTTCAATAAACGGGGCTGTGACAAGGGTTATCCACACGCAGAAGAAGGGAGTCAGAGCACTCACTCCTGCCTTACACAAACATGAACTTGAAATGGACCAATAACCTCTAGTTAGAGCTAAAACCATGAAACTCTGGGAAGAAAAAAAAAGATGGAAATACCCAAGACCTCAGATGAGGCAATAGTTTCTTAGGCAACCAAAAATAAGACAAACGCTAGACTATTGATAAGGACTTCTGTGCTTCAAAAAACATCATCTCTTGGGCTGCCTGGGTGGTTCAGTCGATTATAGACCCAACTCTCGGTTGGTTTCAGCTCAGGTCACAATCTCACAGTTTGTAAATTCAAGCCCCGTGTCGGGCTCTGTGCTGACAGCTCAGAGACTGGTTGGAATTTCTCTCACCTCTCTATCTGCCCCTCCCTGGCTCTTTCTCTCTCTCAAAAAATAAACATTTTTTTAGAATTTAAAAAAAAAAAATCCTCTCTTAAAAAAAAAAAAACCATGGAGCGGAAGAAAATATTTGCAAATTATCTGACAAGGGTATAGTATTTATATTTAAAAATAACTCCTACAACTCAACAATGAAAAGAATCAATTTTCTAAAAGGCAAAGACACTGAATAGACACTTCTCTAAAGAAGACATACAAATAGCCAATAAGCACATGAAAAGATACTCAATGCTATGAGTCATCCAGAAAACACACGGAAACCACAACGAGATTCGTCCAGGCAGTCATCAGGAGGCAGACAATGAGTGACAACAGGTGTTGGGGACGTGGAGCCCACACACGCTTTTGGTGGGTATGTAAAATGTAAGCTAGTGTGAGCACTTCGGAATAGCTTGCGTCCCTTCAGAAACTTCTGGAGCTACCGTGTGTGCCAGCAGAGAACTGGGGATGTGTGCCCACGAATGGAGACAGAGGGAAAGGCAGGGCTGCCGCACGTGGGTGCGCAGCGGGCAGGGCAGACATGCCTCCCCGCCACCACCCCCCCCGCCTCCTCCCAAGTGACCAGGCCTGCGATGCAGGGGAAGGACCGGGGAGGTGGTCCCAGTGTGGAAACAGGGGTCGAGACCACCCTGGAAAAGATCTCATGTACAGGTGTGTCCTGACACAGGTCACAGGCTGTCACCCCAAGGGGCTGACAAGGACCCTAGCAAGGAGGCGCTGTGAGATCAAGACCACCACCCACAAGGCTGAGAGACGTGTCCCTTACCAAACAATACGCAACATAAAGATGACACGCAAACACACCATGTGGGAACACATCCGTGTTTACGAAGCGCAGTTAGCCTGACATCCAACACAGGAGCTGCTGTCAAGCCCAGGGCACTCCGTCCTCAGCAGCACCCCCACCTCCCTTATCCACACGCAGCAAGCGACCCACAGCAGACGGCAGGCATGGTCCACACCATTTCCTTAAAATAACACTTTCAAAAATCAACACTAGTGTCCATTTCCACCCCCCAGTTTTAGCTAATTCTGTTCAAGTTCTCCCTGTCCCTTATGAACAGGAGCATTTCTGGAGCATCTCCACCAAACCAAATACAACAGAAAGATCAATTCTAAGTGATAAAATTCACACCGTGTTAGTGAGGCTGCGGCTAGTAACTAATGAGGAAGGCCCACAGCACCACCACAGCAGTGCCTTCCGTAAGAGAAACAAGTCATTTCATTTCCTGAACGGTCAAATGGGAAACCATTAGAATTTAGACAAAGCTGCTCGAAAGCAGTAAGAAAATCCAAGTGGACTATAAGGCAGCAAAGGTCCAAAGAAGCTCCATCAAAACACAACCTACTCCTTTCTAAAATAAATTAAGTTCTGCAAGGAAAAAATATAAGCCGATTCAAATATTAATAACAAAACGACGCAATAGGTCTGCAACACACACCACAGCCAAGAGGCTGACCTGAGATACAACTGTAAAGAGCTCCTAGAAATCACTAAGGAAAGGCCCTAAGATTTGACCAGCGCATGTAAGGACATGCTGAAGCTTACTCACGAGAGGATATGAATCCACATACACCAAGACACTCTCCCGCCACCCATTCCGCTTCTACTAACCCCAAACACCATGACGACGTGCCCCTGAGCACCAACAACGGGAACGTGGATCAGTGCACCCCCGCGGAAGGCCGTCAGCAGTCCAAAGAAAGGCTGTGCCTCTTCATCTGGTGACAGCGCTTCCTGGCAACGCTCCTGCACACGCCCAAAACAGGGTGCATCGGACAGCGCTCTCTGCTCCCCCATCTCCACCACAAGACACTAGCAAGGACCACAGTGACAGCCACCAGAGGCTGCGTCAGTAACCACCCACCGCCTGGAGGGGCCCCGGGTGCCCACGCCTCTGCAGTCCTAATGCACCGAGGACGTGGCAGTGCACACTCACACGCTGACCCACAAGCTCAGGACATGGTGACCGAGGCCAGGGCGGGGGCTGGTGGAGGACAGTGGGACAGGGGCAGCCTGTGAAGAGATCATGTTGCGCACCCAAACCCGCACAAAGTGGAACACAGCTCCGCCCCCCAAGAGAAGGGACTCCACGGCTCGGAGCTTGCAGGACGAATTCCATTGGTGGCACCGAGCTCAGGGGCAAAGCGCCATGGCAGCAGATGTGCTCAGAGCCTCGGTGCCGCTCTGGAAGATTCCTGAGGTGAAGACGCAGGACTCCTCAGTCAGCAAAGACTGTGCACGGTCCCCAAGCAGAGGGGATGTCATACCAGGGAGGAGGGAAATTGTGCAATCCAGCCAGGACTCTGTCTACGACAGTGTCGCCACGCTTTTCACTCAATAGCGACTGCCTAATAGGGCAGGAGAGGGGCCCTGCAGCCCTCGGTTCCACCGCTACATAGTCAGATGGCCTGGGACCTCAGTGGCTCGCACCTCCAGTTCTCTCAATGGCACGGGGGTCGGCCTCAAAACCACAAAGTTCAATTTTCCGGCAGCCAAGTCCTGGGCATTCAGTGAAATGCCAGATGTGGGACACCGGCAGGGCACCAGCACCCACCCTGGCGCGGACATCCCCCTGCTCCTCAGCATGGCAGGCGAAGCGAAGAGCTGAGTGCACTTCACTCCTACTTGACGCCAAGGCCTCAGCCGAATTTTGCTTCAGATCCACCAGCAAAATGGCTGTGTGAAAACAGCAGGACCCTAGCCGTGACGTGCTTCACACGCTCTTCCATCCACCATGCCAGAGGACCACAAGCCCCAGCACGGAGGAAGGAGACAGGGGCTGCTCTGCTGCTGCTGGCACCGGTCACCGCCAGAGGAGGGGCCGGGGGTCCCCGCCAGCCTGTCGCGCACTCGCAGGGCTGCCCGCACAACAACCGTGACTTCACCACCGGGCCGTTGCGACCATAGCCACCACCAGACATCGGTCTGACAAGTGCCACAGACAAAACCCCAAAATAAACACTGCCACCAGGTAGCTGTGACAGGCACCTCAGAGAAGGGCTTGGAAAGCAGCCAGTCCAGAAAAAAACTAACGATTCCAAAGAAAAAACCCTGAGATCAGCAAAATAAACGTACTGCTAAGTTTTAAGTGAACTGTGGTTAAAACTCTTAAATCACTAAAAAATGTGAGAGACCACAGAGGTTTACAAGGTCCCAGGGGCGCCCGGGTGGCTCAGTCAGTTAAGTGTCCGACTCCTGATCTCAGCTCAGGTCATGATCTCTTGATTTGTGAGTTCAAGCCCCATGTCAGGCTCTCCAGAGCTGCTTGGGGTTCTCTCTCCCTCCCTCTCTCCTTCTCCTCTGCGTTGGTATAGGACTAGCAGGGAATCTGACGATTGCTAACAGATTAAATCTTAAAAGTTCTCCTCACGAGAAAACATTCTGTTACTATGTGAGAGGACAGGTGTTCACCAGACTTGCCGCGCTGACCCTCGCACGGAACAGACAAACGCCAACGCACCATGCTGTACGCCTGAAGTTAGTACTGCAAATTTCACCTCAATGCTTTAAAAAAAGAGCAGTGGGGCGCCTGGGTGGCTTAGTCGGTTAAGCGTCCGACTTTCGCTTAGGTCATGATCTCGCGGTTCGTGGGTTCGAGCCCCGCGTCGGGCTCTGTGCTGACTGCCAGCTCAGAGCCTGGAGCCTGTTTCAGTCTGTGACTCCCTCTCTCTCTGACCCTCCCCTGCTCACGCTGTCTCTCTCTCTCTCCTAGAAATAAATAAAAAACATTTAAAAAAAATAAAAAATAAAAAATAAAAAAAATAAAAATAAAAAAAGAGCAGTAACGTGGACAAAAAATACCCCTGAAGAAGATAACGGAAACTTGAGTCATGTCAGGGATGAAGCCAGGCCGGCAGAGACGCAGTCAGCAGGTGTCACAAAACACCAACGCGAGAAATCGCCTTCTTCCAACTTGGCCTTGGCCTTGGCCTTGGCCTTGCCGATGCACCACACGGCAGCCACCACTCCCCGAAGTTGCCACACTGGTGCCCACTGTCACTGTCTGTGCCCCACGGAGGTCAGTCCCAGAACAGCAATCTCATCCAAGCCTTGGGAACCACCTCAGTCAAGGTCTCAGGCGGGAACAAGCACACGGCCACCCTTGGTGAAAGTGAGGACATATCGAGGTCACAACACATGTATCTGAGAGAGGGCGTGGATCTGACCCCCAGGTGTGACAGCCTGTCCCCCAGCGGGACATGATCAAGTGCACAGGACCCTCGAGACACAGTGCTGGTGGCAGAGTCAGGAGACTTGACACCGCCATCACCAGCATGAATGTTTCCCAGGGTGGAAAGCCAGAGGCCAGGTGACCTGGGTCTCCAGAGTCAAAGAGAAAATAACTGGTTTTAGGTTAGGCCTGATACAAACTCTTTTGAAGAAAGTCCCAGAAGTTCGTGGAGAAGTCAGAAGACAGGAAGTACAGCAGCAAGCCGTAGCTATCTTTAGCAAAGTTTGTAGCCAGCACTTTTCTTAACTGATTCACCTGCATACACAGCAACCCCAACAAAAGGTGACACCTACACCAGCGTCTGCCCCACTAGAACCGAGAAGATGCTGGGCAAATCCCCCCCCCACTCGAGCCCCAGAAGATGCTGGGCAAATTTCTCCCCACTCCGGAGCCCCAGAAGATGCTGGGCAAAGTCCTCCCCCACTGGAGCCCCAGAAGATGCTGGGCAAAGTCCTCCCCCACTGGAGCCCCAGAAGATGCTGGGCAAAGTTGCCCCCCAGGAAGGCCAGTCTGCACCTACCAGAAATGGAGGAGATACAGTCACCAGAACGAGATGCTATATGGATGACCCCTAGTCATCAGGTCTGACTTGGACCCTGAAGTTCACCTGACCAGGGGTCAGCGAGCCCTTGTGACATCTCCACACACGGGGTGGGAGGAGGGCAGAGGGAGAAAGAAGCAGACAGGATGCCCCAACCAGCATGGCTCAAGATCCCTGACCCACAACCACATGGAGCCGAGAGGCCTCAGGGCTCCTGCCTTCCCTCCCTCTGATGCTGTTGGGTGTGCGTCTTCCAGAGGCTGCCCAGCCCCTGCCTGGTCCTGCGCATGGCTGGGCCCGTTTCAGGTGCAGCCTGGGCGGTATGGGGTCAGTGTCTCAGAACGGGGACCCTGGAGGGGCTCGCTCACCGCCCAGCCTGGCTTTCTCCACACACAGCCAGACTAGCCAGGGCCAGGGCCACTTCAAATGACAGTTGAATCCAGAAAAAGTAGGAGCAAGTCATGTACAAGCTCTACTTTGCGCATTCCAGAACCTTCTCTTTGGAAGAAGCCGGCAGCACTGCTCTTTGAAAAGCGAGAAAGCAGCAGGAGCTTCAGAGGCAGCGCACCCCAGGCTCGGGGTAGGGGCACCTGTGTCGCTCGGGGGTCCAAGGGACCACTCGGCCCCTCTGTCTCTTCTACAAAACACGGAAGGCACTGCCTCCCTCCCAAAGACCGAAGCAAGGATACGGTGTGTCCGGCACACAGCCCGAGCTTCCGCACTGAGGGGATCACGATGATGTCACATCCCACCTCCCAAATCATACAGGGCTTTTCCTTTCAAGGGAGGCCTCCCTGCTCGCATGACTCCCAAGTAAAAACCCCTCTCTCCCCCCATCAGAGGTTCCGTTTCTGCTCCTGTTCAACAGTGAAGACACCAGCTCAGGCTTCAAGCACCCCTGCTCGGGCAAGCACAGAACCGGGAGCCACGGCCACTGCACAACCTGGGGGGTCTCCGCCCTGCCTCTCCAGGCGCTGCCTTCTCCATCCGTGAAACGGGTGTGACAAGCATCACCCTGCCTACCTTGTCAGGCTTTCTGAGGGGACACCACACAATAAACCACAGGATGACACTGGAGCTCAACACCCAGCAGCAGGTGTACCCAAGCAGCACAGCAGGGCTGAAGGACAGCGGAGACCGCAGGCCAGGCCAGCGGGCTCCGGCACAGCCCACACCGGACATCCGCTGCCACAAAGAAAAGCTGGGTGAGGAGCTGGAGGGGCCCCGCCGTTACCTGCCTCCCCTTCACCACGTGCTTGGGCACCGGCACTTTGAGCTCCAGGTCGGTGTAGTCCTGTGACCAGGTGTAGTTCTCACGCACGGCACCGTTGTAGCTGTCGGGGTTTCTCTGGAACTGCTCCTGCCTCCTGGGGAAAGACGACAGGTGAGATGGCACCGACCACCACGCCCCGGCCTCACCCCACTCACATCCTGCCTATGCACTGGCCCTACCCCCCACCTCCAGCTCCCAAGAAGCTCTTCCTGGCCCTCCTCCTGAGGCCTCCTGGGAAACCCAGGGATAAAGGGACATGCTGCAGAGAAGTCCTTGAGTGCGGTACCCAGGTCTGGGGACAGGTGTCCACAGCCAGGGTCCATGGCACAGCCTGGCCTGCCGACCTTTGCAGACTCCACAACCCAGCTCAGTCCCTCAACTGAAGGGCCTCAGTAACAGAGCCCCGGGGGCTGATCTTTACCAAACAGCCCAACTTGCGCCCACAGCTTCCACAGGAACCCAACGGCAGCCCTGGCCCCACTTTAGAGCCGCCTTAAAAACCCATCGGCCATACCCCATTGTCCCTGTTGGGCCAACCCGGTACAGGTGCACACGGATCTGGCAGAGTGGCAAGGCTGATGTTACAAATAAAACACAATAAGATATTTGCTGTTAACCTTAACAGTGCTAAGAAAGCATAAATATCACATAGAAATGTTTGGACTCACAAGCCCACTACTGGGAGTTTCAGACCTAAATTCAGGACAGAAGCCTAATCGTGGAGAAGGTGATACCTTTGAGTGAGGACGTCCCCCAGCAACAGGTGCAGTTCAGCCACCTTCTCCAGCTCTCAGGGAGCCTGGCACACACACGTGGAGAAAGGCCCAGAGACTGCACTCGTGGGGAGACATAGAATCAGGCACGTGTCCATCTGTGCAGATGAAGACACGCAGAAAAGGGTTGGAGCAGAGGCACCCCACCAGCCCCCCATCTCTGTCAGGTGGTGGCTCTTGGGGAACATGTCTACTTGTACACCTTACATGTGAGGCTGGCGTCCATCACTGCCCAGCTCTAGCAGCTGATAACTGGCTGCTACCAGGGACTGAAGTGTGACCAAAAACTGTTATAGTGTCCTAACCTCTAGCACCTCAGAATGTGCCTTATTTAAAAGTTTAAATGAGGGGCACCTGGGGGGGTCTGACTAGGTCATGATCTCACAGTTAGTTCATGGGTTCAAGCCCTGTGTCAGGCTCTGTGCTGACAGCTCAGAGCCTGGAGCCTGCTTCGGATTCTGTGTTTCCCTCTCTCTCTGCTTCTCCCCTGCTCACACTCTGTCTCTCTGTCTCAAAAATAACTGCTCATGCAGTCTCTCTCTCTCTCTCAAAAATAAATAAAACATTTTTTAAAAATAATTACAAAAAATTAAAAATGAAAGTTAAATGAGGTCACGGGGGGGGGGGGGGGCACCTGATCCCCTGTGTCCTTCGCCAAGAGGAGACCAGGAAAGGAAGATGCCTGCAGAGGGGCGGTGGTGTGAAGATGGCCAGACAGCTGCAGGCCTGGGGGCTAGGGGCTGTCCACGTGCCCAGAAGCTGACAGAGGCACAGAGGGCCCCACCCAGAGTCTGGAAGGAAGCTCGGGAGAGAGCCCCAGGGAGCAGGGTGGGAGGAAAGTGTGCAACTCAGATGAGACGTGGGTCCACTTCCTAAGAAATACACATGGGTGTGTGGACAAAGCGTGTTCCGTCTGTGTGAGGTCTCGGAGGGCAGAATAACAGGAAGTCTGACTTTCTTCTCTGTTTCTTTAGGCATTAAGTTCCTTGCAACAGACATTGTACCCAGAGAAAACGGCTCTTCTTCAGGAATCCTGGACAGGAGGCGGCGATCCACCCCAAGGCTCTAGGACCGGGCAGCTGTCGGCCTGCGTCCCGACGCTAGGACGGCTTCAGGGCTGCGGCGTGGTGGTCATGCTGGAGTGTGCAGGGAGCACCCCCAAGAGCCAGGACGGGGTGGGGGTTGGGGGGCTGGAGCAGAGATGTCATCCTCCCTGCACAGCCTGCCGCACGGCCTTCGGAGTGTGCGCGTTAGCTATTAGAAACCTCCAAGTTATGGAAACACAGAAATAAAATAGACACAAAACAGGCCGATACGGCCTCACACTTGGCAGAAATCCAGAGACAAATCTCAGGACCCTCACAGAGGAGGGGCAGCCATGTCCCAGAACACAGAGCTGAGCCCTCCTCGGCAGAGCCGGGTCCTGCTGGGGGGCATCCCGCACCCTTGGAGCCGTGTGCTCATAGAGGGGCCCTGCTCACCCAGTATCGCCCCACGGGCAACTATGCCCTGCAGCCCCATGGAGCCCGGCAACCTGCTGGGTGCATTTTTTAACGCTTGAAGTCCATGTTCTCTTTAAATAAAGTGGATTATTTCCAGCTAACAGTGTGTAAAAATAAGCCTCCTGTCATGTGCAGGTGCTCTGGGCCCCCTCACTCCATCATCCCCATCATCCTCGACTGGCTGGAGCCACACCCCTGCAGCTGCAGATGTAGCTATGCAGGGGAGGGGAGGGAAGGAGCATGAGTCAGCACACAGGCCTCCCTGCAGCACAGGGGTCCCAGGAGCCCATGGTCGGCCACGTCAGAGGAGACACCAGGCCAGGCTCCTGTGCCACAGCCAATACCCCCTCCAGGGGTGGGAGCTCAGGCCCCTCCCTCCTCCATGCCCCTGTGTGGGGCAGGAACCAGAGCCTTTCCAGTGGTGGCCGTGTGACAGTGATGGGGAAGGAGTCGCAGCCCCTACAGTTGCCTGTGCAGGATTTACTGCATGTGGGACATGCGTGGTGCCCTCAGGACCCTCCCAGGCTCCAGGAGTGGGAATGGCTCCCACAAGCGTACCCATGGGAAGGACCAGGGCCTTCGCATGTGCGGCACGAGCATTGAGTGTGTGCATGTCTAAGGCGGTTTACCCTCTCCCCTTGTGGGATACCTCGGTCCCTCCCCCTCCTCACTGACCCCACTGCCTACGTCCCTCCCACTGACCCCCCTCCCTCACCGATCCCACTGATCCCCCCGCCTCCTTCCTCCCACTGACCCCCTCCCTCACTGATCCCACCGCCTTTGTCCCTCCCACTGACCCCCTCCCCCCTCACTGATCCCACTGCCTCTGGGACCTGGGCAAGAACCACAGCAGGTGTGGGCTCCTGCACTTCCCCAGCTGGGTGAGGCAAGCCCACCCTTGGAGGTCAATGCTCTGCATCGAGAGCCTCGTGCCAACCGTGCCCTCCTGCAAGCAGGTCCGTGGGCCTCGTCTCAGTGTCCAGACATGACAGCCACATTCACTGTACCACTTGGACAGGAAGGGTTGGACGGCACAGTCGGTGCAGGTGACCCACCCAAAGGGCACCAGGCAGGCCCTCTTCCCGGCTCCTCCAGCAGCAGAAGCCCACGGCCTGGGGTCCCACGCTCCAAGTCCATGTGGTCATTGTCCTGCCCGGGGCCACTGTGCCCCTCACACTTGGTCGCCACCCTCTTCAACACACTCCCGCCTGGAAAGAAGTTTGGCTCAGGACACTAGGTTTGTTATCACCCTGCTCCAACTCAGGGCCTAAAATCCATCCCATCCTGCCAGCATGCAGCAAGCAAAGGAACAGAGAACGTGCTCGTGAGAACCAAGTCCAGAACGTGGGAAACTACAACAGGCAAAGTTCCACATTTCTTTACAACTCAACAGCAACAGGTTGAAAGAGAAAAGCAGAAGAATTCTAAATCAGAAGGCTCAGAAGACCCAGCAAATGCCACGTCTGGACCGGCCAGAGCTCCAGTCTGGAAAAATCAGCAGCAAGAAGACAGAGATACTCAGGAAAATGTGAACACAGACTGGGCGTGAAGCGATTACAGGACATTCACAACGATCACGTTAAGCTTAAGTCTTTTTTTCTACTGACTTACGTATGGGTAAGTTTACTGATTTCTGGGTCTGTCCTAACACATCTGGGGGCAGGGAGAGAGAGACAGGAATGGAGAATGCTAAGTGAGGAAACAGGGAAGCTTCGTGGGTGCTGACAGTGCCACCGTGTCCTTTCGTGGAATCTTTAAACCCTGAGGGTCAGTCTGTGCACCTAGAGGGGGACCTGCTGGCCCAGGACCGTCCCATGTCACGGCACCTGCAGCGTGCTGGGGCAGAGGTCCAGCCCCCCGAATACACAAAGAATCTCGTGGCTTCCCTGTGTGCTTATGCTTACTGGCCATGCGAGCTCCTTCTAAGCCACTGGAGCCACGGCCTCTGTTGGTGCTCCCTGGCTGCAGAAGTGCTCTGCACATGCTGGAAAGACCAAAGGTTTCGCAGCTCCCACATGCTGCCTCTTACTTTCCTCATGGTGTCTGACTAACCCAAGGCCCGTTGCAGGAATCAAACTCGCCACACCCCATCCAGCTTCAATCCCTAGGCCCTGCGGTCATCAGCCCCGCGTCCCACCTCGCTCCCCTGCGTTCTTGCTTCTGCTCCTGACCGGTCATAAAAGAAGCCCACGTGACAACCCAGTATGCAGCCGTGGGGACACCCAGGGCGCCGATGCCCCTGGCCTGCAGCTCCCACTCACCCCGCCTGCCAGGAGTCTCTCCACCACCGCCATCAGCGTCTGATGCAAAATTTTTGTCACAGAGTATATTTTGATAATCTGCCTTTAACATTTTAATTTTGTAGCACAATTAAAAATACCAATGATTTTTTATTTACCTAAAATAATTGAAGCCCCTCATAACACACCCATGAATAACTTGATAGATCAAAGTGCTCGGAGGGCCAGCCCGCAGAAGCAGCATTGATATTTACTATACGCTGTTCTGATGAACTGAAGCACACGTTTGTTACAGCGACACTTCTTCTTAAATCACGTTGTTTAAAAAAATTTTTTTTAATGTTTATATTTTGATAGACAGCGTGTGATCGGGGAGGTGCAGAGAGAGAGGAAGACACAGAATCTGAAGCAGGCTCCAGGCTCTGAGCTATCAGCACAGAGCCTGACTCGGGGCTCGAACCCATGAACTGTGAGATCATGACCAGAACTGAAGTTGGACACTTAACCGACTGAGCCACCCAGGAACCACCCCCTCCATACTAATTATTTTAACAAGGGAAAAAAGATTCCAAATATTTTACAAGTATGTGAATGTAAAATATGTATTTTCCAACAAAAATGAGATAACCTCCATACACATGGCAAGCAGAAAAGGCTGAATTCTTAGTCTTAACTCCATTTTCTTTTCCTCATCATCCAAAATCAAACAAGTCATGACCAGCTTTACTACCTCCGCTCAAAACAGACTCCCCAGTTGAGTAGTAATCACACCCGAGAACACCACACCAGACCTCCAGCACCCACACTGACAGGAGGGACGTGATCATGCGGCCACGGGCCCAAATGTGCACACGGTGCGCAGAGAGCGCACAGCAGGAAGTGGGGCCATGGATGCCAAAGAAAACTGGGAGGAGCTTCCCAAGGGAGCAGGGTTTCCAGGGTCAGGACGCCACCCTACCCTCACTCTGCAAGACCCACCTCTTATGGGGCCATGCCTCTGCCCCTAGGGGCCTGCTTCTGGTATCAGGGTCTGCGGGGACAGCAGGTGTCAGTCTCATTAAAGGTAAACAGGAAAAGACAGCAGAAGGACACTGGGAGGCCCGGGAGTGGAGTGAAAGCAAAAGCAGCAGGGTGGACAGGCCACCCTCCACCCGTCCTGGCGATGTAGGTCACAGCCCAACAGGGGCAGCCCATCCCATACTGGTGAGTGGTGCGGCACACAAGCAGGAGCAGCGTGCACGGAGCAGGGCAGGAGGGGATACCAGGACAGCTCATGGGGTCTGCGGGAGCAGAGGGAGGCCAGGGACACACCAGGAGGTGCCCCTGCAGCCAGCAAGTCTACAGACATGCTTATCATCACTGCCCGTCACCTCACACCCCTCCCCTACCCATGGAAGGAGGAGTCCCACCTGGTGTGTGTGCTGCCACAGAGTGCTCAGGTCCCCGTCACACAACTCACGTGGCCCCGTCCTCCCGCGTGGCCCTCACATCCGCTTCCTGCCAGCCCTGTGCCACACGAGCACACCATAACACAGCCACCCCGCAGCCAGCCCCCCACCCTTCCCAATTCATGGGGGGGGGCGCTACCAGCAGCAGCACCACAAGAGGGCTCTGGATAGGTGACGTCAGCACGCCAGGCCCAGGGAGCTGAGCGCCTGGCATTGAGGGGGACGTGCCAGCCCAACCCCACCGCCCTCTCCCAGCAGCTGTGTTACCCAGTCCGTGTCTGCACAGGACCGTGAACCAGGAAGAGCGATGTGAGTCGCTACAGGAATGGACTGTTAGGAAATGCAGACCACTGGGCACAGCCCCCTTCCCTCTCTGTGAAGAGATGAGAAGCACACTTGAGTGAAAGAATCCGGACAAAGGACACACTGCTCACAGCCATCAGCACCATTCTCTAATGCAAAAGATGAGCCACAGGTTCCCTTACTTGAACATCTCCGCATTAACGCGTGTTCACAACCATCGTACTCAGAAGCAGAGGAGTCTCCATGCACAATACCCCAAAGATGAAAAAAAGCATCAGTTTTCTTGAAATAAGCCCCGGCTTTAAATTTGCCTGGATTTGATCTCATTTCAAACACAACAGGTGTTCTCAAGGCAGAAGCATGAGAAATTTCAAGCAGAAACCTTCCTACTTTCAAATATAGAAACAAGACCCACCCGAGAATAGGAAAAGGTTTTAACTCAGGCTTTAAAATTTAAAAATCAAGTCAGGAATTCTCAGGCCAAATTCTGTTATCACAAAGTAAAAACGAGTAACAGACCTACAAGTAACCAATGTATATACCACAGAATGAGCAGAAAGGTGGGCTTGGTCCTGGGAGGGGCGAGGAATGCATCCAGGAAGAGGTGGCCGCCCCCATCCCCACGACCCGGGTTTCTCCCATGCGGCAGTGGAGATACAAACGCACCCACGCGTGTCTCTGCCCTCTCATCGTGTCTCTGCCCTCTCATTGTGTCTGCCCACTCACAGATGACCTTGCAGCAGCTGCAATCCCGTTCTCAGAAAACAAAGACCTGTGGGATGGAGGGGTGATCGCAAAGAAAAAGCCAACCTGACACAAGGACCAGCAGCTGCAGTCGAGGAAATCATGCAGGAGTTTCCCAGGGGGAAAAAAACAAAACCAGGGATGCCTGGGGGGTTCAGTCAGCTGAGCGTCCAACTTCAGCTCAGGTCATGATCTCACAGTTTGTAGGTTCAAGCCCCGCATCTGTGCTGACAGCTCAGAGCCTGGAGCCTGCTTCGGATTCTGTGTCTCCCTCTCTCTCTGCCCTTCCCCTGCTCATGCTTTTGCTATCTCTCCAAAATAAACATTAAAAAAATTTTTTTTTAAGTCTACTAAATACTTAATGAGTTAAGCAAAGTTGCAGCTTAGAAGACTAACATGCAGGGGCGCCCGGGTGGCTTAGTCGGTTAAGCGTCCG